>NC_041386.1:546412943-546532141 GCF_002162155.2 Triticum dicoccoides | reverse complement strand
CGGGCAAGGAGGCGGGGCGGCGCTGCGAGCGGCGGAGGCGGCGGGGCGAGCCGGGTCGCGGGCGGCGGGGCGCGGGCCCGAGTGGCGGCGGAGAGGGCCCGCGATGGGCCACGGCGGGCTGGCGGAGGAGGCGGCGATGTGGGGCGCCGGGTTGCCACGTGGCGGGCGGCGAGTGGCTGGTGGCGGCAGCGCGCAGGTCGGACACGTCCGACTCGGCGCGGACGTTGTCCGGCGGCGCGAGGAGGAGCGGATCTAGGGTTTCGGGGAGGGGGATCCGAGATATTTCGAGGGGGACCTATTTATAGGCATAGGAGGAGCTAGGAGAGTCCAAATGAGGTGCGGTTTTCGGCCACGCGATCGTGATCGAACGCTCTAGAACATGGAGCAGAGTTAGGTGGGTTTTGGGCCAACTTGGAGGGGTGTTGGGCTGCAACACACACGAGGCCTTTTCGGTCCCTCGGTTAACCGTTGGAGTATCAAACGAAGTCCAAATGGTACGAAACTTGACAGGCGGTCTACCGGTAGTAAACCAAGGCCGCTTGGCAAGTCTCGGTCCAATCCAGAAATGTTTAATCCCCACATATGAAAGAAAGCTAGAAAAGACCACCGGAGGAGAACGAAGCGCCGGAATGCAAAACGGACAACGGGGAAAATGCTCGAATGCATGAGATGAACACGTATGCAAATGCAATGCACATGATGACATGATATGAGATGCATGACAACGACAACAACACACGGAGACAAAAACCCGAACCCGATGAAATAAATATCACTTAACGCCGGAAACGGCAAGAGTTGGAGTACAAATAGGAAAAGTTACAGCCGGGGTGTTACAGGTGATTGGTTAATTGGAGGCCCATCTTAAAAGGCTTTGTTAAATGGTTTAACTCAGAGGCCTGGCAGCCCATGAAAAGCCTCGATTTGGAGCCTGGCAGCTCGTAAAAAGCCTCGCATATTTTCCTATTTGCATTTTGTTTGTTGACAATCATAAGTATTTTTTGATAAACCGGCATCCTTGATCCGGCTTGCTTTCCAACCACCAGTTGTTGGCTCATGATCAGTTATAAATCGGTGGTCACTGACCCGGTATGGTTTGACTAAATCACCAGTGTTATGAAGAAAATCCGGTAGGTATACCGGTCCGGTTTAATAGATAGACCGGCATTTTGAAGATGAGATTATCAAACGTATCGGGTTGGTGTTAAACACCTTTGCTATATACACGTTTGCTCACTCAATGAGGTATGTTTTGTACATTATTTTTTGTACAAACACTTGATTATTCAGCTCAAGTACTATGTACTTCTTGGATATTATGACATGTTTAGCGGTAAACCGCTAGACACTTTTAAGTTTTTTGTAGCCAGGAAGGCAAGTCATCATAGACTATGCATAAAATATATCCTGAAGGGCGGCACAGATTGTCACAAAGGGATATGAAGCATGCTCAATTGCATGGCAGATAAACAAAGTTTCAGCTATCCTATTACATGAAGCTTTAAAGCGGCTCAACAGTGCCATTGTTTTTCATAGTAGCCATATAAACCGGCGACCGGATCAGGACTCTTCATCATGACGGTTTGACAGTTGCGGATCAGTTGGTGCACGCACTTCTTCATCCCTCCCCAGCCGCTGGAAATCAGCCATTGAACAATCGATTACGGTTAAAGCTCGGAATACTGCTTCTTCATGGATTAGATCAGAAGGGTTAATATCAGGGGCATAAGTGTGCTTACGAATCGGAGGCACAAGTTCTTCGACTTCATGGATCTCGGCCGGCTGTCTTTTCTCTTCTGCATCATAAAATGGTTGAAAATGGGACAAATCGGTGTCTTCAGCTAATCTGTTTGGTCAACCACCGAAGATCATCATTGTCAAAGTTTGAACTGTCTTCTTTAACGCCTGGATACCCTTTAATGATATCCTCCGCTTCAAGATCTAGAATCCAGGCCTTGGCTCGAATAAGGGCAGTTAATGCTCCGGCTCTTGCACCGGCTCTTTTCAACTCGGCAATACGCGCCGGTAACATGCCCAGCTTCTCAAGGGTTTCCTTAATCAACGTTGGTGTCGGTTTGTTATAAGCTTCTATACTAATGGCTCACTGAGATCCAGAGTATAGCTGCTCAACCAATGTGTATGCCGCTTTGAGCTTCATCCGCATATCTGCACCAAGATGAGTGATCCGAGTTCCTGACAAAGATTTTTTCCACATCGTGGTCAGTTTTAAGATTCATTGACTGATGCAACATACATAAGAAGATACTTACCAAAGATAGCAGAGGTCATAGCGTTGATTTGGCGCTTCAAACTGGCTAGTTCTTCAGCCACCGGTTTCAGGGCTTCCTCGTCATGTATGGCTCTTTTGGTCAAACCGGCTTTTTTGGTCTCCCATGCAGCACGATCTTGATTGAAGGATTCTTTCAATTTTTCCATTCCAACAAGGGCCTGGGTCAGCTCCTCTTTGGCTTTTGCAGCTTCGGCTTGTTGCGACTTCACATTTTCTTGCAAGTCAGAGTTTTTGGCATCTTTGCTTCTCAGTTCAGCCTGCAACATTGAAGGTATCTTCAACAAAACAACATATATATGCACTAAGTAAAAAGCATATAACAAGTTATCCACTTCATACTTGGGGGCTAATGCTTATTTGCTCTCAAATACTACCTTCTATGCAAGTCTCCAGAACAATGCAAGCATTATCCTTGACACTTGGGGGCTAATGTACGTTTGTTCTAAACTGGCGGTGTGGATTAAAAACCGGATTAACTTGCCAAGTTAAACCGGCTTCTGGGGGCTATGCTATAGAATGTTATCTCATTTTTCAAACATGAGTTTTATCTATGATTGAAGACACGCCTTGGCAAGGATTAATGATGGGATGCTTAAAGTGTTACAAAGACCCGGTTTACGATTAACAATCATAAAACGGCTCTTGGGGGCTACTTGGAATAGTATTTCAGCTATAAATCAATGTGCAAGGGAGAAGAATTTAACTCATATCGTTCTTTCATCAAATTCACCAAACCGGCTCCGTAATCCCGGTTTGAGTGCAGATGGTTCAAGAAGCCGGAATGAAGCTCATCAGCGTTAAGATGGGCATAGTTTGATAAATCGCTGCTCCATTTACCTTTATCCCTGGCAATTTGCTCTTCTTTGGCACTATGCTGAGCCAAAATGATGGGATGACCAAGAGAACTATGGCCTGCTCCAGTAATAATAACGTCATCGCCTTGGCCTTCAGGATTTTGGGCAGATGATGATGGAATTTCAGTGCCTTTCATTGGATTAGCCCGGCTTGGTTCTGGCGGTTCAGCATCAGGGGCGGCAGGCTCAACATCTGTGGGTTCGTCAGTATGTTGGCCATCAAGGGGCGGATCATCAAACGTTGTTTCAGGTTGGAGGCCTTCCAGTTCACCTGTTTGCTTCGGTTCAACTCTTGGTTCTTCTTCTTCTTCAGCAACAGGGTCTTCTGGCGGATTGGTGAGCCGAGCTTTCTTGCTGGGTCTGGCTTTGGCCCTGCAAACAGAATAAAAAGGGTTAACATCCTGTTCAAAAGATATAGGGCGCATTGAAAGGAAAGGTTTTTCGTAACTCACCCAGCCACAGTTTTCAAAGGGGGGAGTTGAGTTGATGTCGATTCACCAGAAGAGGAAGGAGGTGTCACCAGATAATTTGAATCAGACGGATTAAGAGGCTGTATGAAATAACCTGCCTTGGGGTAAGAATGGTCAGAAGTAGGAGAGACCTCAGACCGATGCTTCTGAACCGGAGTATCAGGTAAACCGGTAGAGGTGACCTGTTGGCCACTGTGCCGAGTTGTCCGGCGAGCCTCATGCTATTGAGTCTTCAAAATAAATGTTGGATCCAAGTGAGCAAGAGGATGAGAAAATCTTACTTTCCGGATTGTTTGGCGAGGTTTTTGTGTTGGCATAGAGTCTGAACCGGAGGAAAGGGTAATTACCTCTACGTCCTCAGCCTGACTAGCTTCGGCCTCCTCCTGAGGAAGATCATTGTTAACAAGATGCATAAAAAGAGAGCCAAGTGAGTCAAGTTCTACCTCAGCTTCTGGGTCATCAGTATCATCATCAAGCTCCATATTAATTCGGTCAGCCGTTTTCCGCTTTGACGTCCGTTTTACGGCTTTGGTCTTCGGGCGGGTTGGCTTGGCCACTTTGTCTCCAGTTGGCTTGGCCACTTTGTCTCTAGTTGGCTTTGCCGCTTTCTCTATGGATTTCCGTTTCCAGAAGGGGTCATCGCCCTATACATATAAAGAAGAAGGGTTACAGCTTGTATAAGTCAAAGATATTAGAGATGAAGAGGAAGTGTAATGCTTACAGCAGGCGGTTTGTTCTTAGTGTAGAAGGGACTCAGGCCGGTTTGACTACAGACTAGTTCCGATTCATCTAGAATCTTCTTTACACCTTCAGAAACTTCTTCCTCAGATAATTGGATGTTGAAGTGGCGTTGAGGATCGTCAACCTCACCGGTATATTCGCACATTAAACCGGGACGCCGACTTAGCGGCAAGATACTCCAGGATATCCTACAGCGTACAAAATCCACACCTGTTAAACTGTTTGCCATAAAGGCCCGGAGCTTGGCGATTTGAGGAGCATATTTTGCCCTTTCTGAGGAGTTCACGCGTTGTGGCATTGGGTGAGTATTGGATAATCTATGATCTCGGAAGCCGGGGAGGGGATTCTCATCTTCAGGTGAAGTGTCTCTGCAATAGAACCATGTTTGGTTCCATTCCTTTGGGTGGCTATGGTGTTTGGCATGAGGAAATTCCACTTCTTTCCGCTTTTGAATCGAAACACCACCAAGCTCTGTATTTGGGCCATTCACAAACTCTGTGCACCGGTTTAAGTGAAAGAAATCCCGGAACAATTCTGCAGTTGGTTCTTCCTGTAAATAGGCTTCACAGAAGACTTGGAAATTGCACAACTTGGAGACTGAATTGGGACCAATATCTTGTGGATGCAGTTGGAAGCTGGCAAGCACATCTCGACAAAATTTTGACCCTGGCGGTTTGAAACCACGGCTTATATGGTCAACAAAGATTACCACTTCGCCTTGTCTTGGGGTTGGAGGATTCTCAGTTCCTGGGGCTCACCATTTGATCTCAGTTTTCTTAGGCAGAGAGCCGATGCTAACCATCTCATCCAATTGAGCCTCAGTAACCCGAGAACGAGCCCAGTTGCAGGCAGTGAATTGTTTGGCCATTGCAAAGCGAACAAACTGAAAATGAAAGGCCAGTTTATAAATTATGCATGATCATACACAAGGGACAAGGAAGTAAGAAATGTACTGATATAATAAATGGTACAACCCGGAGACTAGTATAATGAGAAAGAAGGTAATGCTAGCGCAGGATTGATCAGACACTGTTAAACCGGAGCGTAATTATGAAGGTAACATGCTCTTCCGGTTTATCAGAGGGCTAATGGCATAGACTATTTATCCAATGTCAAATCGCTTATATTGGTGCAAGGAGAAACAGATCTCACAGTGATGTATAAAACTTTCGGATCTAGAGATAAGACAGAAAAGCAATAATAATTGGATCTTGAAGGGGTGCAAAACTGAAGCAATTTTTGACACACAGATCAGTTGTTTGCGCATAAAGATTTGTGATGATCATGGTAGGTAAGCTACGGTAAGAGATGTATCAAGCATGAAGTGTCCATTTATTAAAGGAAGAACATGGAAGAATAGCACTGATGAACTTCGGAAGAACTGCGAGGAATATCAAAACCCTAGAACAGATCTATGGTGGAAAAAGCAAAGAACTTACCGGAGCTAGTGAGGAAGCGGAAGGGCGCCGCAGTTCTCTGGTGCATTCAGGGCGATGCAGCGGCCAAGGTCGGAGCAGAAACGACGATCGACGGTGGTGGCGAAGTTCCAGAGGCTGAGCGGCGTGAGGAAGATGATGCGAAGAGGCACGGGGGGGGGGGGGAACGGTGAAAATGACCCCTCGGTCCTATTTATAAGGCGAAGTGGAAAATGGCAAGTGCGGGAATTGAGGAGTCCAAAAAATGGATAAGTTAATAAAGGTGTCACCTCGACAACTGGATATATATTAATTGAAGGAGATCTCCGATATCAACGGACGGATGACGTCAGAACGGTTTATCGTAATTTTGAAGTACGATGTCACGGCGGTTTACAAGATCAAAAACGAAGACAAGAGATAAGATTTTTTCTAAAGTGTGGAAGATTGACATGAACAAGTTCAAACCAATCTGGGGCCTAATGTTGGGGATATTACTACTGGAGGTAAACCGGCCTTGGGTAGCCGGGTTGACTCTTTGAAGATTAGAAGCCCATTAAGATGTAAAGATGCTAGCGCTTTACGGAGGGCCCAAAGGCGAGTTGCAGTATGTAAATGTAAACCGGCCCAGTCATGTAACTTGTATAGTAAGATAGAAAGAGAGAGGCCGAACCGGATACGTTTATAAACCGGCTTCGGGACTCTGTAGCCCGGCGAGCGTCAACCTATGTATATAAAGGGACGACCCGACCGCGGTTTAGAGACAGACAACAACAACTCGAAAGCCAGCCAAAGCGGATTCGCTCCCTGGCCTTCGAAACCCTAGCAATACCAATCACAACTAGACGTAGGCTTTTACCTTCATCGAAGGGGCCGAACTAGTATAAACTCCCGTGTCCCCTTATCCGGTTTAACCCCTTTAAGCTAACCCGTCGCGATGGCTCCACAACTAAGTCCTTTCACGAGGACATCTGCCATGACAAACCCACAATAGAGATCAAACACATAGCTATTGGTACATACCCTCAGCCTCGAGGGAGAACTACTCCCTCCTCTTCATGGAGAGCGTTGGGATGATGAAGATGGCCACGAGAGAGGGATTGCCCCCTCCGGCAGGGTGCCGGAACGGGTCTAGATTGGTTCTCGGTGGCTACGGAGGCTTCTGGCGGCAGAACTCCCGATCTATTGTGCTCTCGGATGTTTTTAGGGTATATGGAGATATATAGGCCCTGTTCAAGAATTCATCCGATTAACCAGTTAACTTGCCGATTAATCCCTACTCATAGGGTCCCCGAGTAGCCGATTACCCGATAAATCGTGTGATTAATTGATTAAATGGCTGATTAACTTGCCGATTAGCCTATTAATCCCCTACTCACCTGCCGACCGAGCAGCTACCAGTTAACGATTCCCTCAACAATGTATATAGGTGGAAGAAGTACGTCAGGGGAGCCACGAGGGGCCCACGAGGGTGGAGGGCGCGCCCAGGGGGGTGGGCGCGCCCCCTACCTCGTGGCATCCTCGAAGCTTCCCTTACGTGGACTCCAAGTCTTCTGGGCTTCTTCTGATCCAAAAATAAGTTCCGTGAAGTTTCAGGTCAACTGGACTCCGTTTGATTTTCCTTTTCTGCGATATTCTAAAACAAGGAAAAAATGAAAACTGGCACTGAGCTTTGGGTTAATAGGTTAGTACCAAAAATCATATAAAATAGCATATAAATGCATATAAAACATCCAAGGTTGATAATATAATAGCACGGAACAATCAAAAATTATAGATACGTTGGAGACGTGTCATATGCCATGCTATATACTAGACCTATTGTGTACCTTGCCATGAGTTTGGCAAGGGGGTACAATAGTGGTCCAGGAGTAGATCACTGGAAAACGGTCAAAATTATCCTTAGGTACCTAAAGAGGACTAAGGAAATGTTTCTCAGTTATGGAAGTGACAAAGAGTTCGTCGTAAGGAGTTATGTCGATGCAAGTTTTGACACTGATCCGGATGACTCTGAGTCTCAATCTGGATACATATTGAACGTGGGAGTAATTAGCTAGAGTAGTGTTGGGGAATGCAATATTTCAAAAAAATCCTATGATCAAGCAAGATCTATCTAGGAGAAGCATAGCAATGAGTGGGGAGAGTGTGTCCACGTACCCTCATAGACTGAAAGCGGAAGCGTTTAGTAACGCGGTTGATGTAGTCGAACATCTTCGTGATCCGATCGATCCAAGTACCAAACGTAAGGCACCTCCGTGATCTGCACACGTTCAGCTCGGTGACGTCCCTCAAACTCTTGATCTAGTTGAGGCTAAGGGAGAGTTCCGTCAGCACGACAGCGTGGTGACGGTGATGATAAAGTTACCGGCGCAGGGCTTCGCCTAAGCACTACGATGATATGACCGAGGTGTGTTTCTGTGGAGGGGGGCACCGCACACGGCTAAGAGAAACTTTGGTGTGCCTTTGGGGTGCTCCTGAGGGAGTCCTGGACTAAGGGGTCCTCGGGCATCTGGCCTGTTGGACATGGGCCGGACTGATGGGCTACGAAGATACAAGACCGAAGACTCTCACCCGTGCCCGGATGGGACTCTCCTTGGCATGGATGGCAAGCTTGGCGTTCGGATATGAAGATTCCTTTCTCTGTAACCGACTTTGTACAACCCTAGTCCCCTCCGGTATCTATATAAACCGGAGGGTTTAGTCCATAGGGACAATCATAGTCACATAGGCTAGACTTCTAGGGTTTTAGCCATTACGATCTCGTGGTAGATCAACTCTTGTAACCCCTATACTCATCGATATTAATCAAGCAGGACGTAGGGTTTTACCTCCATTAAGAGGGCCCGAACTTGGGTAAACATCGTGTCCCCTGTCTCCTGTGACCATCAACCTTAGACGCACAGTTCGGGACCCCTACCTGAGATCCGCCGGTTTTGACACCACATTGGTGCTTTCATTGAGAGTTTCGTTGTGCCGTCATCAGAAGGTTCGATGGCCCCATCCATCATCTACAACAATGCTGCTAGGGGGGTGTATTTCTCCCTGGCCAGATCTTCGTATTCGGCGGCTTCACACTGCGGGCCAACTCGCTTGGCCATCTAGAGCAGATCGACAGCTACGCCCCTGGCCGTCAGGTCAGGTTTGGAAGCGTGAACTACATCGTTGATACCCGCGGAGACTTGATCTTCGATGGATTTGAGCCCATGGCAGCCGCTCCCTGCCACCACGATGAACATGACCTAAATCTGTCATCAGACCATGATACGTCTCCATCGTATCTATAATTTTTGATTGTTCCATGCCAATATTCTACAACTTTCATATACTTTTGGCAACTTTTTATACTATTTTTGGGACTAACATATTGATCCAGTGCCCAATGACAGTTCCTGTTTGTTGCATGTTTTTTGTTTCGCAGAAAATCCATATCAAACGGTGTCCAAACGGGATAAAAATGGACGGAGATTTTTGTTTGGAATATATGTGATTTTTGGGAAGTGAAATCAACGCGAGACGATGCTCGAGGGGCCCACGAGGTAGGGGCGCACCCCTGACCCTCGTGGCCACCCCGTAAGGCGGTTGATGCCCTTCTTTCGCCGCAAGAAAGCTAATATCCGGATAGAGATCGTGTTAAAATTCCAGCCCAATCGGAGTTACGGATCTCCGGGAATATAAGAAACGGTGAAAGGGTAGAATCTGAGAACGCAGAAACAGAGAGAGACAGAGAGACAGATCCAATCTCGAAGGGGCTCTCGACCCTCCCACGCCATGGATGCCAAGGACTAGAGGGGAAATCCTTCTCCCATATAGGGAGGAGGTCAAGGAAGAAGAATAAGAAGGGGGGCCTCCCCCCTCGCTTCTAGTGGCACCGGAGTGCCACCGGGGGCCATCATCATCACCGCAATCTTCACCAACAACTTCACCGCCATCATCACCAACTCTTCCCCCCTCTAGGCAGCGGTGTAACCTCTCTCTTACCCGCTGTAATCTCTACTTAAACATGGTGCTCAACGCTATATATTATTTCCCAATGATGTATGGCTATCCTATGATGTTTGAATAGATCCGTTTTGTCCTATGGGATATTTGATGATCAAGATTGGTTTGAATTGCACGTTTTATTATTGGTGCTGTCCTATGGTGCTCTCCATGTCGCACAAGTGTGAGGGATCCCCGATGTAGGGTGTTGCAATACGTTCATGATTCGTTTATAATGGGTTGCGTGAGTGACTGAAACACAAACCCGAGTAAGGGGGTTGTTGCGTATGGGATAAAGAGGACTTGCTGCTTTAATGCTATGGTTGGGTTTTACCTTAATGATATTTAGTAGTTGCAGATGCTTGCTAGAGTTCCAATCATAAGTGCATATGATCCCAGTAGAGAAAGTATGTTAGCTTATGCCTCTCCCTCAAATAAAATTGCAATAATGATTACCGGTCTAGTTATCGATTGCCTAGGGACAAATAACTTTCTCGTAACAACAAGCTCTCTACTAAAACTAACTTAGTTGTGTCTTTACCTAAACAGACCCTAGCTTTTATTTACCCACTCTTTATTACCTTGCAAACCTATCCAACAACACCTACAAAGTACTTCTAGTTTCATACTTGTTCTAGGTAAAGCAAACATTAAGCATGCGTAGAGTTGTATCGGTGGTCGATAGAACTTGAGGGAATATTTGTTCTGCCTTTAGCTCCTCATTGGGTTTGACACTCTTACTTATCGAAAACTGTTGCGATCTCCTATACTTGTGGGTTATCAAGACCTTTTTCTGGCGCCGTTGCCAGGGAGCAATAGCGTGGGGTGAATATTCTCGTGTGTGCTTGTTTGCTTTATCACTAAGTAATTTTTATTTTTTGTTCTTAGTTGTTCTTTATCTTTAGTTATGGATATGGAACACGAAATACCAAAAAAATTAGGTGTACTTTCTGCTCATGGAGATGGGGAACCTCCTAAAACCCTCGATGCTGGTTATGTGAAAGATATTATGTACTACTTTAATAATCCTAAGAAAACCCCATTCAATTATGTACTGGGAGTAACGTTGGGTCAACATAAATACTTTAGGGATTACCACTTGACACAAAAAGGGAAACTATTATGGGATCAAATTCATATATTGAATTGGTATGCTAGGCAACTATGCTTGAGATATGATTATACTTGTTGCTCTAGGATGAAGGCTCCACACCTTCCCTTTTTATGCGAATTTAATGATAATAAAACCTTAGCTTCTTATGCTAATGGTATATATGATTACTATTATGTGGAACAAATAGAAGAATTTGTTGCTTTTATGGGTGCTTATGAAATTGAATCTATGTTTAAAGAGTTTGAAGATCTTGATGATTCGGTTTATAGACCTGAAAATTTAGCTATCCTTAAATATTGTTATGAGAATTATGAATACAATTACGATATTAATGCACTTATTGAGAAAGTCTCCGCTGTCCAAGAAGAGACTAATATTTTGCAGGATTCTATGGAAGAAGAAATTGATGAAACTGTGAGCTCATTGGATGAAAAGGATGAGGAGGAGAGCGAAGAACAAAAGGAGGAAGAGCGGATTGATCACCCGTGCCCACCTTCTAATGAGAGTAACTCTTGAACTCATACATTGTTTAATTTCTCTTCATGCTTACCGAAGGATGATTGCTATGATGACTATTATGATCCCGTTGATTCCCTTGAAATATCCCTTTTTGATGATGCTTGCTATGCTTGTGGCCAAGATGCCAATATGAATTATGCTTATGGAGATGAACTTGCTATAGTTCCTTATGTTAAACATGAATTTTTTTGCTATTGCACCCACACATGATAGTCCTATTATATTTTTGAATTCTCCAAACTACACTATATCGGAGAAGTTTGTGCTTATTAAGGATTATATTGATCGGTTGCCTTTTACCGTTACACATGATGATTTTGATGAATATAATATGCATGTGCTTGCTTCTCCTACTTGCAATTATTATGAGAGAGGAACTATATCTCCACCTCTCTATGCTTCCCACATGATAAAATTGAAGAAACTGTTTATACTATGCATTGGCCTTTACTTTGTGTGCATGAATTGTTCTATTATGACATGGCGATGCATAGGAAGAGAGTTAGACTTCGTTGTTGCATGATATATGTTACTTTATGCTCACTATTAAATTACAAATCATTGTTAATTAAAATTGGCTTTGATATACCTTGGGATCAGGGTGGATTCACTACTTGAGCACTATATGCCTAGCTTAATGGCTTTAAAGAAAGCGCTGCCAGGGAGACATCCCGGAAGTTTTAGAGAGTCATTTATTTCTGTTGAGTGCTTTTATATAGTTTAAAAACAACAAAAATAAAGAGGGGAACCCAAAAAAAATCAAAATGGAAAGTGAAAGTGAGAGAGACAAGCATTGTTGAAGTGGGAGAGCTCCTTGAACTTTGTTCATGCTCACGGCAACTTTGTGAATCTTGATTACAGAAACTTTTCAATAAAAATAATTATCCCCTTGTACAATTCCATTGTATTATCTATCTATCTATCTATCTATATCTATCTATCTATCTATCTATCTATATCGATCTATCTATCTATACCTATACTAATTACAGACTCCCAAGAAATTACCACGTTAATTAGTAATGAGGAACTGTTGATTTGATGGGCCCAAGTTATTATGGCTCAGATTGAAAAAAAACTAATTACAGACTCCCAAGAAATTACCACGTTAATCAGTAATAAGGAACCGTTGTTTTGATGGGCCCAAGTTATTACAACTCAGATTGAAAAAAAGATTAAAAAAATTGTTGAAATCATAAAATTGTAATAGAAACCAACTCTTTTTTCCCCATGCGCTAAATGGGATGGCCTCCGTGAGTATAGTCCACGAAAAAAGAAATGGCACCTATCCCTTAAAAAATAAATCTGATCGCATGCATAAAAAAAGGATCTGATCGCAACTCATATTATCTCTTAAAGAAGTCAAACTGCTCTCCCTATCCCTTAATTCTCTCTCCCATGTAAACACGATCACTTTTTACCATGTCTCCCCCGTATCTTCATCTCCCAGTCCCTCTCACGTGTCTTCTCTTTCTTATCTCTCTCTCAACTATGGAAACTACCAATCTATCGTACTACTCCTACACGATCAAACCCTTCCAAAAGAATCCTCACGCATAACTAATCTTGAGGCAATATTTTCGTAAAAAAAATCTTCACCCAATATTATACCAATCTTCAAAAAAACCAATCTAGGGTAACTGTAAAAAAATTCTATCGTACTACTACACGAATCATTAAAGGAAACTATGATTTTTTTTATAAAATATCCCTTGTTTATCTCCTAAAAGCGTGCAAAGCAGAAACTCCCTTAAATAACCATGCCTTCATTATCTCCTTAAAACGTGCAACGCACAAACATCCTTTACATGGATACAGATTAGTTTGCATGTTCTAAATAGGCAAGTACATGCAACAACCATTGCAGTGTGCCAAAATTCTTGATTCTCCATCTATTTTCATGGAGGAAATCAGTATCCGCGATTTGTATTTGGCTCTGCTGATCGATTTTGAGTCCGCCTAGACTTGCAGTTCTATCTCTTCCCGATCGACATCAGGCCAGTGCAACTTAAACTTCTTGATTCCCCGTCTATTTTCATGGAGGAAATTAGGATCCACGATTTATGATAGGCTTTCTGATCGATTCCAAGTCAATAGACGTGCTCTCAGGTTCTATCCAATTCGCTCTAGGGCTTGAGATCATGCCACCACCAGGTAGCACATCCTCCTCCACCTCTTTTCTCTCCCACAATCTAACATGATTTTTGGTTACATTGACCTCTGTTGTGTTTCTAGCAGTGCACGTTCGATCAGGGAGGTTGTGTACGTGAATGTTCGGGTCAACCCAGCAGCCTTCTACATGTACATCTTGCTGAACAAACTATGTGCTAGCTTCCCGAAGAATCTCATCGGAAAGGAATCAAGCAGATGGAGTCATCGTGACGCCACAACCGGCCATCTGCAACCGGCACCCTGACCGGTTCCACTGGGCGTGCGACGGTGCTGATTACCTCTGCCGGAACCTATAGGTGCCGTTTCTCCTTCTGTTCTCCTCCCTGACCTGGGTTACTTCGTGTCTTCTTATTCTCTTATCTTCTGTACGTGACCATCTCCATTGCTGATTGTGCACACCAGCGACCAGGTCTTCCCTAACCCAATGGCAAGCAGGTGCTTCCATCAGCAGTAGGGCTGCGTGTGTCCCCTTCCAGAGCATCCACACACAAGTAATATGGCTGCCACTTCTCAGTTGGACCTAGAATTACATCATGAATTATTCATTTGTGTTAATTTGATCTGTTTCTTGCATTGATCTGGAAAGATGATAGAGGCTAGGAGTATACTACATGGTGACTATGGTCGGTTAATACAACTGTCTGCCATAGACGGGTGGTTTTCGTACGTTACTGCTGCTACGGTCAATTGTACGAGAAGCATAGCAACAACAAACATGTTTGTCGAGCTACACTATCTTTGTCCACTGATGTGGTTGACAATTTGACAATCACTGCAGGTCACACTCCTCAATATATGTACTGTTTTATCGGCTATGTAGACAGTTGTTTATGGATGAAGCTGGGGGTCACGTATTACTTGCATGCCTCATGCTAAATTGTGCATGATACGCATATATCTCCCGTGATGACAAATCTTCTTAAACTAACAACTTCCATTAAAAATTATAAACCTTCTTTTTGTGATCTCATGGTATTCCAACTCTATTGCTCAATACTTCTAATAAGTTCTCCATCGATCTTGCTCTTTGACTATGCTACCTGCAGAGATATACATCAGCTTATCACATTGTACTAACCGTTTATGTCTAATCACAATTTACTTCTTGCATCTACTAATGTTGAATTTGTTACCTGTAGGAATTGACAACATAATATTCTGGTCTAAAAGTTGCTCTCAATGAATTTCCAACTAAGCAATGTTTGTCCTATTTTATATACCAGAGGAGAGATCTATTCAGAGGAGAAATTTATGCACTAAAATGGAATTCATGGCATTTTGTTTTGCTCGAGAGAGGGGACTGTGTAAACAGATGACCAAGAATATGTGATCATCAAGTGTGACAGATGGCAAGAGTACGCGCTATACCAAGAATATGTGATCATCAAGTGTAACTGATGGCAAGAGTACGCGCTACGATGTATGCAAAAAATCTCCATAACAACGGCATGTTAAAGATTGAGGTGATTTTTGATTGTTCTCACATTGATCAGTTTATATAGTATATATGAGGATATATCCAAACCAGTCTAGCAACTATTGATACTTATAATTGGTTGATTAGCACAAGTAAGTGATACAGGCGGTTAACTGCTGCAACAGGTTACGTTGTAGTATCTATCTGTAGCATCTAAAAGATACAAAAAAATGATTAGAATTTTATGTAAAAAAATTGAGTTGTAGCATGTATGTGTAACATGTAGGAGATGAAATAATATGATCAGTGAGCATTATTTGGCTTACAAGACTATGTATCTTTATTTTTTGAAATTGATACTTATATAGGTATCTCCCTATTATGAGCTATAGAAAGAACAAGGAGGATTCTAAATACTTGGATATCCAGAGTTGTAAGAGCAGTCTATTACTTTATCTTGGGATGTTACTCTGATCAATACTCGCCGCCAACAAACCAGATACCCTCGCAAATGGTATACTAATTAATTCCAGTAATGTATCATATCTTTTCTAAATCGTATTTAGTTAGGAAGGCGCTTGCCACATCTGGTAATCGAATGTAGTATACACGTCTCCTCTTTCTGCTACATCTTTCTTTCTTTGCTCCTCAAGAATTATTTCTTCCCTTTAGCCCCACTACCACTCTTTCTTTGCATATACATGGTTGCAAACATCACTGGCCGTAGGCCAGCAACCGTACGGCCAACAACCGCAAGGTAACATCACAACAGTTGCTAATCAGTATACTTCGCATATGACATAATAGCGACAACAAAGTTATATCCCTTGGGTCAGGCTTTATAATGCACTACTGCTTCATACCTATTTCAGTAGTTTATATTTTGTCTGTACTTGACGCAGTTGCTCTATTTTTTGGATGTCAGTAAGCAGACTATTTAGTGATATCATCAGCAAGTTTTTCAGTTCTTATAGAAGAGGCATAAAAATGTGTATTATGTTTCAAATAATACTTCTAATGGCAGTTTTAAATACAAATATGATTTTTCCCTCAATGAATGCGTCCATTGTTTGTTTACTTTCCACTCAGTGCTATAATTCTTTTGCCCTAAATAGTACACATGTTCCAGTCATTTTTTCAAGGATAACAAGTAGCAAACATTTGTGCTATGCAAATATGTAATTGGTCTCTTAGAGGATGTGCAAACGAATCAAGTTACACTGTTATAGAATAATAATCCATATAGAATTGACATAATAGAACTCATTGATAGTCATTACAAGACCAAAGTGCTTTTTGTTTCAGAGATTTCGTAATGTTTGACATGCGTTTACATCAAAAGGATTTAGTGAACTCTAATGCAAGAACAATTGTTATTCATGTGAAACCAATTGGTCATTTTCTTAATAAGCTTATTATCCCTCTTTTCTAGAGAAGTTTTAGGTGATCTATAAAGTTGTACAGTGTCGATGTTGCAATTATGGTGCTTAGATTAGCATTTGATTCATTATTCATTCATTTTTTTGGTTCATTTAGAAGAAATACAAAAAATATTATGAACTTCTTGATGATGAGCTTTAATTTTAGGAACTTTTCGTTAAATAAAGGCATAAGAGGCATGCATGTGCCAACAGAGGATGCCCTGAAATTCTCAAGTTGTTGCTTCACATTCTGATTTATAGTGATTTGAATATTTGTCTCAAGTCTTAGTATTTTCAACCTATCTATAACTTACTTTCTATCGATCTACAACTAGCAATTATGTCCAGCACTCTCTATTTTGCATGTGTTTGATAGGTAGATTTATAATCTGTACATTGTTTTAATATATGAAATTATCCATACACAAAAATTATTATTAATAATTCATTTTATTTGTGCTAATCAACTCTGCCGCGCAAAAGAAATATAAATCTAAGGTATTATAAACATAGCCCGTGCGCATGCACGGGTTGACGACTAGTAAAAATAATGTGCCAAGGTTTGCCTTTAGGATGTTTACATTTGCTTGATGGTTTGTACGGTGCAGGACAGAAACTTTGGCTGTAGTGCGTGATTTTACATTTTTAGCTGGAATGTCAAATGGTTCTGATTCTTTTTGCACCGTCTTTCTATACAAATTTTTTATTTTTCCTAATTTTGGTAGAATTTTTCAAGTATCAGAAGTATGTTTAATGTTCATATTATTACAGACTGTTCTGTTTTAGACAGATTCTGTTTTTGATGCATAGTTTACTTGTTTTGATGAAACTATTGATTTGTATCAGTGGATTAAGCCATGGAAAAGCTATGTTACAGTAGACACAATGCAAAAACAAAATATGAATTGGTTTGCAACAGTACTTAGAGTAGTGATTTGCTTTATTATACTAACGGATCTTACCGAGTTTTCTGTTGAAGTTTTGTGTGGATGAAATGTTCGATGATTGAGAAGGTCTCGATGTGAGAAGAAGGAAGAGAGGCAAGAGCTCAAGATTGGGGATGCCCGAGGCACCCCAAGTAAATATTCAAGGAGACTCAAGTGTCTAAGCTTGGGGATGCCCCGGAAGGCATCCCCTCTTTCTTCAACAAGTATCGGTATATTTTCGGATTCGTTTCGTTCAAGCGATATGTGCAATCTTGGAGCGTCTTTTGCATTTAGTTTTCATTTTTATTTTATGCACCATGCTGGTATGAGGTAGTCCTTAGTTGATTTATAGAATTCTCTATGCACTTCACTTATATCTCTTGGGTATGGCTTTATAGAATGCTTCATGTGCTTCACTTATATCATTTGAAGTTTGGATTGCATGTTTGTCTTTACATAGAAAACCGCCATTTGTAGAATGCTCTTTTGCTTCACTTATATTTGTTAGAGCGTGGGCATATCTTTTGTACAAATAATTAAACTCTCTTGCTTCACTTATATCTATTTAGAGAGATGACAGGAATTGGTCATTCACATGGTTAGTCATAAAATCCTACATAAAACTTGTAGATCACTGAATATGATGTGTTTGATTCCTTGCAATAGTTTTGCGATATAAAGATGGTGATATTAGAGTCATGCTAGTGGGTAGTTGTGGATTGTAGAAATACTTGTGTTGAGGTTTGTGATTCCCGTAGCATGCACGTATGGTGAACCGTTATGTAACGAAGTTGGAGCATGAGGTATTTATTAATTGTCTTCTTTTTGAGTGGCGGTCGGGGACGAGCGATGGTCTTTTCCTACCAATCTATTCCCCTAGGAGCATGCGCGTAGTACTTTGTTTCGATGACTAATAGATTTTTTGCAATAAGTATGTGAGTTCTTTATGACTAATGTTGATTCCATGGATTATACGCACTCTCACCCTTCCATCATTGCTAGCCTCTTCGGTACCGTGCATTGCCCTTTCTTACCTCGAGAGTTGGTGCAAACTTCGCCGGTGCATCCAAACCCTGTGATATGATACGCTCTGTCACACATAAACCTCATTATATCTTCCTCAAAATAGCCACCATACCTACCTATCATGGCATTTCCATAGCCATTCCGAGATATATTGCCATGCAACTCCATCATCATCATATACATGACTTGAGCATTCATTGTCATATTGCTTTGCACGATCGTAAGATAGCTAGCATGATGTTTTCATGGCTTCTCCATTTTTTGATGTCATGGCTATGCTAGATCGTTGCACATCCCGGTAGACTATGATTCCCCCACAAGTCGGGATGAGACTCCGGACGAAAAAAAAGAGAAAGGCCAAAAAAAGAGAAGGCCCAAAAAAACAAAAAAAATGAGAGAGAAAGAGAGAAGGGGCAATGTTACTATCCTTTTACCACACTTGTGCTTCAGAGTAGCAGCATGTTCTTCATATAGAGAGTCTCTTGAGCTATCGCTTTCATATACTAGTGGGAGTTTTCATTATAGAACTTGGCTTGTATATTCCAAAGATGGGCTTCCTCAAATGCCCTAGGTCTTCATGAGCAAGCAAGTTGGATGCACACCCACTTAGTTTCAGTTTGAGCTTTCATATACTTATAGCTCTAGTGCATACGTTGCATGGCAATCCCTACTCCTCACATTGACATCAATTGATGGGCATCTCCATAGCCTGTTGATTAGCCGCGTCGATGTGAGACTTTCTCCTTTTTTGTCTTCTTCTACACAACCTCCAACATCATATTCTATTCCACCTATAGTGCTATGTCCATGGCTCACGCTCATGTATTGAGTGAAAGTTCAAAAGGTTTGAGAACGTCAAAAGTATGAAGCAATTGCTTGGCTTGTCATCGGGGTTGTGCATGATGTGAATATTTTGTGTGAAGAAGATGGAGCATAGCCAGACTATATGATTTTGTAGGGATAACTTTCTTTGGCCATGTTATTTTGAAAAGACATGACTGGTTTATTAGTAGGCTTGAAGTATTATTGTTTTTATGTCAAATGATAGACTATTGCTTTGAATCACTCGTATGTTAATATTCATGCCATGATTAGATATGTGATCAAGATTATGCTAGGTAGTATTCCACATCAAAAATTATCTTTTTATCATTTACCTACTCAAGGACGAGCAGGAATTAAGCTTGGGGATGCTGATACGTCTCCGTCGTATCTATAATTTTTTATTGTTCCATGCCAATATTCTACTACTTTCATATACTTTTGGCAACTTTTTATACTATTTTGGGGACTAACATATTGATCCAGTGCCCAGTGCCAGTTCCTGTTTGTTGCATGTTTTTTGTTTTGCAGAAAATCCATATCATACGGAGTCCAAACGGGATAAAAATGGACGGAGATTTTTTTGGAATATATGTGATTTTTGGGAAGTGAAATCAACGTGAGACGATGCTCGAGGGGCCCACGAGGTAGGGGCGCGCCCCAGGGGAGCAGGCGCGCCCCTGACCCTCATGGCCACCCCATAAGGCGGTTGATGCCCTTCTTTCGCCACAAGAAAGCTAATATCCGGATAGAGATCGTGTTAAAATTTCAGCCCAATCGGAGTTACGGATCTCCGAGAATATAAGAAATGGTGAAAGGTAGAATCTGAGAACGCAGAAACAGAGAGAGACAGAGAGACAGATCCAATCTCGGAGGGGCTCTCGCCCCTCCCACGCCATGGAGGCCAAGGACCAGAGGGGAAACCCTTCTCCCATCTAGGGAGGAGGTCAAGGAAGAAGAAGAAGAAGGGGGCCCTCTCCCCCTCGCTTCCGGTGGCACCGGAGTGCCACCGGGGGCCATCATCATCACCGCAATCTTCACCAACAACTTTACCGCCATCATCACCAACTCTTCCCCCCTCTAGGCAGCGGTGTAACCTCTCTCTTACCTGCTGTAATCTCTACTTAAACATGGTGCTCAACGCTATATATTATTTCCCAATGATGTATGGCTATCCTATGATGTTTGAGTAGATCCGTTTTGTCATATGGGTTATTTGATGATCAAGATTGGTTTGAGTTGCACGTTTTATTATTGGTCCTGTCCTATGGTGCTCTCCATGTCATGCAAGCATGAGGGATCCCCGCTATAGGGTGTTGCAATACGTTCATGATTCGCTTATAGTGGGTTGTGTGAGTGACTGAAACACAAACCCGAGTAAGGGGGTTGTTGCGTATGGGATAAAGAGGACTTGATGCTTTAATGCCATGGTTGCGTTTTACCTTAATGATCTTTACTAGTTGCGGATGCTTGCTAGAGTTCCAATCATAAGTGCATATGATCCAAGTAGAGAAAGTATGTTAGCTTATGCCTCTCCCTCAAATAAAATTGTAATAATGATTACCAGTCTAGTTATCGATTGCCTAGGGACAAATAACTTTCTCGTAACAACAAGCTCTCTACTAAAACTAACTTAGTTGTGTCTTTACCTAAACATCCCCTATCTTTTATTTACGCGCTCTTTATTACCTTGCAAACCTATCCAACAACACCTACGAAGTACTTCTAGTTTCATACT
This sequence comes from Triticum dicoccoides, assembly GCF_002162155.2. NCBI lineage: Eukaryota > Viridiplantae > Streptophyta > Magnoliopsida > Poales > Poaceae > Triticum > Triticum dicoccoides. The sequence goes on along the minus strand of NC_041386.1, from coordinate 546,511,238 downwards.
TGTTCTAGGTAAAGCGAACATTAAGCGTGTGTAGGGTTGTATCGGTGGTCGATAGAACTTGAGGGAATATTTCTTCTGCCTTTAGCTCCTCGTTGGGTTCGACACTCTTACTTATCAGAAACTGTTGCGATCCCCTATACTTGTGGGTTATCAGACCAGGCATAGGAGATTGCTCCTGTAAGCGCTTCAGCCCTAGATTCGGAGCAGCTTGCGCCATCCGAAGACGGGAAGCTTAAACCCGCCACGGAAGCCGCAGACTCAGCGGCGTTGGAGCCACACACAGACCCAACTTCGAGCGAGGTTTGCGTCACCGGACCCCCGAACTCATCTCCGGTCACTGGTTCTGAACTTCGTGCATCCACGTCCGATAAGCCTTACCAGGCGCCGGTCGTCGAATTCAGTTCCGCGGACATCTTCCGGCACTCACCTTTAGGAAATGTGCTAAACTCATTAGAAACCCTCTCTTTGGTAGGGGATTCACAGCCGAATTATATCCAGTTTGAACTGGGGGCTGATGACGGGGAATTTCTCTTCCCACCCACCTCCCACATAATAGCCACTATCGAAGATCTAACCGACATGCTCGACTACGACTCTGGAGACATCGACGGTATGGACGACGATGCCAAAGAGGAGCAAGCCCAAAACCCTCCATTTACCGGGCATTGGACTTGGATGACCACCTCCTCCTACGACGTGTACATGGTGGACACACCCAAAGAAATCAACGACGACGACAAAGAAGACCCAGTGGAAGGCAAACCTCCTGAGATACAGCCAAACCGCCGACGACAGTGGCGCCGCTCTAAATCCCGCCGTGAAAAAGACAGTAACACCAGCACAAGAGAAAACAATACTCTAGACGATGCCGGAGACAATGAAGACCCTGTTCAGCCAACTTCCGAACAGGACGAACGGGGAGATGGGCGAGTCAGCCCTGATAAACAGGACGTACACAAAGACTCGGAGGACAGTAATTACCTTCCACTCTCCGAGGATGAGGTGAGCCTCGGCAACGAAGATTTTATCGTGCCAGAGGAACCTCTCGAGCAGGAGTGCTTTAAGCACCGGCTAATAGCCACTGCAAGGAGCCTGAAAAAGAAGCAGCAACATCTTCAAGCTGATTAAGATTTGCTCAATGATAGATGGACTAACGTCCTGGCAGCCGAGGAATACGGCCGCGAGCGACCACCCAAAAGTTACCTGAAGCACAAATTACTACCTAAATTCGATGACAAAGCATTGGAGCCCGTGCCATCAGCACACAATGCAGCCCATACTACCTCGCTGTAAAGGCAGGGATAAAACAGCTCGGGCATATACATATGACCTTCGACAGAACCTGGACAGGAGAGCAGGACATACTAAATCGGTCTACGGATCGCGGGGGTCTGCCTCAACACGCGACGACGGCTATCTATTCGGACGTGACAAGCTTAATTACACGCCGTCCGAATGCCGTAGACAAACTCCATCTAAGCTACGTCGCGATGTGGCCTGATATAGAGGCACCGCACAGCCTCTTTGCTTCACTCACGAAGTAATGGCGCACGAATTCCCAGAGGGGTTTAAACCCATGAATATCGAATCATACGATGGAACAACAGATCCCGCGGTATGGATTGAAGATTTTCTTCTCCATATCCACATGGCCCATGAAGGAAATATGCCCTAGAGGCAATAATAAAGTTGTTATTTATATTTCCTTATATCATGATAAATTTTTATTATTCATGCTAGAATTGTATTAACCGGAAACTTAGTACATGTGTGAATACATAGACAAACAGAGTGTCACTACTTTGCCTCTACTTGACTAGCTCGTTGAATCAATGATGGTTATGTTTCCTAACCATAGCCATGAGTTGTCATTTGATTAATGGGATCACATCATTAGAGAATGATGTGATTGACTTGACCCATCCGTTAGCTTAGCATGATGATCGTTTAGTTTGTTGCTATTGCTTTCTTCATGACTTATACATGTTCCTATGACTATGAGATTATGCAACCCCCGAATACCGGAGGAACACTTTGTGTGCTACCAAACGTCACAAGGTAACTGGGTGATTATAAAGGTGCTCTACAGGTGTCTCCGATGGTACTTGTTGAGTTGGCATAGATCAAGATTAGGATTTGTCACTCCGATTGTCGGAGAGGTATCTATGGGCCCTCTCAGTAATGCACATCACTATAAGCCTTGTAAGCAATGTAACTAATGAGTTAGTTGTAGGATGATGTATTATAGAATGAGTAAAGAGACTTGCCGGTAACGATATTGAACTAGGTATTGAGATACTGACGATCGAATCTCGGGCAAGTAACATACTGATGACAAAGGGAACATCGTATGTTGTTATGCAGTTTGACCGATAAAGATCTTCGTAGAATATGTGGGAGCCAATATGAGCATCCAGGTTCCGCTGTTGGTTATTGACCGGAGACGTGTCTCGGTCATGTCTAAATAGTTCTCGAACCCGTAGGGTCCGCGCGCTTAACGTTCGGTGATGATTGGTATTATGAGTTTATGTGTTCTGATGTACCGAAGGTAGTTCGGAGTCCCAGATGAGATCGGGGACATGACAAGGAGTCTCGAAATGGTCGAGACATAAAGATTGATATATTGGATGACTATATTCGTACATCGGAAAGGTTCCAAGTGATTCGGGTATTTTCGGGGGTACCAGGGAGTTACGGGAATACGAGGAAGAAGTAATGGGCCTCATGGGCCAAGTGGTGGAAGAGAGGAGGTAGGGCGCGCGGCCCCCCTAGCCCAAACCGAATTGGACTAGGGGGCCAGCCCCCCTTTCCTCCTTTTCCTGCCTCTCCTTCCTTCTCCTTCTCCTCCCTCCTTTCCTCCTCCTAGTAGGAGTAGGAAAGGGAGTCCTACTCCTACTAGGAGGAGGACTCCTCCTCCTGGCGTGCCCTACAGGGGCCGGCCGGCCTCCCCCCTTGCTCCTTTATATACTGGGGCAGGGGGCACCTCTAGACACACAAGTTGATCAGTTGATCTATTCCAGACGTGTGCGGTGCCCCCCTCCACTATATTCCACCTCGGTTATATCGTAGCGGTGCTTAGGCGAAGCCCTGCGTCGGTAGCAACATCATCACCGTCATCACGCTGTCGTGCTGACGGAACTCTCCCGTGAAGCTCTGATGGATCGGAGTTCGCGGGGTGCCATCGAGCTGAACGTGTGCAGAACTCGGAGGTGCCATGCGTTCGGTACTTGGATCGGTCAGATCGTGAAGATGTACGACTACATCAACCGCGTTGCGCCAACGCTTCCGCATTCGGTCTACGAGGGTACGTAAACATACTCTCCCCTCTCGTTGCTATGCATCGCCATGATCCTGTTTGTGCGTAGGAAATTTTTGAAATTACTACGTTCCCCAACAGCCCGCGGTGATGATCTCCACGCCATCAAATACCTCCCATTAAAACTAAAGGGACCAGCGTGGCACTGGCTCAACAACCTTCCAGAGAACTCCATTGGCAACTGGGAAGACCTGGAAGACGCCGTTCGCGATAACTTCCAAGGTACATATGTCCGGCCACCAGATGCCGATGACTTAAGTCACATCATCCAATAGCCCGGAGAGTCAGCCAGGAAGTTCTGGACTAGATTCCTAATTAAAAAGAACCAAATTGTCAATTGTCCGGACGCTGAAGCCCTCGCGGCCTTCAAACACAGCGTCCGATATGAGTTGCTCACCCGCCACCTCGGTCAAGAAAAACCAAAGTCCATGGCAGCCCTTACCGCTCTAATGACCCGCTTTTGCGCGGGAGATGATAGCTGGCTCACTCATAGAAGCAACAACACCAGCGATCTAGGCACTTCTGAAGTCCGAGACGGCAACGGCAAGCCATGACGCAATAAACACAAACGTCGCAATCATAAAGAAAGAACGCAAGACACGGCGGTCAATGCCGGATTCAGTGGCTCCAAACCCAGCCGACGGAAAAAGCCATTCAAGGCACATAGAGAGGGATCATCCAATCTAGACAAAATACTGGATCGGCCCGCCAAATTCATGGCACCCCCGATAAACCAGCTACTCACACCAAGAGAAGCTGTTGGGTCTTCAAACAAGCCGGCAAGCTTAATGCCGAACACAAAGGGAAGGGGCCGCCCAGTGACAACGATGACGAAGAGACTTGCCAGCCAAATACCGGGGGTCAGAAACAATTTCCCCCCGAAGTAAAAACCGTAAATATGGTATACCTAACGCACACCCCTACAGGGGAGCGCAGGCGCGCACTACGGGACAAATACGCCATAGAGCCGTTTTCCCAAAAATTTCGCCATATCCGTCCCAAAGGTTCGGCGGCTCTGATCATCGATCCAATAATCGATGGGTTCCATCTCACGGAAGTCCTTATAGATGGCGAGAGTAGCCTTAATCTACTCTACCAAGACACTGTCCGCAAAATGGGCATCGATCCTTCAAGAATCAAGCCCACCATAGCTACCCTCAAGGGAACAGTATTCGGCGTATTGGATCGCCGAACAACTTCCGAAGAAGGCTTGACCTTTGATATTGTCCCGTTCCGCAGTAGCTACCATGCACTTCTGGGGCATACCGCTTTTGCTTGTTTTAATGCGGCCCCGCTCTACGCACAAAACTTAAGATGCCTGGTCCACGCGGCATCATAACAATAAATGGAAATACGAAACACTCCCTCCGTACGGAGAGTCATACTACGGCTACCACAATCGAAGTACCAAGCGGCCTCATCAAGCCGCATATCTCATCGGCCACTAAGCCGCCAGCCTCTATTAAATGGGCCCGATCAATATCAGAGCGGGAGTAGTAGTTCGGCCTCCGTCGTTCGCCTTATACACCCGTGAAGTTTGTATCGCGCGTACATACTGATGTACTTAGAATACCCTGGTCATCGGTAAAGGCACAATACGGACAGGCCTACAGGCTCTCCCATGGCCTCCTTTTCTTTTCTTTTCTAACTATTTTTTATCTTTTACCACAGGTGGCACAAAGATGGGTCATCTAACGGACTCTTTTGGAGTTCGGATCCGTACACCTACCCAAAGGCTACTCCTGCTAAAGGAGTCCTTTCACCGAGGCAAGGTGGCGCAGACGTGCGACAGGAGGTCCAAGTAATTCTTTGTAGACCGCACTCTCTATTTTAGAGCCTATAAGGTGCCTTCTCCCTCCGCCTTCGACCACTGGCATGTCAAATAGCCTAGGTCATGGCGTTATTATTTGTAAAATGGCAATTGACGTATCAGCGAACATAATCTGTATTCAGTATTCACTTTTTCTAAAAGAACTGAATCTTGCTTCTTCGATCATTTCACACACGCACCTCGACATAAATTGCTGGCAAGTCCGAACAGCTTTCTAGCACACTTGGGCGTCACGAGTTCGACCTTATATGCATCAGGTCCGAATCATGTCTTTGGTCAATAGTTGGGTTACCCGGCTCCTGTGCTTACTACCTTACGTTCCGCTCTATCGGCTAGGGTAGTAAAGGGAGAACTACTGCGATTGTGTCCTGGTTTATCTGGATGAGCACCTCGGTAGAGAAAGCCGAAAACTGATTGTCATGATGCGGCGAGAGCTGGTCAACCACTCGATGACTTATCAGAATCTTTCGCGATTCCTTTCGTATTACAAGAAGGACCGTCCTTCCGGTCAACTATGTAACGCACCGTATTCGAATAATCGCGTACATACAGGGGCTATATTGCAACATCCCAAATTTTCAATTTGGAATGTTTTACAATTATTAGCTAAGCATCTATGCATTTTGTTTGAATTGAGTGGAATTTGGAAATTTCAGAGGCATTTGAGTTCTATTTGAATTTGAATTTGATTTTGGCAATTGAAATTTATTTCAAAAATACCTGACAAATACTTGAGCAAAACTATGAGAGGAGTAAACATGACACTCCAAAGAAAAATGTCAGAAGAAAATATTGCCAAAAAGAGTTTGAATTCAAATTTGATTTTATTTGGAATCTACAAAAAAATGTTTTTATTTTTGTTTCTGTTTTGCCTCTGGAAAAATGTTCATGTTGTAGGATTTATTTTTCTGATTTTATTGATATATATATGTCCTATAAAAAATATTGTAGTTTTCTCTTATATTAGTTTTCTCTCTCTGTCGTAAATCAAAAAAAAGGAAAAGACCCAGGCGCGAGCCAGGCCAACCAGCCCAGCCGACGCCCGAGCTGCAGCCCACCAGCGCCGAGCCGGCCTGCTCCTGTCGCACCGCGCCGACCCCCGTTTCGATCGACCGCCCGATCACTCTCCCTCTCTCTCGATCTCCCTCTCCCTCACTGACCCATCGGCCCCACCCTATCCCTAACCCCTCACCCACGACACGCCGCACCGGAGCACGCGCAGAGCGTGCCCGACACCGCGATCTTCTCGGGATCGCGATCCCACGTCGCCCCCTCGCCCACGCTTATGCCCTATATAAACCCAGCGGCCTCCTCTTCCGAACCCCCCAAAAACCCTACCCCAACTCCCACCATAGCTTGCGCCCTCGCCGTCCCGATCTCGCCCCAGCCACCGCAGTTCACCGCCGTTTGGTTTCAGCGGTGAGCATCCACAACCTCTCTAACCTCTGCTATCGGTCTATCCCGACCTCACAAACCCTTTTGACATGTTTTTGTTCGTCTTCGTCATCTACAGAGGCCACTCCCGACCCCGCATGCTCCATCGGAGCACCGAGCTCCACCGCCTCGTCTTCGTCGTCTCCGCCGTCCCTGACGTCCCCTCGCCTCACGACCCACAGAAAATCGGACGCCCCCGAACTCCCGCATCACCTGGACATCCTCGCCGACGTCGCCGATGACCGAAGCCCCGCCGCCCACTGGCCTCTTCTTCCTTCCCACGCCAGGCTCGTCTCTGTAAGCATGAGCGCACCTCCTCTGTGCGCTCATTTTTTAATTTTTTTTCCCGAACCATTAAGTTAGATTAGATCGATTAGTAGATCGTTTTATTTTCATTAGATCGGTTTTAGTTATGGTTTTTTAGCGGTTTAGTGCGGTTCAGATCAAACCAGTAGATCGGTTTTAGTCAAAAAAACAAACACACATGTATGTCCTGTTAAGTTGCGCCTGGGCGCCGTTTAGTTTCAGACTGCACGCCCCATAATCCCAGTAGCGCCCGTCAGTTTTTTTCCTGTTATTTTAGTTTCTGTTTTTAAAACAGAATAGTTCCAATCTTGAAAAATCTATATCTTTTAGGTTATTTAATATTTTTAGTTGAGTCTTTTTGCTCTAGTTTGCATATTTCCTATAGTTTCTGTAGAAAATTAGATTCGGCCATGTTTAGGTTTTTAAAAATTCTTTTATATTAGTTTTAGTCAGATTAGTTTTTCTGCTATAAATTGAGTTAGGATTATTTTATTTTAGTGATTCTTTTTGTCACTGCTTAGTTTTGACCTAGCCTAGCAGTAGGAACTTGTTGGGGTATTTGTAGATTATATTAAAATTTGTTTTAGTCAAATCTAGCTTTTTCTAGTTTTATTTTAGCTTGCCGTTGTTTCCTAATGTTCTAGTTATTATAGAATTTTAGTTTACCCCTGTTATATTTTATTTTAGATTAGTTTCTGTAGTTACAGAGGGTGAACATTTATTTATAGCAAAATAAAAGGTTTTATTTTATTTTTGTTTTAGGTATAACAGGAGTTCTATAATAGATATTGATGTGATTCTTTTTGCACCTAGTTTGTATGTTGTTTTCCTTTATGTTAGTTAGCAAAACCCTTGTTTTGGATCTGTTAAGAAAAATGTTAGCAGGTTAAAACTATTTTTCTTGTTGTTGCTTGATGTGATGAAAACCTTGATTTTGTTTTCCTCGAGTTCTCTTTGTTTTTGGTTTGAGTGCTTGTGTGTTTTCCTTTAGCTTGCTGATATGTTATTAGTGAAATACTTATTTGTGCTATTGTTTGACTCGATAGAATTTCCGGAGTGCGAAGCTTGCTATCTTGAGTCACTAGCGTTTGAAGACCGTCAGCCAGGCAAGTCATTTGATCATGTTTTACAATACCTATGATTTTGTTGCATTAGAATTGTTCCTCCCCACCATGCATGCAGTAGGAGAATTTGAAGTTATGTCTTGAGTAGTATCATGAGGTAGGATGAACCCAACTCCCCTTGCTACTATTGCCTGGAACGATGTAGCTTATCTTGCTATGCTCGTAGACGGGGTTGGTTGAGAGATTCATAAGGGAGATGTGAGAGTCTAGATGATGACAACCCCATGACTTCAAGCTCAAGATGGACTTCAAATTCACTACTGGGTGGAGGACGGTTGACGGGCACCCTGGAGAAACCAGCGGATGGCCGAGATGCATGGAGAAGCGCCATGGCATCTTGCGGAAAGCTTCACCTAGCCACGAAGAGACGGATGGATACCTCTTGACCGGAAGCTTACATGTGCAGCCGCAAGCCATTATGGGCTCTGGCTGGGTTGACCTTAGGCGTGACTCTGGACGGACGGTGCCAGCAGATGTAGAAGAATGGAAGGACATGGATGGGTACCGGCAGTGCTCAGAGAAACTCTACGAAAGACCCTGTTTCGTTCATCCCATCTTCAAACACCAGGCAGTGTGAGGACATAAAGGAGGGAACGATTCTTGCAGGTAAAGTGCACAAGACTCTGCAGAGTAACAACCTAATCGATTAGTCGTGTCCCCGGTTACGGACAAATGAGCCTCTGGAAACTGGAGTATTTCGGAAATCTCAACACCGAACAAATAAATTAATTGAGGGGTTAATTAATAATTGGGAATGAGACACTGGTTGGCGGAACCATCTCAATAACTACCAACATTTTGTAGTAATTGTAAGCAAGTCCTTTGTTGTAGGGAAAACTGGCTTTTTCGGAAAAACATAAAACTTAGAGCCCACAGCCAAATTGCATATAGTATTAACTTTATTATTGTTGTTCTCTCTTTGACTTGCCGGCATTTTCTAAATGCTGACCTACACGGCTGCAACGTCTCATGTTGCAGAGGAGTTTTCCGACCAGGAGTGAGGCTACGATCTACGCTTGGTGATTGCCCTATGGAGTCGGATGGACTCACTTTTCGTCTACGCTTCCGCAGCTTTATTTATTTTATTTCTCATGAGTTGGCCTTCGGCCGAATTTATTCTAATGTAATAAAGACTCGATATGAGAATCATGTAATAAATTCAGGTGTGATTGAATTTTGAATCTTTCATCAATGTACTATGTGTGTCAGCATGATCTTGGGATGGTACAGCTACACAGAGACTTGACCGATTTTGGGTCGGGTCGTTACATATATCCTAGAACCACCGTCAAAGTCCTATGGCTAAGTGAAAGTGTTAAAGCCCTATAGTCCGATTGCCTAGTTCGCCGCATTAACACCTCCTTCACAGACCAAGACGCTGGGTCAAGAGTGATCAAGTGCTTTTCTGAACACCCCGTATTTTATGCGAGGGGGCTGGAGCCGACGACTGGTAAACTTTCAGATTATACAAAAACGGCCGCACAGGAGGAGCCAAAACTTTTAGGCATAGCCTTAAAAATATCATCATATTGTTTTTACAATTTTGGCACATTCACTCGAAGACTATATCCTTGAGCACTGAACCTCTATTAAGCGGGCGCCCTCTAGGACATCTTCAAAATAATGCTCCGGCGTGTGTTTGTCCTTGCCCCCGGGCAGACTCTTCGCTGCAATATCAGTGGCCTTCATCTTCGCCCAATACGTCTTGACACGAGCAAAGGCCATCCGTGCACCTTTAATGCACGCCGATCGCTTCACGGCATCGATACGCGGCACCACACCCATAAGCCGCTGCACCAAACCGAAATAGCTATCCGGAATTGGTTCGGTCCGCCACAGTCAGACCACGACATCCTTCGTGGCAGAACCGGATATCCTGTGGACCTCGGCCCACTGGGCCATCTGTTCATTCAGCAACAGGGGGCGCTTTGGCGTGCCGAATTGTGTCCAGAAAAGCTTCTTCGTTGCATACCCCGCTTGCGCTTGGTAAAATTGCACGGCATTGGAGGCGCTCTTTGGCAAGTCCAAAAATGCGTCTGGAGAGCTCCACATTTGATTATGCGGGGAATATTTCGGATCGCCGAATTTAGTTAGTAATAAGAAAGGCTTACCGGCCCCTATCTCCCCAGCTTGCTGCTACCTCTTGAGCTTGCGTTGGTTTTCCCCGAAGAGGAAGGGATGATGCAGCAAAGTAGCGTAGGTATTTCCCTCAATTTTTGAGAACCAAGGTATCAATCCAGTAGGAGGCCACGCTCAAGTCCCTCGTACCTGCACAAAACGATAGCTACTCGCAACCAACGCGATTAGGGGTTGTCAATCCCTTCACGGTCACTTACAAGAGTGAGATCTGATAGATATAATATTTTTGGTATTTTTGGTATAAAGATGCAAAGTAAAAAGTAAAGGCAAAGTAAAAAAGCAAAGCAAGATTAAAGTGATGGAGATTGATATGATGAGAATAGACCCGGGGGCCATAGGTTTCACTAGTGGCTTCTCTCAAGAGCATAAGTATTCTACGGTGGGTGAACAAATTACTGTTGAGAAATTGACAGACTTGAGCATAGTTATGAGAATATCTAGGCATGATCATGTATATAGGCATCACATCCGTGATAAGTAGACCGAAACGATTCTGCATCTACTACTATTACTCCACTCATCGACCGCTATCCAGCATGCATCTAGAGTATTAAGTTAAAAGCAGAGTAACGCCTTAAGCAAGATGACATGATGTAGAGAGATAAATTCATGCAATATGAAATAAACCCCATCTTGTTATCCTCGATGGCAACGATGCAATACGTGCCTTGCTGCCCCTTCTGTCACTGGGAAAGGACACCGCAAGATCGAACCCAAAGCTAAGCACTTCTCCCATGTCAAGAACTACCAATCTAGTTGGCCAAAGCAAACGGATAATTCGAAGAGACTTGCAAAGATAACCAATCATACATAAAAGAATTCAGAGAAGATTCAAATATTATTCATAGATAGACTTGATCATAAACTCACAATTCATCGGTCTCAACAAACACACCGCAAAAAGAAGATTACATCGAATAGATCTCCACAAGAGAGGGGGAGAACTTTGTATTGAGATCCAAAAAGAGAGAAGAAGCCATCTAGCTACTAACTATGGACCCAAAGGTCTGAGGTAAACTACTCACACTTCATCGGAGAGGCTATGATGATGTAGAAGCCCTCCGTGATGATGGCCCTCTCCGGCGGAGCTCTGGAACAGGCCCCAAGATGGGATCTCCTGGATACAGACAATTGCAGCGGTGGAATTAGGTTTTTGGCTCCGTATCTGTTCGTTTGGGGGTACGTAGGTATATATAGGAAGAAGGAGTACGTCGGTGGAGCACCGAGGGGCCCACGAGGCAGGGGGCGCATCCCCCACCCTCGTGACCACCTCTCTGATGCCTTGGCGTAGGGTCCAAGTCTCCTGGATCACGTTCGGTGAGAAAATCACGTTCCCAAAGGTTTCATTCCGTTTGGACTCCGTTTGATATTCCATTTCTTCGAAACAATGAAATAGGCAAAAAAACAGCAATTCTGGGCTGGGCCTCCGGTTAATAGGTTAGTCCAAAAATAATATAAAAGTGGAAAATAAAGCCCAATATAGTCCAAACAGTAGGTAATATAGCATGGAGCAATCAAAAATTATAGATACGTTGGAGACGTATCAGGCATCCCCAAGCTTAATTCCTGCTCGTCCTCGAGTAGGTAAATGATAAAAAGAGAATTTTTGATGCGGAGTGCTACTTGGTATAATTTCAATGTAAATCTTCTTAATTGTGATATGAATATTCAGATTCGAAAGATTCAAGACAAAAGTTTATATTGACATAAAAATAATAATACTTCAAGCATACTAACAAAGCAATTATGTCTTATCAAAATAACATGGCCAAAGAAAGTTATCCCTACAAAATCATATAGTCTGGCTATGCTCTATCTTCACCACACAAAGTATTTAAATCATGCAAACCCCGATGAAAAGCCAAGCAATTGTTTCATACTCTAACTTTTTCAAAACTTTTTCAATCTTCACGCAATACATGAGCGCGAGCCATGGATATAGCACTATAGGTGGAATAGAATGGTGGTTGTGGAGAAGACAAAAAGGAGAAGATAGACTCACATCAACTAGGCGTATCAACGGGCTATGGAGATGCCCATCAATAGATATCAATGTGAGTGAGTAGGGATTGCCATGCAACGGATGCACTAGAGCTATAAGTATATGAAAGCTCAAAAAGAAACTAAGTGGGTGTGCATCCAACTTGCTTGATCATGAAGACCTAGGGAAATTTGAGGAAGCCCATCATTGGAATATGCAAGCCAAGTTCTATAATGAAAGATTCCCACTAGTATATGAAAGTGATAACATGAGAGACTCTCTACTATGAAGATCATGGTGCTACTTTGAAGCACAAGTGTGGTAAAAGGATAGTAACATTGTCCCTTCTCTCTTTCTCTCTCATTTTTTTATTTATTTATTTTTTTATTTGGGCCTTTTATCTTTTTTATGGCCTCTTTTTATTTGGGCTTCTTTGGCCTCTTTTTTTCGTCTCTCATCCCGACTTATGGGGGAATCATAGTCTCCATCATTCTTTCCTCACTTGGGACAATGCTCTAATAATGATGATCATCACACTTTTATTTTTCTTACAACTCAACAATTACAACTCGATATTTAGAACAAAATATGACTCTATATGAATGCCTCCGATGGTGTACCGGGATATGCAATATGACAATGATGGAGTGTGTCATAATAAATGGTGGAAAGTTGCATGGCAATATATCTCGGAATGGCTATGGAAAATGCCATAATAGGTAGGTATGGTGGCTGTTTTGAGGAAGGTATATGGTAGGTGTATGATACCGGTGAAAAGTGTGCGGTATTAGAGAGGCTACCAAAGGTGGAAGGGTGAGAGTGCGTATAATCCATGGACTCAATATTAGTCATAAAGAATTCATATACATATTGCAAAAATCTAGAAGTTATCAAAGAAAAGTATTACGCGCATGCTCCTAGGGGGATAGATTGGTAGGAAAAGACCATCGCTCGTCCCCGACCGCCACTCATAAGGAATACAATCAATAAATAAATCATGCTCCGACTTCATCACATAACGGTTCACCATACGTGCATGCTACGGGAATCACAAACTTCAACACAAGTATTCTTTAAATTCACAACTACTCAACTAGCATGACTTTAATATTATCACCTCCATATCTCAAAACAATTATCATGCTTCAATCTTTTCTTAGTATTCAACACACTCAAAAGAAAGTTTCACAAATCTTGAATACCAAGCATATTATTATTAAGCAAATTACCATGCTATTAAGAGACTCTCAAAATAATTTAAGTGAAGCACGAGAGATCAATAGTTTCTTTAAAACAAATCCACCACCGTGCTCTAAAATATCTAAGTGAAGCACATAGAGCAAAATTATAACGCTCAAAAGATATAAGTGAAGCACATAGAGCAAAACTACATAGCTCAAAAGATATAAGTGAAGCACATAGAGTATTCTATCAAATTTTAATTCATGTATGGCTCTCTCAAAAGGTGTGTACAGCAAGGATGATTGTGGCATACTAAGACACAAAGACACAAATAATACGAGACGCTCCAAGCAAAACACATATCATGTTGGTGAATAAAAATATAGCTCCAAGTAAATTACCGATGGAAGTGGACGAAAGAGGGGATGCCTTCCGGGACATCCCCAAGCTTTGACTTTTTGGTGCCCTTGGATTATCTTGGGGGTGACATGGGCATCCCCAAGCTTAGGCTCTTTCCACTCCTTGTTCCATAATCCATCAAAAGAATTCACCCAAAACTTGAAAACTTCACAACACAAAACTTAAAGTAGAAAACTCGTGAGCTCCATTAGCGAAAGAAAACAAAAGACCACTTCAAGGTACTGTAATGACCTCATTATTTATTTATATTGGTGTTAAACCTACTGTATTCCAACTTCTCTATGAATTATAAACTATTTTACTAACCATAGATTCATCAAAATAAGCAAACAACACACGAAAAACAGAATCTGTCAAAAACAGAACAGTCTGTAGTAATCTGTAGATAGCGCAAGATCTGGAACCCCAAAAATTCTAAAATAAATTTCTGGACGTGAGGAATTTATCTATTAATCATATTCAAAAATAATTAACTAAATATCACTCTCCAAATAAAAATGACAGCAGTTCTCGTGAGCGCTAAAGTTTCTGTTTTTTACAGCAAGTTCAACAAGACTTTCCCCAAGTCTTCCCAACGGTTCTACTTGGCACAAACACTAATTAAACACAAAAAAACACAACCAAAACAGTGGATAAATAATTTATTTATTGAATAAGAGCAAGGATAAATATTTGGTTGTCTCCCAACAAGCGCTTTTCTTTAAAGTCTTATAGCTAGGTATTGATAATTTTAATGATGCTCACATGAAAGACAAGAATTGAAGCACAAAAAGGAGCATCATAAAGCATGTGACAAACACATCTAAGTCTAACATACTTCCTATGCATAGGCATCTTATAGGCAAACAAATTATCAAGGCAAGCAAAAACTAGCATATGCAAGGAAGAGGAAAGAAACAATAGCAATCTCAACATAACGAGCGGTAATTTAGTAACATGAAAATTTCTACAGCCATATTTTCCTCTCTTATAGTAATTACATGTAGGATCATAAGAAAATTCAACAAAATAGCTATCACATAAAAAAATTCAAGATGATCCACATGCATGCAAGTTGACACTCTTCCAAAATAGTGGGATTAACATTAACTAAAGTCATGACTTCTCCAAATCCACTTTTATCAAGAATTTCATAAGATTGAACATTCTCCAAATATGTGGGATCTAAAGTTGACACTCTTCCAAACCCACTTTCAATAATATTGCAAACACTATTATCAATCTCATATTCATCATGGGGCTTAAATAAATTTTCAAGATCATAAGAAGAATCACCCCAATCATGATCATTGCAACAAGTAGAGGACATAGCGAAACTAGCATCCCCAAGCTTAGGGTTTTGCATATTATTAGCACAATTGACATTAATATAATTTATAATAACATCATTGCAATCATGCTTTTTATTCAAAGATCTATCGTGAATCACTTCATCGCAATTTTCAGATTCACGAATTTCAAGCAAAACTTCATAAAGATAATCTAGTGCACAAAACTCACTAGCTATTGGTTCAACATAATTGGATCTCTTTAAAAGATTAGCAAGCGGATGAGGATCCATAAATCTTAGGTTCTCTGTTTAGTAATAAATAAATGACCATTCCAACCATACGAGCAAACAAGAAAAAGGGCAAAAAGAGGCGGAGAAGGAGAAGGAGATTGGGAAAGAGAGAGAGGGTGAATAAAACGGCAAGGGTGAAGTGGGGGAGAGGAAAACGAAAGGCAAATGGCAAATAATGTAATGCGAGATATAGGGATTGTGATGGGTACTTGGTATGTTCTTTTTGCGTAGACTCCCCGGCAACGGCGCCAGAAATCCTTCTTGCTACCTCTTGAGCTTGCGTTGGTTTTCCCCGAAGAGGAAGGGATGATGCAGCAAAGTAGCGTAAGTATTTCCCTCAGTTTTTGAGAACCAAGGTATCAATCCAGTAGGAGGCCATGCTCAAGTCCCTCGTACCTGCACAAAATGATAGCTACTCGCAACCAACGCGATTAGGGGTTGTCAATCCCTTCACGGTCACTTACGAGAGTGCGATCTGATAGATATAATATTTTTGGTATAAAGATGAAAAGTAAAAAAGTAAAGGCAAATTAAAAAGCAAAGCAAGATTAAAGTGATGGAGATTGATATGATGAGAATAGACCCGGGGGCCATAGGTTTCACTAGTGGCTTCTCTCAAGAGCATAAGTATTCTATGGTGGGTGAACAAATTACTGTTGAGCAATTGACAGAATTGAGCATAGTTATGAGAATATCTAGGCATGATCATGTATATAGGCATCACGTCCGTGATAAGTAGATCGAAACAATTCTACATCTACTACTATTACTCCACTCATCGACCGCTATCCAGCATGCATCTAGAGTATTAAGTTAAAAACAGAGTAACGCCTTAAGCAAGATGACATGATGTAGAGAGATAAATTCATGCAATATGAAATAAACCCCATCTTGTTATCCTCGATGGCAACGATGCAATACGTGCCTTGCTGCCCCTTCTGTCACTGGGAAAGGACACCGCAAGATTGAACCCAAAGCTAAGCACTTCTCCCATGTCAAGAACTACCAATCTAGTTGGCCAAACCAAACGGATAATTCGAAGAGACTTGCAAAGATAACCAATCATACATAAAAGAATTCAGAGAAGATTCAAATATTATTCATAGATAGACTTGATCATAAACGCACAATTCATCGGTCTCAACAAACACACCGGAAAAACAAGATTACATCGAATAGATCTCCACAAGAGAGGGGGAGAACTTTGTATTGAGATCCAAAAGGAGAGAAGAAGCCATCTAGCTACTAACTATGGACCCAAAGGTCTAAGGTAAAATACTCACACTTCATCGGAGAGGCTATGATGATGTAGAAGCCATCCGTGATGACGGCCCTCTCCGGCGGAGCTCTGGAATAGGCCCCAAGATGGGACCTCGTTGATACAGACAGTTGCGGCGGTGGAATTAGGTTTTTGGCTCCGTATCTGTTCGTTTGGGGGTACGTAGGTATATATAGGAGGAAGGAGTACGTCGGTGGAGCACCGAGGGGCCCATGAGGCAGGGGGCGCGCCCCCCCACCCTCGTGACCACCTCTCTGATGCCTTGGCGTAGGGTCCAAGTCTTCTAGATCACGTTCGGTGAGAAAATCACGTTCCCGAAGGTTTCATTCCGTTTGGACTCCGTTTGATATTATGTTTCGTCGAAACACTGAAATAGGCAAAAAACAGCAATTCTGGGCTGGGCCTCCGGTTAATAGGTTAGTCCCAAAAATAATATAAAAGTGGAAAATAAAGCCCAATATAGTCCAAAACAGTAGATAATATAGCATGGAGCAATCAAAAATTATAGATACGTTGGAGACGTATCACTTGCCGGATCTCCTCCCGAGCCACCCTAGACTCGGATCATGCTTCCTTCGCCTCTCGTAAGACATTGTTGAGATCGGTCATTTTGGCTTTGTTATCCCTCTCCAGGAACTCGCACCGGACAATGGCTTCCTTTAGCTCGCGCACCATGGTAGACATTCTCTCCTCGCACTGGCGCCGAGCAGCCCGTTCGGCTTTTAACTCATCAGCTGCCTTCTGGGCAGCCACATTACTCATCCGGGCTTCTCCTTGGCTCGGGCAAGTTCAGACCGAAGGGCCTCCACCGCGGCAACACTATCTGCAGTTATGCGTGTCTCAGCATATAATACTTAGCTTCGTGCTCATGTTATTATACATACATACACTGACCACCTCAAAACATACCTTGTGCTTCGTCTAGCCGCCTGTTAATAAGCACGACATCGTCATTCGCCGCATCAAGTTTTTGCTCCAGACCTGCAACCTATATAGCGTACGCAGTCGTCGTGGATGTAACAGCCTGTGTTCCAATTAATCAGATTATTTCCTGGGCATATCTTTTTCGATCCTCTGATTGCCTCCATTTGGAAGCCAACCAGAGTCTCAAGGGCTACTATCTATACACAGGTAAATTTTGCGTATAGAGCACAATCAAAAATATTACATTACGTACCTCAAAGCCTCTTAGCAGGCCCTTAAAAGCTTCATTCAATCCACTCTTCGCGGACATAATCCTCTCAACCACCGTACCCATCAAGGTACAATGTTCCTACGAGACAGATGAATATCGCAACATGTCCATCAGTGTATCCGGCGCCTCCGGATCCCAGGAAGCAGCTGTGGGAGCCCGGACTCCCTTTGAAGGAATGTGTTTGTCCGACCCTAGAGTCGTCTACGGCTATAAGCCGGATAGTCCGGGGCCCTTATTGTTCGTCTCCACACACCCCGGACCCTGGGCGACCGATGTTTCACCTGGGGGCATTGTCTTCATTATCCTCTGCACCACTTGTTGATCAGGAGAGATCCTCCGGGACGACACCTCGAAGTCGTCCGCCCTATTGGGCGAGGAATCCTGTGGAGGCATTTCGCTTCCCATCATCTCCGGAAGAAGATCCCCCGAAGAGGATTGTTGAGGAAGACTGCGTACCGGACAGCAAAACATGTATTCTAAATATTACCCTTGTGACAGGAAAAGGAACGAGATATGTTTAAAACACCCTTGTTCACTTAGGATTCGGCTAAAGTCCCATCCTTACAGAGGGACTATGCGACAACATCGTCTTCCGAGCCTGAATCACCTGACAGGAATGTCTTACCTCGCTTAGGAGCCTTTACCTCCCAACCTTCGGAGGCGGCCCTTTTCTTACCATGGGGAGATAGGATGTCAGCTTCTCCTTCTCTTTTATCTTCCTAAGAAGGAACCTTAATCTCCCCGGACACAGTGTTTGGCGAACCTTCGGAATGGAGGCCACCTTTGGCCTTCTTGATCTCCTCATTGCCCTCTTTCACCGGCACCTAGAATGGTGCCGGGACCAGCATCCTTGTTAGCACAGGACTAGCTAAGTCTTCGAGAAGAGGGGCCGAACACCTAATTCGCTCTGCCTTGTTCGTCCAGCCCGGGAAAAAGATGGTTTTCTCGGTATCATATCACGAGATATTTAATTAAGCTGTGTTTGGGAGCCAAGAGCTTACCGAGGTGTCCGGATGGTTGCAGTCAAGGCCGATGTCCTCGGTAGTGTCCGGCCACTATTTTCGTGTCCCGAAAAATAACTTCCACATTCCTCTATGCGTCGTGCCGAAGAAGTGTTGAAGGGTTCGTGGTCCTTCCGGATTAAACTCCCACATACAGAGGGGCCGTCACTGGCACGGGAGGACCCAGCGGACTAACATTAATTGAATCACGTCGATGAGACTGGTGTCCTTTCAAGGAGTCTCTGGATGCGGCTCTGTAGAGTCTGCACTTTGTCGATTGATCCCCAGTCCAGCCCCTTGTTGATCCATGATGCGAGCTGAATTGGAGGGCCGGATCAGAACGCAGGTGTAGCTGCCCACTTGGTACCACGGGGTTCAGTGATGTAAAACCACTCTTGCTGCCATAAGTTGGAAGATTCTGTGAAGGATCCCTTTAGAAAAAGAGCATTGGTGAGCTTGCTCACCGTGGCGCCACCACACTCCGCTTGCTTCCCCTCGATCACCTTCGGCTTCACATTAAAGGTCTTGAGCCATAAGCCGAAGTGTGGGAGAATACGGAGAAAGGCCTCGCACATGACGATGAACGCCGAGGTGAGAAGAAAAGAGTCTGGGGCTAGATTGTGGAAATCTAGACCGTAATAGAACATGAGACCTCGAACAAAGGGGTGAAGAGCGAACCCTAGCCCTCGGAGAAAGTGGGAGTTGAATACAACCCTCTCGCCGGATCTAGAAGTAGGAATAACCTGCCCTTAAGCAGGAAGCCTGTGGGGGATTTCCGCGGTCAGGTACCTTGCCGCCCGGAGCTTCGCAATATCCTCCTCTATGACAGAGGAAGCCACCCACCGGCCTTGAGGGCTAGGACCGGACATGACTGGGGAGCTCAAGGCAATTGGATTGAACCTTGGGTGCTGAAACTCGAGGTTGGAGAGGTTAAGGAAAGGATTGGCGTAAAGAAGAAAGTCGGGTCGTAGCCCCTTTATAAAGACGATGAATATCGAATGTCTCCCCCTAGGCCTTAAAACCTGCCTATTCCTAAGGAATCATGCCAACAGAACGGTTGGGATACCCACGCCTGTATTGATGAGAATCCCATGATAAGGGGACACGATCTCTACTTTGACAAGATGTGCCAATAAAACCACGTCTCGAAACATGGAGCGACAGGCTAAAAAACGGTTCGAAATAATAACTGGACAGGGACATGGTGTCATGTTACAAAAAGGTTGTCAGTAGATTGGACTCGTGAAATATTATATTCTCTGTGGTGGTGTGTGGTACTTGTTTTGCAGATTCGGACACGATCTTTGTGTTCGAAGACTATTCTGGGGTATTCGGAGGAGGAACCCGCCTTGCAATGCCGAAGACAATCTGCGTGCTAGACACCTCGTCATTGAAGCCTGGTTTAGGGGCTACTAAGGGAGTCCTGGACTAAGGGGTCCTCGGGCGTCCGGCCTGTTGGACATGGGCCGGACTGATGGGCTACGAAGATACAAGACCGAGGACTCTCACCCGTGTCCGGATGGGACTCTCCTTGGCGTGGATGGCAAGCTTGGCGTTCAGATACAAATATTCCTTTCTCTGTAACCGACATTGTACAACCCTAGTCCCCTCCGGTGTCTATATAAACCGGAGGGTTTAGTTCATAGGGACAATCATAATCACATAGGCTAGACTTCTAGGGTTTTAGCCATTACGATATCGTGGTAGATCAACTCTTGTAACCCCTATACTCATCGATATTAATCAAGCAGGACTTAGGTTTTTACCTCCATCAAGAGGGCCCGAACTTGGGTAAACATCGTGTCCCCTATCTCCTGTTACCATCAACCTTAGAAGCACAGTTCGGGACCCCCTACCCAAGATCCGCCGGTTTTGACACCGACACCCCCCTCCCACGTATATAAAGGAGGGAGGGAGGAGGCCGGCCAAGGTGTGGCGCGCCCAAGGGGGGAGTCCTACTCCAAGTAGGATTCGCCCCCCCCCCTTTCCTATTCCCACAAGGAGAAGGGGGAAGGAGGAGGAGAAGAGAAGGAAAGGGGGTCGGCCCCCCAAACCCTAGTCCAATTCGGTTTGGGCTAGGGGGCGCGCACCACTCCCTGGCCTGGCTCCCCTCTTCCACCACTAGGCCCATGAGGCCCAATAACTTCCCGGGGGGGTCCAGAAACCCCCGGTACTCCGAAGCTCATCTGAAACGACCCGAACCATTCTGGTGTCCAAATGTAACCTTCCAATATATGAATATTTATGTCTTGACCAATAGAGGAACCTGGATGCTCATACTGGCTCCTACATATTCTATGAAGATCTTTATCGGTCAAACCGCATAACAACATACGTTGTTCCGTTTGTCATCGGTATGTTACTTTCCCGAGATTCGACCGTCGGTATCACCATACGTAGTTCAATCTTGTTACCGGCAAGTCTCTTTACTCGTTTCATAATGCATCATCCCGAAACTAACTCACTAGTCGCATTTCTTGCAAGGCTTATAGTGATGAGCATTACCGAGAGGGCCCAGAGATACCTCTCTGACACTTGGAGTGACAAATCCTAATCTTGATCTATGCCAACTCAACAAACACCATCGGAGACACCTGTAGAGCATCTTTATAATCACCTATTTATGTTGTGACGTTTGATAGCACACTAAGTGTTCCTCCGGTATTCGGGAGTTGCATAATCTCATAGTCATAGGAACATGTATAAGTCATGAAGAAAGCAATAGCAATAAACTAAACAATCATAGTGCTAAGCTAAAGGATGGGTCTTGTCCATCACATCATTCTCTAATGATGTGATCCCATTCATCAAATGACAATACATGTCTATGGTCAGGAAACTTAACCATCTTTGACTAACCAGCTAGTCTAGTAGAGGCATACTAGGGACACTCTATTTGTCTATGTATTCACACATGTACTAAGTTTCTGGTTAATACAATTCTAGCATGAATAATAAAAATTTATCATGATATAAGGAAATATAAATAAAAACTTTATTATTGCCTCTAGGGCATATTTCCTTCAGTCTCCCACTTGCACTAGAGTCAATAATCTAGATTACACAGTAATGATTCTAACACCCATGGAGTCTTGGTGTTGATCATGTTTTGCTCGTGAGAGAGGCTTAGTCAACGGGTCTGCAACATTCAGATCTGTATGTATTTTGCAAATCTCTATGTATCCCTCCTTCACTTGATCGCGTATGGAATTGAAGCGTCTCTTGATGTGCTTGGTTCTCTTGTGAAATCTGGATTCCTTTGCCAAGGCAATTGCACCAGTATTGTCACAAAAGATTTTCATTGGACCCGATGCACTAGGTATGACACCTAGATCGGATATGAACTCCTTCATCCAGACTCCTTCATTTGTTGCTTCCGAAGCAGCTATGTACTCTGCTTCACACGTAGATCCCACCACGACGCTTTGCTTAGAACTGCACCAACTGACAGCTCCACCATTCAATATAAATATGTATCCTGTTTGTGACTTATAGTCATCCGGATCGGTGTCAAAGCTTGCATCAACGTAACCATTTACGACAAGCTCTTTGTCACTGAGGGAGTCCTGGATTAGGGGGTGTCCGGATAGCCGGACTATACCTTCGGCCGGACTCCTAGACTATGAAGATACAAGATTGAAGACTTCGTCCCGTGTCCGGAAGGGACTTTCCTTGGCGTGGAAGGCAAGCTTGGTGATACGGATATGTAGATTTCCTACCATTGTAACCGACTCTGTGCAACCCTAGCCCTCTCCGGTGTCTATATAAACTGGAGGGTTTTAGTCCATAGGAACAGCAATCATACCATAGGCTAGCTTCTAGGGTTTAGCCTCCTTGATCTCGTGGTAGATCTACTCTTGTACTACCCATATCATCAATATTAATCAAGCAGGACATAGGGTTTTACCTCCATCAAGAGGGCCTGAACCTGGGTAAAACATCGTGTCCCCTGCCTCCTGTTACCATCCGCCTAGACGCACAGTTCGGGACCCCCTACCCGAGATCCGCCGGTTTTGACACCGACATTGGTGCTTTCATTGAGAGTTCCTCTGTGCCGTCGCCATCAGGAAGGATGCCTCATCCCGTCTTTAAAGACGGCACCGTTGCTAAGGGAGCTTTGGCTGTCGGCCAGACTCTCAGGCTAGGTGGTTTCCTTATGACCGCCCGTTCGGCTATTGCGCCGATGATTACCTCTTGGGTCATCGAAAGCAATCTTCATGTCAGCTCGGAATTCGCCGAGCAGTTAGATCCAATGGAGCTCTCTTCCCTAAATGAGCTCTTGGATCGCTTCGCCGCCCTGGGAGTCGCTACGGATTACGACCAGATTGGGTCTAAACCCGATCTGAGAGAGATTAACTCTCCCCAGGTCACCCATCACGTTGCCGTGGTAGAGGGACAGTGCAGCGACCCTTCATCTATCTTAAGGACTAGCTATGTCCGGTTCCCGATCCCTCCAAGCCGGATACCCGCGGAGAGGAGGACATCACTCAAGACCTAAACTTAAAGTCAGGCGACAGGCTAGATTCATTGGACAGCATCCAAGAATCCAAACTTCTGAGTTCGGAAACTCCTCGGCCCCTGGGTCTCAGATTGGGTGAGGTTTTGGATTTGATTCCACCCACCCACACGTACATAAGCGATCTATCCCAAATTAGGCAAGAGACCAAAGAAACAGTACATCATTACTGGGCCAGATTCCTCCTGGTTATGAACAGGATAAAGGACTGCCGCGAGGAAGACGCAATTTCATTCTTCTGCAATAATTGCATGGACAAGGGAATCCTCAACGCCATAAGTCGTCGTGATATTACACGCTTCGCTGACTTGGCTTCCATAGTACGAAAGTACTGTGCGATGGAAAGTGCCTGGAAAACCGAAATAAAATTTTGGGACAATCCGGCCTTGAATACAAACCCAGTCCGAAATAAAAGGGTGCATCATCGCCAGCCACCCGGGTTCAATACCAAAAAGCAAAAGCCCTCTACAGGGCACGAAACCATGCTGAAAGGATGGCTTAATGGACCCTGTAAAATTCACAGGGCAGAGGGCGCCACACCAACTCATAGCCTTAGAGCATGTTGGATACTCCGGCAGGTGGCAAAAATTGGCGAAGATCTTCTAATTCCAGAAGCCACAGAAAGCCATCCCAGAGACACCAGTACGGTATTAACAGTCTTCGAGACTTTCGCATCAAATAATATGAGAAAAAGAACCCTCCGCAGCCTTGCCGAATTCTACCAAGTAGCAACAATAAACCCATGGAGTGACATGGCTATTACTTTTAACGCCAGTGATGAACCTAAATTCCAAACAGCCCGAGCACCAGCTGCATTGGTCCTTAGTCCAATAGTGGACGGCTTTCGTCTTACCAAGGTACTCATGGATGGCGGCAGCGGATTGAACCTCATTTATGAGGAAACCCTTCAAAAATGGAAATAGAGTGGAACCGCATTGAGCGAAGCAGCACAACCTTTAGAGGAATAATCCCCAGTCGGGAAGCGCGCTGTACAGGAAAAATCACACTAGATGTGGTGTTCGGCACGCCGGATAATTACAGGTCCGAAGAGGTCACGTTCCAAGTGGCCCCGTTCAGTAGCGGATATCACGCTCTGCTCGGGCGGGAAGCGTTTACAATCTTCCAAGCAATACCCCATTACGGGTACATGAAGCTCAAGATGCCCGGGCCTAACGGAATCACCACTCTCGCTAGTGATCTGAACATAGCACTCCACACCGAAAACAAGACAGTCGCACTGGCCCTCGAGGCGCTATCCGAAGCCCTAGCGGCTGAGGAACTGACTGCGCTACGCTCCACGGTGAATAGGGATGATGTGATACTCGACAAAAGATCCAAGTCCACCTCCTTTAAACTGGCGGACGACATAGTCAAATTCCAGGTCCATCCAACGGACCCCATAGAACAGCTTCCATCGGGGCACAGTTAAACCTTGATGTAGACGCCACACTGCGAGAGTTCCTATGAGAGAACTGGGACATTTTCTCCTGTCACCCTTCAGACATGCCAGGAATCCCACGCAGGCTGGCCGAACACAGCTTAAATATCCTAAAAGGACTCAAGCCAGTCAAACAGGCTCTTCGGTGTTTTTCCGAACCTAAGAGACAGGCCATGGGAGAGGAACTAGCCAAGCTATTGGAGGCCGGATTCATCAAAGATATAAAACACCCGGACTGGCTAGCAAACCTGGTGATGGTACCAAAGAAGGACAAATCATGGCGCCTGTGCGTTGATTTTAAAGACCTTAACAAGGCTTGCCCAAAGGATCCCTTCCCTATCCCCCGCATCGATCAAATTATCGACGCTGCCGCAGGACACGATTCGTTGTGTTTCCTCGATGCATACTCCGGCTACCATCAAATAAAGATGGCAGAGTCAGACCAAGCCGCAACGGCATTCATCACACCATACGGCCCATTATGCTTCAACACAATGCCCTTCGGGCTCAAAAACGCTGGCGCAACATATCAGCGCATGATTCAGACATGTCTAGCAAACCAGATTAGCAAAACAGTGGAGGCATACGTAGATGATGTGGTCGTTAAAACAAGACATGTCGAATCTCTAGTAGACGACTTGAGGCTAACATTCGGTAACCTCCGAACATACGACATCAAACTCAACCCGGAAAAATGCATTTTCGGCATTCCAGCCGGAAAGCTCTTGGGCTTCAATGTATCCGGTAGAGGAATTGAAGCAAATCCCGCCAAGATTCGTGCTCTGTCACAATTGGATATCCCGAAGGACCTCAAACAAATACAAAAATTAACCGGATGTGTGGCGGCTCTAAGCCGCTTTATCTCCCGCTTGGGAGAAAAGGCTCTACCCCTTTACCGCCTCCTTTGGCGCACCGAACACTTCGAGTGGACGGATGCAGCCACGGCCGGACTCGACGAAATAAAAGCCATCTTGGCAACAAACCCAGTCCTGGTTGCGCCAAACATTGGCAAACCAATGCTATTATACATTGCAGCAACCCATCAGGTCGTAAGTGCAGTGCTCATCGTCGAACGAGAAATGGACGGACGCAAATTCCCCCTTCAAAAGCCGGTCTACTATGTGTCCACTGTCCTTACTCCGTGCAAGTCACGGTACCCGCATTATCAAAAGATTGCGTACGCGGTATTTATGGCATCCCGTAAGCTGCGACACTACTTTCAAGAGTGTTCAATAACAGTAGCCTCGGAAGTGCCACTTAACGATATTATAAACAACCGCGACGCGACGGGCCGGATTGCAAAATGGGCCATTGAGCTCCTCCCGTTCGACATAACTAACAAGCCAAGGCGAGCTGTCAAGTCGCAAGTCTTGGCCGACTTCGTCACAGAATGGACGGAGGCCGAACTCCCTAAAGAGTACGGCACATATTCAAACTGGGTCATGCACTTCGACGACTCCAAAATGTTGGCCGGTCTAGGGGCTGGCGTTGTTTTGACGTCCCCCACAGGAGACACAGTTCAATACATCCTCTAGATAATGTACACAGACTCCAACAACGCAGCCGAATATGAGGCCCTTTTACATGGTCTCTGGATGGCAGTATCCATGGGCATTCAACGCCTAGAGGTGCGCGGGGACTCGAACCTCGCAATATCCCAAATAAATGGAGACTTTGATGCCAAGGATCCAAAAATGGCAGCTTATCACAACGCCGTCCTAAAAATGTCAGCTCGATTCGAAGGGCTCGAATTTCACCATATAGCCCGGGAAAATAATCAGGCGGCAGATGTCCTGGCACGCATCGGCGCAAAACGCGATGTAGTCCCCCCCCAACATCTTCTTGGAAAGGCTGTTCAAGCCGTCCGTAGTATGGGAAGGGGAACCTGGCAATAACAGCCCGGACCCGACCGCACTGCCCGACACCGAACACTCTGACATAATTGGAGGCTCTGCCAATGAAATAACACCTTCAACTCGCGTAATAATGGCCGTCATCGCCCCGTGGACAGAACCATTCCTCGCCTACCTTACCAGGCAGGAACTCCCCGATGACCAAAATGAGGCACGCTGCATAGTGCGGCGATCTAAAGCCTATAAAGTCCATGAGGGAGAGCTTTATAAGAAAAGCACTACCGGAGTCCTTCAAAGGTGCATCTCCGAAGAGGAAGGGCGGAACCTCCTGGCTGAAATTCATGCCGGACTCGGCGGTCATCACGCTGCAGCTCGGTCCCTTGTAAGCAAGGCCTTCCGTACATGCTTTTATTGGCCGACGGCCCGGAAAGACGCCCAGGACTTAGTCCAACGATGCGTCGGCTGCCAGCTTTTTGCAAACCAAAGCCATATGCCACCCACCACCCTCCAAACTATCCCCATCACTTGGCCCTTCGCGGTCTGGGGGCTTGACATGGTTGGACCACTTAAAGGCGGAACCCACAAGAACAAATACTTACTGGTCATGGTGGATAAGTTCACCAAATGCATAGAAGCCAAGCCTGTTAAGACGTCCGAATCCGGACCGGTGATAGACTTTATATCTGGGGTTGTACACCGTTACGGTGTCCCCCACAGCATCATCACTAATAACAGCACGAACTTTACGGCCGATGAGGTAAAACTCTGGTGCAAAAACATGGGATCAAGCTCGATTATGCTTCCGTCTATCACCCACAAACTAACGGCCAGGTCGAACGTGCAAATGGTCTTATCATGAGCGGCATCAAACCCAGATTAGTGTGGTCCCTTAAGGAATCTAATACGCACTGGGTAGAGGAGCTCGACTCCGTACTCTGGGGGGCTGTGGACCACGCCGAATCGCACCACCGGATACACACCATTCTTCATGGTGTACGGCGCAGAGGCAGTTTTGCCCTGCGACATAATTCATGACTCACCTTGAATGCGCATGTACGAAGAAAGAGAAGCCGAGCTCGATCGGCAGGACAGTTCGGACGCCTTGGAGGAAGAGCGTGACGTGGCAAAAGCCCATTTCGCATTCTATCAACAGCAGGCTCGAAGATACCAAAGCAGAGAAGTACGGGCCAAAAATTACAACATTGGCGAATTAGTTCTACGCCTGCCGGACAAGAAAAAGGACAAACTCAAGCCCAAGTGGGAAGGTCCCTTCATAATTGACCAAGTCCTAACTGGTGGAGCGTACCGCCTGCGAGATGCATCGGATAACCGACTCGAGCCGAACCCATGGAACGCAGCCCGTCTCCGAAGATTCTACGCCTAACGCCGGACTCTGTGTTCGTCTCCTTCCTCTGTCCATTTTTTATATACTTTATGTCTTACATTTCTCTCCTTCTCCCCTCTCTCTCTTATAGCCTTTAAAGGCTCATACAGTGATGCGCTATCCGCGCTCGTTAAACCTAGGGGCTTCTCTAAACAGAAGCTTATTTATACGGGCTTCATGCCCAACACATGTGTCACACTTCTGCATGTACCTTTTATTCACCATTATATGCATTGATATGACTTAAGTTTTGGCCAAGCTGGGTTGCCTGGCTCCTGTGCTTACCCCTATGTTCCCGATTGTTCGGCTAGGTGGTAAAGGGAGCACCTCTACGATTGTTACTGCCGGGTCAGCCGGATGTGTACCTCAGACTGGGTGAAGCCGAAAGCTAGCATTCTTAAGGGAATATTCGGTCGGTGAACTAAAGATGATCTTTTTTCACTTATTTATCTATACGCCCCCAGATGTTTTTCCTGCGTCTCTTTTCGCAGAATGGACATGCACTTTAGGGCATGCCTCCCAGGGAAAGGAACCCCTAACAGAACTATTCTCCCTGGAAGATGTTTCTTACTAACCATGTAATATAACATAACTAGTTGGGCACTTGTCTGTTCAAGCACTAATGACCCCTACGCCTGGTCTCCATGCATACCCCGGTTCTTATATAACTGCGAGGGTATTCGGACACACTCCGGACCGTCAGGTCCCGAGGTTGAAGCGAAAAGGTCGGCCATGACAAACGATCTACAATCCGGCTAGAAGGCATTACACATGTCAATTATAATTACATAGTCAATCTGACTGATTGTATTCCTCTTCAATACCATCTAACAGGCGGTCTAGTTTACAGTCCTGTTGGGAATACTTTGCGACCAATTCTACTTGGCCGTATACTAAGCTCACAGGGATCTCCTTCCCATCGGGCCCCACGGGTCCGACCTCGGCCATGTGGTTTGGGTCAGCCTTCGTGTACCGCGTCTTCACCATGGCCCAGGCCTCCCTGGCGCCTTGACAGCAGGCCGACATCTTCCACAATCAGAAGCGCAGCCGCGCTCCCATCAGCTTCTCTACAAGCTCTCCAAGGCCTTCGGGCATGGAGACGGATGGCCACAAGGCCTGGGCGACGCTTTGCATCACCTGCCAAACTCGCTCGTGCAGTTGTGAGAGCTCGGGAAGAAGGTCACCCGTAGAACCGGGCATTTCCTCTGCAGGACGACCTGTTAGCATACCTACAGACATTACTCTGTTAGTCGACTTCCTCGCCGAACTCTTTTTTCAAAGTTCGTTTAAGCACTTACTATATATGTCGCGTCGAAGCCGCTGATTCTCCTTCACATAGTCCAATAGCTAGGCACAAACATCCTTCAGTTCAACGCCTAGCTTGGTGTTGGCATCTTGGAGATCGTTCTTCTCCCGCCTCACCTTTGTCGGCACGCTCTCACCAGCCTTCAGCTGGCGTCGGAGTTGTTGCTCTTCCGGATTTAATCCGGCGCCATCTGCAATTTCATTTGTCATATTTGCACCCACGCCGCACTTCGCAAAATACTTATCTTTCGAAGCGTATATTACCAGAGGGGGTCTCCTTGGGCTCCCCTACCGCGGCTAGTGCGGCCTCAAGTTGGGCTTTGCACTCTTCCAGCTCCTGGAACAGTAGGGTATTCTTTTCTGTAAAACCTGCATAACAAATGATCCTTAAATCAGTTATTCTAATTGTTTCAAGTCTCGGGGGCTACTGGTATATATATAATTACCAAAAATTTCTTACCCGTATGTCTTTTACATATTGCTCTGTGGCTCTGGCTAGACCATTTTGAGCGGCACGGAGGTACGCATCTCCTGAATTGAAGGCATCAAATGCCTCTTGGGAGAAACAAGCATCGCGAAGAACTGTCCGGCGACGCTTGTGGTTCATGGCACTCTCCACCTCGGAATTGGTGGCAGACAGCATGTCTGCATCCTCTGTCGGAGGAGTGTCCGGTGCGCGCCTCGTGTTCGCCTCCGCTTCCGGACCAGGCTTTGGAGCCTGGTTGGTGGAGGCGCGATCGGCAACCTCTCCAGATATAGTCCGGCGAGGTCTCTTCGTCCTGAAGAGAGCACGAGCGTTAGTATGCTTTGAAGGAATAACACCTGGGAATAAGATGGCGCACTATACCTTTGCGCCGGCGTCTCAGTCCGGACCGCACTTCTTTTCAGCCCGCGGGGCCTTGCCGCCCCTCGTTGGCTAGTCGTCGCAGGCTCGGCCTCCCGTCTCAAGGACCTCCCCTGCAAAACAGGTTGTCATACGGCAATCGAAAATACACGAGGATAGATCCCTTTGCAAAGTGTTGGGACTTCAGTCTCAGTTACCTGTGAGGCTGGGAGTAGCCCTGGGTAATCGGCCATGATGGCCACCAAGGCGTTGTCCTTGCTCAATTGATGAAACACCCCATCAATCAGCTCCACAGATAAGTCTGGATCCTCTTGAGAGGCCGGGTCGAGGGACCGTCCCGGATCCTCGGGTTGTGGAGGAGGGCTGTTTATTTCTTTAACAGCCTGGCGCAGTTCCTGCATTGAAGTCATTAGACTGAATATTTAATGATGGGAATATAAAACAGATGGGCAAGTAAAAGTGTCCACTTACCCAACTTGGGGGATTATACATAGAAAATCCACCCTGTGGGTTGACACGGAGAAATTCCTCCTCTTCTCCCTTGTACAAAGCGGACAAGGTCTTTATTAGAGCGGCAGCCGAATCCGGCCCCTTACGGCCGTGGGGGGTGGCGTCGTCCTCCCCGTTGAAGTCCCACATGGGGTGGCCTCTATACTGGAGCGGCTGCACCCCTCGCATGATGCATGCGGCCATGACCCCGATCATGGTCAGTCCGGAATGGGCTAACAATCTTATTCGGCCCATCAGGTAAAGAACATCCTTGTCGCTTTCCCTCTGAGGGCTCCGTGGACTCCATCTTAGGCGCTTCTTTAGGGGAGCATGTCGAACTCAGGGAGGCCGATCCGGATAGGATCTGGCAGCGGGACGTCCTCTATATAAAACCATTCCGAAGGCCAGTCCTCGGATGCCTTCTTTGGGGTTCCGGATAGATATCCGGTCCCGGCGATGCGCCACACTTCGGCTCCGCCCACTTGATATATTGACCCCTTCTGAGAATGGGGCACAAGGCAGAATAGCCTTTTCCACAGCACGAAATGAGCCTCGCAGCCCAAAAACAGCTCGCAAAGGGCTACGACGCCCGCGATATGCAATATGGAGGCAGGCGTGAGGTTGTGCAGCTGGAGGCCATAGAACTCCAGGAGCCCCCGGAGAAACGGATGAATTGGAAATTCGAGCCCTCTTATTAAGTAGGGGACAAAGCATACCCGCTCTCCTTTGGAGGGATTGGGGGCGCTCTCCGCTTGCTCTCCGCCATTATAGGTGGCAAGTCCGGCTTGAACAGGGACCATATAGGCTGGGGGGAGAAATCGGTCTGGAGCGTCGCTAGCTCGCTGTGCGGGATGGAGCACCTCTTCCAATCTCCAGGATGAGGGCTGGAAGGGCGAGAGGAGGAGTTGTGCGGTTGGCCATGATAGAATGGACCTCTGTCGGATACGCTTTGATGAATACTCGCGGAAAGGAGAAGGTGTGGTTTGGATCTAAATCCTCATCCCCTTAAATAGGCGGCTCATTCACGCGACTAGGGGTGTAAATATAAAGGAAACACCCTAACTTTTCGTATTCGTTTGACACGTGGAAGACGGCCATTATTGGGCGTAGAAGCCAAGGAGCACTACATTTACAAGAAACCGGACACTATTCAACAGGTACACGGAATTTGGAGGAGAACCCGCCTTGCAATGCCGAAGACAATTTGCACGCTGGACTCGTTGTCATTGAAGCCTGGTTCGGGGGCTACTGAGGGAGTCCTGGATTAGGGGGTGTCCGGATAGCCGGACTATACCTTCGGCCGGACTCCTGGACTATGAAGATACAAGATTGAAGACTTCGTCCCGTGTCCGGAAGGGACTTTCCTTAGCGTGGAAGGCAAGCTTGGCGATATGGATATGTAGATTTCCTACCATTGTAACCGACTCTGTGTAACCCTAGCCCTCTCCAGTGTCTATATAAACCGTAGGGTTTTAGTCCGTAGGAACAACAATCATACCATAGGCTAGCTTCTAGGGTTCAGCCTCCTTGATCTCATGGTAGATCTACTCTTGTACTACCCATATCATCAATATTAATCAAGCAGGACATAGGGTTTTACCTCCATCAAGAGGGCCCGAACCTGGGTAAAACATCATGTCCCCTGCCTCCTGTTACCATCCGCCTAGACGCACAGTTCAGGACCCCCTACCCGAGATCCGCCGGTTTTGACAAGCTCTTTGTCACCTCCATAAACGAGAAACATATCCTTAGTCCTTTTCAGAGTATTTCAGGATGTTCTTGACCCCAGTGATCCACTCCTAGATTACTTTGGTACCTCCCTGCTAAACTAACAGCAAGGCACACATCAGGTATGGTACACAGCATTGCATACATGATAGAACCTATGGCTAAGGCATAGGGAATGACTTTCATTTTCTCTCTATCTTCTGCAGTGGTCCGGCATTGAGTCTGACTCAACTTCACACCTTGTAACACAGGCAAGAACCCTTTTCTTTGCTTGATCCATTTTGAACTTCTTCAAAACTTTATCAAGGTATGTGCTTTGTGAAAGTCCAATTAAGTGTCTTGATCTATCTCTATAGATCTTGATGCCCAATATATAAGCAGCTTCACCGAGGTCTTTCATTGAAAAATTCTTATTCAAGTATCCTTTTATGCTATCCAGAAATTTTGTATCATTTCCGATCAACAATATGTCATCCACATATAATATCAGAAATGCTACAGAGCTCCCACTCACTTTCTTGTAAATACAGGCTTCTCCAAAAGTTTGTATAAAACCATATGCTTTGATCACACTATCAAAGCGTATATTCCAACTCCAAGAGGCTTGCACCAGTCCATAAATGGACCGCTAGAGCTTGCACACTTTGTTAGCACCTTTTGGATCGACAAAACCTTCTGGTTGCATCATATACAACTCTTCTTTAAGATATCCATTAAGGAATTCAGTTTTGACATCCATTTGCCAAATTTCATAATCATAAAATGCGGCAATTGCTAACATGATTCGGACAGACTTAAGCATCGCTACGAGTGAGAAGGTCTCATCATAGTCAACTCCTTGAACTTGTCGAAAACCTTTCGCAACAAGTAGAGCTTTGTAGACAGTAACATTACCGTTAGTGTCAGTCTTCTTCTTGAAGATCCATTTATTCTCTATGGCTTGCCGATCATCGGGCAAGTCAACCAAAGTCCACACTCTGTTCTCATACATGGATCCCATCTCAGATTTCATGGCCTCAAGCCACTTCACGGAATCTGGGCTCATCACCGCTTCCTCGTAGTTTGTAGGTTCGTCATGCTCAAGTAACATGACTTCCAGAACAGGATTACCGTACCACTCTGGTGCAGATCTTACTTTGGTTGACCTACGAGGTTCGGTAGTAACTTGATCAGAAGTTTCATGATCATCATCATTAGCTTCCTCACTAATTGGTGTAGGAATCATTGGAACTGATTCTTGTGATGAACTACTTTCCAATAAGGGAGCAGGTACAATTACCTCATCAAGTTCTACTTTCCTCCCACTAACTTCTTTTGAGAGAAACTCCTTCTCTAGAAATGATCCATTCTTTGCAACGAATATCTTGCCTTCAGATCTGTGATGGAAGGTGTACCCAATAGTCTCCTTT
This sequence comes from Triticum dicoccoides, assembly GCF_002162155.2. Lineage (NCBI taxonomy): Eukaryota > Viridiplantae > Streptophyta > Magnoliopsida > Poales > Poaceae > Triticum > Triticum dicoccoides. The sequence continues at coordinate 546,477,503 of NC_041386.1, read as the reverse complement.
GGGTATCCTATGAAGACACATTTCTCTGATTTGGGTTCGAGCTTATCAGGTTGAAGCTTTTTCACATAAGCATCGCGGCCCCAAACTTTAAGAAACTACAACTTGGTTTTCTTGCCAAACCACAATTCATATGGTGCCGTGTCAATGGATTTAGATGGTGCCCTATTTAACATGAATGTAGTCATCTCTAAAGCATAACCCCAAAATGATAGCAGTAAATCAGTAAGAGACATCATAGATTGCACCATATCTAATAAAGTGCGGTTACGACGTTCGGACACACCATTACGCTGTGGTGTTCCAGGTGGCATGAGTTGCGAAACTATTCCTCATTGTTTCAAATGAAGACCAAACTCATAACTCAAATATTCACCTCCACGATCAGATCATAGAAACTTTATTTTCTTGTTACGATGATTTTCCACTTCACTCTGAAATTCTTTGAACTTTTAAAATATTTCGGACTTATGTTTCATCAAGTAGATATACCCATATCTGCTCAAATCATCTGTGAAGGTCAGAAAATAACGGTACCCGCCGTGAGCATCAACACTCATCGGACCGCATACATCAGTATGTATTATTTTTAGTAAGTCTGTTTCTCGCTCCATTGTTCCGGAGAACGGAGTCTTAGTCATCTTCCCCATGAGGCATGGTTCGCAAGCATCAAGTGATTCATAATCAAGTGAATCCAAAAGTTATGGAGTTTCTTCATGTGTTTTACACCAATATGACCTAAACGGCAGTTCCACGAATAAGTTGCACTATCATTGTTAAACTTATATCTTTTGGCTTCAATACTATGAATATGTGTATCACTACTATCGAGATTCAATAAAAATAGACCACTCATCAAGGGTCCATGACCATAAAAGATTACTCATATAAATAGAACAACCATTATTCTCTGATTTAAATGAATAACCGTCTCGCATCAAACAAGATCCAGATATAATGTTCATGCTTAACGCTGGCACCAAATAACAATTATTCAAGTCTAAAACTAATCTCGAAGGTAGATGTAGAGGTAGCATGCCGACGGCGATCACATCGACTTTGGAACCATTTCCCACGCGCATCGTCACCTCGTCCTTAGCCAATCTTCGCTTAATCCGTAGCCCCTGTTTCGAGTTGCAAATATGAGCAACAGAACTAGTATCAAATACCCAGGCGCTACTATGGGCATTAGTAAGGTACACATCAATAACATGTATATCAAATATACCTTTCACTTTGCCATCCTTCTTATCCGCTAAATACTTGGGGCAGTTCCGCTTCCAGTGACTAGTCCCTTTGCAGTAGAAGCACTCAGTCTCAGGCTTAGGTCCAGACTTGGGCTTCTTCACTTGAGCAGCAACTTGCTTGCTGTTCTTCTTGAAGTTCCCCTTCTTCCCTTTGCCCTTCTTCTTGAAACTAGTGGTCTTGTTAACCATCAACACTTGATGCTCCTTCTTGATTTCTACCTCCGCAGCCTTTAGCATTGCGAAGAGCTCGGGAATCGTCTTATCCATCCCTTGCATATTATAGTTCATCGTGAAGCTTTTGTGGCTTGGTGGCAGTGATTGAAGAACTCTGTCAATGACACTATCAACCGGAAGATTAACTCCCAGCTGAGTCAAGCGATTGTGGTACCCAGACATTCTGAGTATATGTTCACTGACAGAACTATTCTCCTCCATTTTGCAGCTGTAGAACTTATTGGAGACTTCATATCTCTCAATCCGGGCATTTGCTTGAAATATTAACTTCAACTCCTGGAACATCTCATATGCTCCATGACGTTCAAAACATCGTTGAAGTCTCGGTTCTAAGTTGTAAAGCATGGCACACTGAACTATCGAGTAGTCATTAGCTTTGCTCTACAAGGCGTTCACAACGTCTGGTGTTGCTCCTGTAGCGGGTCTTACACCTAGCGGTGCTTCCAGGACGTAATTCTTCTATGCGGCAATGAGGATAATCCTCAAGTTACGGACCCAGTCCGTGTAGTTGCTACCATCATCTTTCAACTTAGCTTTCTCTAGGAACGCATTAAAATTCAAAGGAACAGTAGCACGGGCCATTGATCTACAACAACATAGACATGCAAAATACTATCAGGTACTAAGTTTATGATAAATTAAAGTTCAATTAATCATATTACTTTAAGAACTCCCTCTTAGATAGACATCCCTCTAATCATCTAAGTGTTCACGTGATCCATATCAACTAAACCATGTCCGATCATCACGTGAGATGGAGTAGCTTTCAATGGTGAACATCACTATGTTGATCATATCTACTATATGATTCATGCTCGACCTTTCGGTCTTAGTGTTCCAAGGCCATATCTGCATATGCTAGGCTCGTCAAGTTTAACCCGAGTATTTTGCGTGTGCAAAACTAGCTTGCACCCGTTGTATGTGAACGTAGAGCTTATAACACCTGATCATCACATGGTGTCTCAGCATGATGAACTATCGCAACGGTGCATACTCAAGGAGAACACTTGTACCTTGAAATTTAGTGAGAGATCATCTTATAATGCTACCGCCGTACTAAGCAAAATGAGATGCATAAAAAGATAAACATCACATGTAATCAAATAAGTGATATGATATGGCCATCATCATCTTGTGCCTTTGATCTCCATCTCCAAAGCACCGTCATGATCACCATCGTCACCAGCTTGACACCTTGATCTTCATCGAAGCATCGTTGTCATCTCGCCAACTATTGCTTGTACAAATATTGCTACCGCTTAGTGATAAAGTAAAGCAATTACATGGCGATTGCATTTCATACAATAAAGCGACAACCATATGGCTCCTGCCAGTTGCTGATAACTGTTACAAAACATGATCATCTCATACAATAAATTATATATCATCACATCTTGACCATATCACATCACAACATGCCCTGCAAAAACAAGTTAGACGTCCTTTACCTTGTTGTTGCAAGTTTTACGTGGCTGCTGCGGGCTTCTAGCAAGAACCGTTCTTACCTACGCATCAAAACCACAACGATTTTTTGTCAAGTGTGATGTTTTAACCTTCAACAAGGACCGGACGTAGTCAAACTCGATTCAACTAAAGTTGGAGAAACAGACACCCGCCAGCCACCTGTGTGTGAAGCACGTCGGTAGAACCAGTCTCATGAACGCGGTCATGTAATGTCGGTCCGGGCCGCTTCATCCAACAATACCGCCGAATCAAACTAAGACATTGCTAGTAAGCAGTATGACTATTATTGCCCACAACTCTTTGTGTTCTACTCATGCATATAACATCTACGCATAGACTTGGCTCTGATGCCACTGTTGGGGAACGCAGTATTTCAAACAAAAATCCTACGATCATGCAATTTCTATCTAGGAGAAGCATAGCAACGAGCGGGGAGAGTGTGTCCACGTACCATCGTAGACCGAAAGCGGAAGCGTTTACTAACACTATTGATGTAGTTGAACGTCTTCGTGATCCAACCGATCCAAGTACCGAACGTACGGCACCTCCGCAATATGCACACGTTCAGCTCAGTACGCCCCTCGAACTCTTGATCCAGTTGAGGCCGAGGGAGAGTTTCGTCAGCACGACGGCATGGCGACGGTGATGATGAAGTTACCGGCGCCTGGCTTCGCCTAAGCACTACGACGATATGAGTGAATTGTGTTTCTATGGAGGGGGGCACCGCACACGGCTAAGAGAAACTTTGGTGTGCCTTTGGGGTGCCCCCTCCCAAGTATATAAAGGGGGGCAGGGAGGAGGAGGCCAGCCAAGGTGTGGCGTGCCCAAGGGGGGAGTCCTACTCCAAGTAGGATTCGCCCCCCTTCCTATTCCCACAAGGAGAAGGGGGGAAGGAGGAGGAGAAGAGAAGGAAAGGGGGCGGCCCCCAAACCCTAGTCCAATTCGGTTTGGGCTATGGGGGCGCCACTCCCTGGCCTGCCTCCTCTCTTCCACCACTAGGCTCATGAGGCCCAATAACTTCTCGAGGGGGTTCGGGTAACCCCCGGTACTCCGAAACTCATCCGAAACGACCCGAACCATTCCGGTGTCCGAATGTAACCTTCCAATATACAAATATTTATGTCTCGACCATTTCGAGACTCCTCGTCATGTCTGTGATCTCATCCGGGACTCCAAATAACCTTCGGTATATCAAATCACATAACTCATAATACAATTCATCATCGAACGTTAAGCATGCAGACCCTACGGGTTCGAGAACTATGTAGACATGACCGAGACACATCTCCGGTCAATAACCAATAGAGGAACCTGGATGCTCATATTGGCTCCTACATATTCTATGAAGATCTTTATCGGTCAAACCACATAACAACATACGGTGTTCGCTTTGTCATCGGTATGTTACTTGCCCGAGATTCGGTCGTCGGTATCACCATACCTAGTTCAATCTCATTACCGACAAGTCTCTTTACTCATTCCGTAATGCATCATCCCACAACTAACTCATTAGTCGCATTGCTTGGAAGGCTTATAGTGATGAGCATTACCGGGAGGGCCCAGAGATACCTCTCCGACACTTGGAGTGACAAATCCTAATATCGATCTATGCCAACTCAACAAACACCATCGGAGACACCTGTAGAGCATCTTTATAATCACCCAGTTATGTTGTGACATTTGATAGCACACTAAGTGTTCCTCCGGTATTCGGGAGTTGCATAATCTCATAGTCATAGGAACATGTATAAGTCATGAAGAAATCAATAACAATAAACTAAACGATCATAGTGCTAAGCTAACGGATGGGTCTTGTCCATCACATCATTCTCTAATGATGTGATCCCACGCCCGTTCATCAAATGACAACACATGTCTATGGTCAGGAAACTTAACCATCTTTGATTAACAAGCTAGTCTAGTAGAGGCATACTAGGGACACTCTATTTGTCTATGTATTCACACATGTACTAAGTTTCCGGTTAATACAATTCTAGCATGAATAATAAACATTTATCATGATATAAGGAAATATAAATAACAACTTTATTATTGCCTCTAGGGCATATTTCCTTCAAGTAGCTCCGTGCAGAGTATTGTAGACATAGAAATTTGCAAAACACATACGGGTCTGAATATGGCAGACCCGTTGACTAAACTTCTCTCACAAGATAAACATGATCACACCTTAGTACTCTTTGGGTGTTAATCACATAGTGATATGAAATAGATTATCGACTCTAGTAAACCCTTTGGCTATTGGTCACATGGCGATGTGAATTATGGGTGTTAATCGCATATAGATGTGAACTATTGGTGTCAAATCACATGGCGACGTGAACTAGATTATTGACTCTAGTGCAAGTAGGAGACTGAAGGAAATATGCCCTAGAGGCAATAATAAAGTTGTTATTTATATTTCCTTATATCATGATAAATGTTTATTATTCATGCTAGAATTGTATTAACTGGAAACTTAGTACATGTGAATACATAGACAAAATAGAGTGTCCCTCGTATGCCTCTACTTGACTAGCTCGTTAATCAAAGATGGTTAAGTTTCCTGACCATAGACATGTGTTGTCATTTGATGAACGGGATCACATCATTAGAGAATGATGTGATGGACTAGACCCATCCGTTAGCTTAGCATTATGATCATTTAGTTTTATTGCTATTGCTTTCTTCATGACTTATACATATTCCTCTGACTATGAGATTATGCAACTCCTGAATACCGGTGGAACACCTTGTGTGCTATCAAACGTCACAACGTAACTGGGTGATTATAAAGATGCTCTACTGGTGTCTCCGAAGGTGTTTTTTGGGTTGGCATAGATCAAGATTAGGATTTTTCACTCCGTGTATCGGAGAGGTATCTCTAGGCCCTCTCGGTAATACACGTCACTATAAGCCTTGCAAGCAATGTGACTAATGAGTTAGTTATAGGATGATGCATTACGGAACGAGTACATAGACTTGCCGGTAACGAGATTGAACTAGGTATGATGATACCGACGATCGAATCTCGGGCAAGTAACATACCGATGACAAAGGGAATGACGTATGTTGTTATGCATTTTGACCGATAAAGATCTTCGTAGAATATGTAGGAACCAATATGAGCATCCAGGTTCCGCTATTGGTTATTGACCGAGATGTGTCTCGGTCATGTCTACATGGTTCTCGAACCCATAGGGTCCGCACGCTTAACGTTCGATGAGGATTTGTATTGTGAGTTATGTGTTTTGGTGATTGAAGTTTGTCCGGAGTCCCGGATGAGATCACGGACATGACGAGGAGTCTCAAAATGGTTGAGAGGTAAATATTCATATATTGGAAGGTAGTATTCGGACATCGGAATGGTTCTGAGTGATTCGGGTATTTTTCCGGAGTACCGAGGGGTTACCGGAACCCCCCGAGGAAGTGTTGGGCCTACATGGGCCTAAAGGGAGAGAGAGGGAAGCCCGCGGAGGGTGGCGTGCGCCCCCCTCCTAGGGAGTCCGAATAGGACAAGGAGGGGGCGCCCCCTTCCTTTTCCCTCTCCCTCTCCTTCCTATTCCCTCTGGTGGAGAAAGGAAAAGGGGGGCGAATCCTACTTGGACTAGGAGTCCAAGTAGGACTCCCCCCTTGGCGCGCCCCTCCTGGCCGCCGGCCTCCTCCTCCCCCCCTTTATATACGTGGGCGGGGGGCACCCCAAAGGCACACCAAGAATTCTCTTAGCCGTGCGCGGTGCCCCCCTCCACAGTTGTTTACTCCTTCGGTCATAGCATCGTAGTGCTTAGGCGAAGCCCTGCGCGGATCACATCACCATCACTGTCACCACGCCGTCGTGCTAACGGAACTCTCCCTCGACCCTCTACTGTATCAAGAGTTCGAGGGACGTCATCGAGCTGAACGTGTGCATAACACGAGGTGTCATACGTTCGGTACTTGGATCGGCTGGATCGTGAAGACGTTCGACTACATCAATCGCGTTAACATAACGTTTCCGCTTTCGGTCTACGATGGTACGTGGACACACTCTCCCCATATCGTTGCTATGCATCTCCTAGATATATCTTGCGTGATCGTAGGAATTTTTTGAAATTGCATGCTACATTCCCCAACAGTGAGCACAACCCACCACCACGAGCCTGGCTTCGGGGTCACGCCCTGGTGTCTTGTGGGCTGTGTGGGACTCCGTTTGCGTTGATTCCAAGTCCCAAAAATCACATATATTCCCAAATAATTCCCCGTAAAATTTTATTGCATTTACACTTCGTTTGATATGAATTTTCTGCAAGACAAAAAACATGCAAAAAACAGGAACTGGCACTGGGCACTGGATCAATAGGTTAGTCCAATAAATCATATAAAAAGTTACCAAAAATATGTGATAGTTGTATAATATTGGCATGAAACAATCAAAAATTATAGATACGACGGAGACGTATCAGCATCCCCAAGCTTAATTCCCGCTCGTCCTCGAGCAGGTAAATGATAAAAAAGATAATTTTTGATGTGGAATGCTACCTAGCATAAACTTGATCATATATCTAATCATGGCATGAATATTAAGACATAAGTGATTCAAAGCAATAGCCTATAATTTAACATAAAGACATCAATACTCAGGCATCCCAACAAACAATCATGTCTTTCGAAATATCAACGCTAAAGAAAGCTATCCCTACAAAATCATATAGTCTTGTCATGCTCTGTCTTCTTAACACAAAGTATTTATCATGCACAACCCCCATGACAAGCTGAGCAATTGGTTCATACTTTTTAACACGCTTCAGCTTTTTCAACCCTCACGCAATACATGAGCGCGAGCCATGGATATAGCACTACGGGTGGAATAAAGTATGATGATAGGGGTAAATATAGAGAAAACAAAAACTAAGAAAGTCTCACATCGACGCGGCTAACCAACGGGCTATGAAGATGCACATCAATCGATATCAATGCGAGGAGTATGGATTGCCATGCAACGAATGCACTAAGAGCTATAAGTGTATGAAAGCTCAATATGAAAACTAAGTGGGTGTGCATCTAATCCTATAGTGAAAATTTCTCACTAGTATATGAAAGTGACAACATAGGAGACTCTTCATATGAAAAACATGGTGCTACTTTGAAGCACAAGTGTGGTAAAGGATACTAACAATGCCCCTTCTCTCTTTGTTTATTTTTCTTTTTCTTTTTTCTTTTTTCTTTTTTTCTTTCTTTTTTTATTTTTCTTTCTTTTTTCTTTTTATTTTTATTTATCTTTTTTTTCTTCTTTCATTGTCCGGATTCTCATCCCGACTTGTGGAGGAATCATAGTCTCCATCATCCTTTCCTCACTGGGGCACTACTCTAAAAATGAATAATGATGATCATCACACTTCTATTTACTTATAACTCAAAAGAAATAAAAATTACAACTTGATACCTATAAAAAAATATGACTATATGTATGCCTCTGGCAATACCAAGATGTGCAATGATCTAGCATAACATGTATGAAAAATGATGAACGATGGCTGAGCCACAAATACTATGTCAACGGCAATATATCTCAGAATGGCTATGGAAAGGCCATAATAGGTTGGTATAGTGGTTGTTTTGAGGAAGATATAATAAGGCTTATGTGTGATAGAGCATATCATATCACGGGGTTTGGATGCACCTGCGAAGTTTGCACCGACTCTCGAGGTGAGAAAGGGCAATGCATGGTACCGTAGAGGCTAGCAAATTGCGGAAAGGTAAGAGTGCGTATAATCCATGGACTCACATTAGTCATAAAGAACTCATATTTCAAAAGTTTATTAGCCCTCGAAGCAAAGTACTACTACGCATGCCCCTAGGGGGATAGATTGGTAGGAAAATACCATCGTTCGTCCCCAACCGCCACTCATAAGGAAGACAATCAATAATAAATCATGCTCCAACTTCATAGCATAACGAGAGACTATACATGCATGCTTCGGGAATCAAAAACCTTAACACCAATATTCCTACTAACCACAACCGTTTACTAGTACCTCCCACATATTCCATCTTTATAACACAAAACTATTGCAAGGAATCAAACATATCATATTCAGTGATCCATAAGTTTTATGTAGGATTTTATGACTAACCATGCAATTGACCAATTCCTGTTGACTCTATAAATAGATATAAATGAAGCATGAGAGTTTAATTCTTTCTACAAAAGACCATGCTCCAACAAATATAAGTGAAGCAAAAGAGCATTCTACAAACAACGGTTTTCTATGTGAAGAGAAATAGGCAATCCAAACTTCAAATGATATAAGTGAAGCACATGAAGCATTCTATAAAGCCACGCTCAAAATATATAAGTGAAGTGCAATAAGGATTCTATAAATCAACCATGGAATATCTCATACAAGCATGGTGCTTAAAGGAAAAATGAAAAATAAACACAAAAGATGCTCCAAGATTCACACATATCACATGAACGAAACGAGAATGAAAACATACCGATACTTGTTGAAGAAAGATGGGTTGCCTTCCGGGGCATCCCCAAGCTTAGACGCTTGAGTCTCCTTGAATATTAACTTGGGGTTCCTTGGGCATCCCCAAGCTTGAGATCTTGCCTCTCCTCCTTCTCCTCATATCAAGACCTCCTCGATCTTTGATCACTTCATCCACACAAAACTCAACAGAAAGCTCAGTAAGATTCGTTAGTATAATAAAGCAAATCACTACTCTAAGTACTGTTGCAAACCAATTCATATTAAATTTTTTTCATTGTAGCTACTGTGATATAACTTTTCCATGGCTTGTACCACCGATAAAAATCGATAGTTTCATCAAAACAAGCAAAACAATGCATCAAAAACAGAATCTGTCTTAAACAGGATAGTTTGTAGTAATCTGAACATTCACCATAATTCTGATACTCCAAAAATTCTGAAAAAATAGGACAAAATAAAAAATTTGTATATAAATACCGTACAAAAAGTTTCAGAAGCTTTTGACGTTTCAGTAAAAAATGTAAAATCACGCACTACAGCCAAAGTTTCAGTTTTTGCACCACACATACCAACAAGCAATCTACTCATCCTAAAGGCAAATTTTGGCACATTATTTTTATAATACACTGGAATTGTACAAGGGGATAATTATTTTTGTTGAAAAGTGTCTGCAATTCAAGATTCACAAAGTTTCCAAGGGCATGAACAAAGTTCAAGGCATGCTCCCGCTTCCACGGTGCTCATCTATCTCACTTTCACTTTTCTTTTTGTGAAGTTTTAAGTTCCCCTCTATATTTTTTATTTTTAAACTTTATAAAAGCACTCAACAGAAATAAATGACTCTCTAAAACTTCCGGGTTGTCTCCCTGGTAGCGCTTTCTTTAAAGCCATTAAGCTAGGCATAAGGTGCTTAAGTAATGGATCCACCCGGATCCCAAGGTATATCAAAGCCAATTTTAATTAACAATGATTTGGCATTTAGTAGTGAGCACAAAGCAACATATATCATGAAATGATGAAGTCTAACTCTCTTGCTATGCATCGGCATGTCATACAAGAACAATTCATGCACATCAAGTAAAGGCCAACACATAGCATAAGCAATTTCTTGCAATTTTATCGTGTTGGAAACATAGAGAGGTGTAGATATAGTCCCTCTCTCATAATAATTGCAAGTAGGAGCAGCGAGCACATGCATATTATATTCATCAAAATCATGTGCAACGGTAAAAGGCAACCCATCAATGTAATCCTTAATAAGTGCAAATTTCTCCGGCATAGTGTAGTTTGGAGAATTCAAAAAGATAATAGGACTATCATGTGTGGGTGCAATAGCAACAATTTCATTCTTAACATAAGGAACTATAGCAAGTTCATCTCCCTAAGCATCATTCATAGTGTCATCTTGGCCACAAGCATAGCAAGCATCAAGTTCTTCAAAAAGGGACGTTTCAAAAGAATCAATGGGGTCATAGCAATTATCATAGCATTCATCCTTGGGTAAGAACGAAGCGACATTAAACAATGCATGAGTTGGAGGGTTACTCTCATTAGAAGGTGGGCATGGGTAGCTAATCCGCTCTTCCTGCTTTTGTTCTTCGCTCTCCTCATCATCTTTTTCATCCAATGAGCTCACAGTTTCATCAATTCCTTCTTCCATAGACTCCTGCAAAATATTAGTCTCTTCTCGGACATCAGAGATTTTCTCAACAAATTCATCAATATTGGAATTATATTTGTAATTATCATACCAATATTTAAGGATGGCGGAATTTTCAGGTCTATAAACATCATCATCAAAAGCTTCATACTTTAAAAACAAAGATTCAATTTCATAAGCACCCTTAAAAGCAACAAATTCTTCTATTCGTTCCACATCATAATAATCACATATACCATTAGCGTAAGAAGCCAAGGTTTCATTATCATTAAATTTGCATGAAAAGGGAAGATGTGGAGCGTTCATCCTAGAGCAACAAGTATAATCATATCTCAAGCATAGCTCCCGAGCATACCAATGCAACATATGAATTTGATCCCATAATAATTTCCCTTTATGAGTCAAGCGATAATCCCTAAAGTATTCACTTCGATCCAACGTTACTCCCATTATATAGTTGAATGGGGTTTTCTCGGGATTATCAAAGTAGTGCATAATATCTTTAATATAACAAGTATCGAGGGTTTTAGGAGGTTCCCCATCTCCATGAGTAGCAAGTACAACTAATTTTTTGGTCTTTCGTGTTCCATATCCATAACTAAAGATAGAGAACAACTTAGAACAGGCAATAAAAACTACTTAGTGATAAAGCAAATAAGCACACACGAGAATATTCACCCCACACCATTGCTCCCAGGCAACGGCGCCAGAAAAAGGTCTTGATAACCCACAAGTATAGGGAATCGTTTGTAGCCTTCTTCGATAAATAAGAGTGTCGAACCCAACGAGGAGCTAAAGGCAGAACAAATATTCTCTCAAGTTGTATCGACCACCGATACAACTCTACGCACACTTTAACGTTTGTTTTATCGAAAACAAGTATGAAACTATTTTGCAAGGATAAAACTACGAGTACTTTGCGAGAATAAAACTACAAATAAATTGCAAGGTAATAAAAGTGGATAGATTTTGTCAACAAGAAAGTCATTTGTCCCTAGGCAATCGATAACAAGTACCGGTAATCATTCTTGCAATTTTACATGAGGGAGAGGCATGAGCTAACATGCTTTCTCTACTTGGATCATATGCACTTATGATTGGACCCCTAGTAAGCATCCGCAACTACTAGAGATCATTAAGGTCGTGAAACCCAACCATAGCATTAAGTATCAAGTCCTCTTTATTCCCATATGCAACAACCCACCTACTCGGGTTTAAGCTTTTGTCACTCCCGTAACCCACCATAAGCAAATTATGAACGCATTTCAATACCCTACGGCGAGGGCCCCTCACATTTGCGCGAGATGGAGGGCACCGTAGGATAGCACATAAATAAAATATACAATCATACCAACCAAGATCACAATTAACCCACAGGACAAAACAGATCTACTCAAACATCATAGGATAGCCAAATATCATTGGGAAATAATATATGGAGTTGAGCACCATGTTTAAGTAGATATTCCAGCATGGAGAAGAGGTGTTACACCGCTGCATAGAGGGGGAGAAAGTTGGTGATGACGGTAGCAAGATTGTTGATGTAGATCGCCGTCACGATCCTTGCCCCGGCAGCACTCCGGCGCCACCGGGAGATAGGGGGAGAGAGGCCCCCCTCCTCCTTCTTCTTCCTTGGCCTTCCTGAAAGTGTGTTATATCGACTAAAGGGGGGGTGAATAGGCGATTTTTATGAAAGTCTTCAAAACATGGGAGTTATGAAGACAAACAGCGAAGATATGCCTATTACTATGCAGCGGAAGTTAGATTACACTAGGCAAGCCATGGTCAAGTATTCAATAGAGTGAAGGCACAATGACAAATAGCTGCAGTGTAATAAGGATCAGGTAGGAAGAAGTTATGAAGCCAAACAGATCATACATTCACGTTGTGAAGACAAAAGATAGAGCAAGCATGCAATGGCTTCACAATGAGTAACAGTAAGAAAAAGGAAGTGAAGATGAAACCAGTGACTTGTTGAAGACAATGATGTGTTGGACCAGTTCCAGTTGCTGTGACAACTGTACGTCTGGTTGGAGCGGCTAGGTATTTAAACCTTAGGACACACAGTCCCGGACACCCAGTCCTGAACACGCAGCTCAGGACACCAAGTCCTCACCGTATTCTCCTTGAGCTAAGGTCACATAGTCCTCGCCCAATCACTCTGGTAAGTCTTCAAGGTAGACTCCCAAACCTTCACAGACTTTGTTCACTGGCAATCCACAATGTCTCTTGGATGCTCTGAACGCGACGCCTAACCGTCTGGAGGATTCACAGTCCTCAAGTGTAATAAGTCTTTAGATCACACAGACAGGAAGACTTAAGTGATGCCCAATGTTCTCTGGCTCTGGGTGGTTAGGGCTTTTTCCTTGCTAGGATTTTCTCTCAAATGCTTCGAGGTGGGTTGCTCTCAAACGACAAAAGCCGTGCACTGAAATCTGAGCAGCCAACCATTTATGGTTGTAGGGGGTGGGCTATTTATAGCCACTTGGCAACCCGATCTGATTTGTCCGAAATGACCCTGGGTCACTAAGGAACTGACACGTGTCTCAACGGTCAGATTTCAAACTCTCATGGCAACTTTACTTGGGCTACAAGCAAAGCTGACTTGTCCGGCTCTGGACAAGATTCGCTCTCATTGTCTTCACTCGAAGACAAAGGTTTTTGGTTTAGGCATCACTTCAGTCATTCTGACTAGTTCTCCTAGACCCCACTTAACAGTACAGTGGTTCCTATGACTCAACACAAAAGAAAAAGAACTACGAAAGATCTAAGTCTTGAGCTCCATAGGCTTCATAACGTGTCTTCTTTTGTCATAGTCTTCAATGTGAATATCTTCATATACCACATTTGGCTTCAATGTCTTCATACATTTTTAGGGGTCATCTCTGGTAGTAAAACCGAATCAATGAGGGACTTCTACCTGTGTTATCCTACAATTCTCACAAACACATTAGTTCCTTAACTAGGTTTGTCGTCAATACTCCAAAACCAACTAGGGGTGGCACTAGATGCACTTACAATCTCCCCCTTTTTGGTGATTGATGACAAACTAGTTGAAGTTTTCAACGGGGAATATAGTCTGTGAAATTGTAAAGGATAAGGAATTGTCTTCATAAGTTGCAAGGGCTCCCCCTGAAGATGTGCATATAAGTTAATTTGCTTTTGGAATGCAAATGCACATGGCAGGTTGTACTTGTGGAGATCCACTTCAGCTTATGATGACAATCCACTATGCATGTGAAAGTATATGAAGATAATGACATGCATAATGGAAAATGGACGTCTGCAGAATGAGATAAGTGCGGAATTTATCGTCGCACATGCGGAATTTATCTTCGCAAAACAGGGTGGCAAACAAGTAGCAGACGACCATCTGGTTTAAGTGTTACAACTCATAAGAACCAAATGTAAAACGAGAGTTGTAAGCACGAAGCAAAATATAGCTAAACATAAATCACCCGCCCATATGGACCCGCTTGGAGACTATCAACCCATATGCTTCTCCCCCTTTTGTCAGTAAGGACCAAAAAGGTTTGAAGACATAGAGTGTCTACTCGTTCCCAGGAGCAGCAGGGTCGTTGGAGGTGTTTGGCGGTGCAGAAGAGGGTGGTGGTGAAGTTGCATTGTCTTCATCCTCGATGACTCGTGCAGTTACTATCGCAGCAGATGAAGAGAACTCAGAGTCTTCAAGTGATGGTGTGTTTCGCATCACAGCCCTTCTAGGAGGTGTGGTGTCAAACTTGAATCGTTCAGTGAAGCCATCCTCTTCAAGTTCAGCTTCAGTACACATCAGTGATAGCCCTTTCCATGTACGACGACAGGTTTCATGAGTAACGAAAGCATTCTTGGTGCCAAGATTTCGAAGACGATTAACATCCACCAAGAGGCTTTTCATCTGACGCTTTAGCCAGGCATGATGCCTATCTTGTTTTTGATGAAGGGCCACAAGAAGCTCTCGGTCATTGAGAACACGAGCGCGCTTCTTGGGTCTTGAAGCAGTTGCACTGTCAGTGGCTTCAGTTGAAGCAGGGTGTGGCGCACGTGTAGTGCCAGCCAAACGATACACCCTGGAGATGGCCTCAACACCTTCATCATTTTGAGTGAAGCTCTGGTGTTCTGCATTCTGAAGACTCAAAGGTTGCTTGGCATATAGCTTCGGCAGAGGTATCCACATCTGGCAAGAAGATCCGATGGTTGCGGGCTGAGAGCTGATATGAGATCGCAGAGTGAAGCTTGATCAGTCTCATTACCCAAGGAGCATAGAACTTTAAACCAAACAGATCTGAGCCTGATGCAGCTAGTTGACGTATGAAGAAGTCCTGTGCGTTGAAGCATTTGCCATGAAGGATACAAAACAGCAGAGTCTTCATTGCACCCTCGATCATGGCATTTGGAGAGTGCCCTTTGATAGGCCAGAGAGTCCGCCGGATAATGTGATAGATGGTTCTGGGCAGGTACTCAAAGTCTTCAACGAAGAACTCTGTTGGATAAGGAGCACCGTGGGGCAATGGCTTCATCATGGAGAGCATCTGACTCATATTTGGTTCAGGCCTCTAGAATATGCTCTCAAGAGCTTTAGTGTGTAGTGGACAGCCTTCCTCGAAGAATTCGCCAGGAGTGGGCAGGCCGGTGAGCTCAATGATATCAAATACATTGGCTTCGTGATGGACATTGCCGGTCATCCACTCCAGGGCCCAAGTCTTCGGATCTCTGTTGTATCCTTTGATGTGGAGGGTGGCATAGAATTGCAACAGAAGCTCTTCATTCCAGTGCTCTTCATCAGTTACAAACTGCAGCAGACCCACTTGCTTGAAGCAATCCAATGCTTCCTCTAAACAGGGCAGACCAGCAATGGCTTCAACATCAAGGCGCTTGTGCGGGAAGATGCGACCTTGGTTGTATAGGATGCATGAATAGTAGCTGCACTGAGGATAGCTCCAGAACCTATCTGATGAAATCCTTTCCCTTGAATAGGGGTTCTTGGAGCTGTTGAAGAACGTATTATCTGCCTTGAAGCTATTGATGTTAAAGGACCCAGGTGCTGATGCAGGACCTGGGAACCTCGGTAGCCTTGGGACTAGCTTCTGGACATGAGGCCTGTGCTCAACATGGTAATCAAATTGAGGACCTGCAGCAGACTCAGGAACAAAAGTGTCTGGATCAGTAGCTTCGCTGTCTTCTGAAGATTTTGGTGGGGAGGGCTCCACATTGGCTTCAGTGTTGGTTGTGGCAGCCTCAACATTTTCAGCCTCCGCTTGACTAGCTGGAGGATCGGTTACAAGCACGTTCTCCTGGAGAACTGCTTCTTGGTGGAGCATAGGAGTGGGCTCTTGTGGTGCTTCTTCTGCGGCTGATGCAGCCGGAATGTCTTCAGCATAGACTTGAGGCCTTGGACCTTTGCGAAGCCTGCGGAATGCAGACGATGCCTGTGGGGTTGGAGTGGGCTGGGCCTCATTGTCTTCTTCCTCTTGAGGGCGATCCACCCATGACGCATCTTGTGCAATTGGCGTCAGAGGACGACCAATGCTGATGAGTTCGATGTGTTCATACTGAGAAAGGGCTACATCATCTTGTACATTGTCCTGATGACCAATGTCTTCAGCAGCGATGGGGTCGGCTGCTGGTACGTCTTCAGCTTCAGGAGCCTCTGTGGAAGCAGGCTCATGAACTGTCAATTGTTGTTCTGCGTCAGGATAGACGACAGAAAGAGGTTCAACCATCAAGGGCTCTGCGGGAGCAGCCCGAGCTTTCTTGATCTTTCGCTTCTTCTGAGTGGGGGCAGAAGGAGAGGCTTCAGAGTGCTTCCGCTTCCTGGCTTCAGTCTCTGCAGTTCGCGTCTTCTTGAGCTCTGAAGCGGTTGACCGACTCTTTGGCTTTGAGCCAGTCGTTGTAGTTGGGAAGACTATTGGAACTGCTTCTTGCCTTGGTGCCTCTGGTTCAGCCATAGCAGGCTTCTTCTTCTTCTTCGCGGCCATCTTGGGGTCGATGCCAAGACGCCCAAGTGCCTTGCGCTTCTCGGCCTCATTGTAGGCTTGCACACATCTTTCTGCCAGAGACTTCATCCGCTCATGTGAACCCTGAGCTTCGGCACGCTTCTTCAGAAAGTTTTCCTTAAGCTCATGCAACATGATCTTGAAGCTCTTCACTTCTTACACGCTGAGCTTGGCCATATTCTTCTTGAACTGAGCCTTTTCATGATCAATTTTCTGCTTCAGTTCAACAATGCACTGGGCAATTGCAAGTTCTGAAGCAATAGCGCCTTGGAAGGCGACGCTGAGGCCAACGGGCAGCTGCAGATCTTCGAAGCTAATGTTTGGTGTGGCAAACCATTCGTCGATGAAGTTATGGATGATGGCGACATCAAAGAGAGGCAAATTGTTGAAGATTTCAGCTTCTTCTTTGCTCTTGATGAGCTGCTCTAGAGCGTCATCTCCAAGATCTTCATCACTTGACAGATCAATGGCTTCGCTGCGCAGAATGGCAGCAGCTGTGAGCTCTTTGCCAGTGTGTGGCTGAGGCACCTTGGCCTTCTGGGGCTTGGAGACGCGGGATATGTCTTCAGACTGCACACTGTCTTCAGGAGGTGCAGTTGCCAATGGCTTCGCCCTTGAGATTTTTGATGAAGGGCCGGCTTTGAAGCTTTTGGCTTCTTCGACTGCTTTGGCTTCGGTACAGCAGGAGCTTCATCAGACTCAGAGTCAGCTGGAGGGTCATTCACGGCAGTCCCTTGGACTAAGATGCGGGTGATGAGGCCCTCAAGGTTGGCATACGGACCGATGATATTGGGTTCTGCATCGCATGTGCCATCTGCCCTTGGTGCTGAGGGACCAGGGTTGAAGTCTAACCCAAATTTTTTCTTGTTCTGCTTCGCTGATTGTTGGCCAAACTGGAAATTGCGCTTGAACAGATTGTCGTCACGACACCAGAGTAGTGACGACGGATGTGCATCATCAGGTTGTGGCCCACGAACCATGCATGGATAGAAGCTTTGGGCAATAGCTTCATCTCTGGACCTGGGTACAAGGTTCTTGTATAAGATGTCTCCCCACGGTCTTTTGATGGCACTTTTCTCAGCATACTCTTGGGTTGTGAAGCGGTATTTGAACCATTTTTCTGCCCAATAGCGTCGAATCCATTGGATTCGGGTCTTGCGCTGCCCATAATTCTCTTCAGGATCTATTTTATACATTTCTGCCAGGTCTTCAGGCAGATCTTTGGAAGTTCCTCCATGTCGCTGTCTGCCCCCCTTCCTTGCTGCTGCTTCTGAAGCCATAAACTTTAACTTGAAAGGCTTCAAAACTTTCAAAGGCTTCAAAGGCTTTCTTTTGCTGGACCAACAAGAACTGGCTTCAAGAGAATTTATGTGATGCTGTAGGAATTCTGCAAATGAATGCAGACTATGAGAACCGAAGGATTCTCCCACGGACATGTACCTGTGACAGCATTAAGGTGCGAGGGAAGGGGAAGAGGTCATATGCATTCTCAGAAGGTTTTGAAGATTAATCAGTTTAGAAGACATTGACCTCATCGTGCGAAGACATTCACTCATAGATAAGAAGTTGGTTCCAGATTTGTACGAACCCACAGATCAGTACAAGTGAGGAATCTAACTACTTCATGAAGCACAAGTGAATATACTAGGCATGTTATGAGATGCAGATTGAGAGATCTAACTTGTGTGAAGAGAAACTTCTTATGGTAGAAAGTGACAGAACCATGAGATCAAAAGGGGCTGTAAAAAGAAGTTTTATTTACCAAACTTGGAACTGCTAGACGGAGTGGGAGATGATGCCGAGCAGTTCAATCCTCCGTGCCCTAACTTGGCGACTGAAGACACCTACGGCGACGGCGGAGAGGACGATGTCCGCGATCGGCGTGAAGACGGCGTTGGAGAGGTTGCGGCAGCGAAGCGCTTCGTCGCCGGCGTCGTCGAGAGCTAGCGGTGGCGCTAGGGTTCGTGCGAGGGTGGAAGAAGGAGATAATGACCGCGGTAAGTGTGAATTTATAGGCGCAGGGGCGGCACTGTGCTATTACACAGGTGCCCCTGGCGATTCGCATCTGAGGAACGCGTGGCCAGTTTGCGGAAGTTTGGGGTTTGTTCCACGTCCCACGCACGCCTGGATTGTCGGGCGGTCGTTCCTGCTTCTCCGGATTTTATGTGGAGGAGTGAGCATTGAAAACGGACTTTATGGTTGTCTCTATATCTTCTGCTGACAAGGACGCAGTGAAGACATTCGACAGTTTCAATAGAATGCATATAGAGAGATAGAGTTTGAGACAGAAAGCATAGAGAAGTTTGGGGTCCGATTACATTCACTTAGTTCAGAAAGATTCAACACGAAGACATAGCTATAAGTGAATGCTGTAGAGGACAGATCACTAGCATATATATATATATATATATATATATATATATATATATATATATATATATATATATATATATATATATATATATATCTGTAGTCAACATAGTGAAGATAATCATGAAAATATGTTGAGTTCGAAGCCAAATCAAGTATGAAGACATTGCAAGGTAACGCCATGAGTGAAACACTTCAAAATGGAACGTTTGGTGGTGGCGTTACCCACCGTATAGGAAGTATTAGACCCAGACACAGCGCACAATTATCGTGGCGCTCCGAAGTCAAATTCCACATTAATGTATTCACACTTAGAATGTATGTCTTCATTGATTGAAGATATACATTACTTTGTGCGTTGCACATCTAAGTCATCATATGCATAAGTGTTAGGATGTGTGCCTGATCACAGGACATTTGAGGATTCCAGGAAATTTAGCTCACACCGTAACTTGCAAAACCTCTTCTCATCCAAGAGCTTGGTGAAGATATCTGCCAATTGCTCTTCAGTGTTGACGTGTATGATATCAATGTCTTCCTTCACAACATGATCTCTGAGAAAGTGATGACGAATTTCAATGTGCTTTGTCTTCGAGTGCTGAACTGGGTTGTTGGCAATCTTGATGGCGCTTTCGTTGTCGCAGTAAAGTGGCACTTGCTTCAGATGAATGCCATAATCCTTGAGTGTTTGCTTCATCCACAGAAGCTGAGCGCAGCAAGATCCAGCAGCAATGTATTCAGATTCAGTAGTGGAGAGAGATACACAGTTCTGCTTCTTTGAAGGCCAACATACAAGTGATCGTCCCAGAAAGTGACATGTGCCTGATGTAGACTTGCGATCAACTTTGTCACCAGCATAATCAGCATCCGAGAATCCAACCAAATCAAACTCTGAGCCCTTTGGATACCATAATCCTAGAGTTGGGGTGTGAGCCAAATATCGAAGAATTCGCTTCACAGCTAAGTGATGCGACTCCTTTGGTGCCGCTTGAAATCGAGCACACATGCAAACACTAAGCATAATATCTGGCCTAGATGCACATAGATAAAGTAAAGAACCAATCATGGAGCGGTATACCTTTTGATCGAACTCTTTACCATTGTCGTCAGGACCCAGATGATGTTTGGCTGGCATTGGTGTTGTGAAGCCTTTGCAGTCTTGCATACCGAACTTCTTCAGGCAATCTTTGAGATACTTCTCTTGAGATATGAAGATGCCATTGCGTTGTTGTCGTATTTGAAGACCAAGGAAGAACTTCAGCTCCCCCATCATGGACATGTGATATTGCTCTTGCATCATATATCCAAACTCTTCACTGTACTTCTGATTGGTGCAGCCGAAGATAATGTCATCCACATATATTTGGCACACAAACAGTTCACCATCATATGTCTTCATGAAAAGAGTGGGATCCAGGGAACCAGGTATGAAGCCTTTGCTCTTCAGGTAGTATTTGAGTGTGTCATACTAGGCCCTAGGGGCTTGTTTGAGGCCATACAGTGCCTTGTTGAGCTTGTATACCATGTCAGGATGTTTTGGATTTTCAAATCCAGGCGGTTGTGCAACATACACTTCTTCTTCAATCTTGCCATTGAGAAAGGCACTTTTCACATCCATTTGATATAGAAGTATGTTATGATGATTTGCATAGGCCAGCAGTATGCGTATGGCTTCATGCCTAGCCACAGGAGCAAATGTTTCATCGAAGTCAATGCCCTCCACTTGAGTATATCCTTGAGCAACGAGACGAGCTTTGTTTCTGACAACTTGACCATGCTCATCTTGCTTGTTGCGGTATATCCATTTGGTGCCTATTATGTTGTGCTTCCGTGGATCGGGACGCTTAACCAGTTCCCATACATTATTCAGCTTAAACTTTTGAAGCTCTTCTTGCATAGCTTGAATCCATTCAGGTTCCATGAAGGCTTCTTCAACTTTCTTGGGTTTTGATATTGAGACGAATGCGAAGTGCCCACAGAAATTTGCTAGCTGAGTTGCCCTTGAACGACTGAGTGGACCAGGTGCATTGATGCTGTCAATTATTCTGTCAATCTGCACTTCATTGGCAACACGAGGATGTACAGGGCGAAGACTTTGCTCTTGCTGATCTGTGTTGTTGTTGGGAGGAATGTCTTCAGGCTGAGCATTGTCTTCATGTTGATCAGGTGCTGAGATGATAAGTTCTTCTTCAGGATGAGCTTCAGAAGGTATAATCTCTCCAGTTCCCATAAGCTTGATTGATTCACTAGCTGGAACTTCATCTAGCACATTTGGCAGTTGCTCTCTTTGTGAACCATTTGTCTCATCGAACCGCACATCCACTGTTTCAACCACTTTGTAATGAAAGAGATTGAAGACTCTGTAGGAGTGCGAATCCTTTCCATATCCAAGCATAAAACCCTCATGTGCTTTTGGTGCAAATTTTGAAGTGTGATGTGGGTCCTTGATCCAGCACCTTGCGCCAAATACTCTGAAGTAACTGATATTTGGCTTCTTGCCAGTTAGGAGTTCATAAGATGTCGTGTTCAGAAGCTTGTGAAGATAAACATGATTGATTGTATGGCATGCGGTGTCAATGGCTTCAGTCCAGAACTTTCTTGGAGTCTTGTATTCATCTAGCATCGTTCTGGCCATCTCAGTGAGTGTTCTCTCTTTGCGTTCGACGACGCCATTCTGCTGTGGCGTGTACGGAGCTGAGAATTCATGTGTGATGCCCAAGGTATCAAGATATATATCAAGGCCAATGTTCTTGAATTCAGTGCCATTGTCACTTCTGATGTGCTTGATCTTGGTGCCAAAATTGTTCATAGCTCGATTGGCGAAGCGTCTGAAGACATCCTGCACTTCAGTCTTGTAAAGGATTGTGTGCACCCAAGTATATCTAGAGTAATCATCAACAATGACGAAGCCATAGAGGCAAGCAGTAGTAGTAAAAGTTGAGTAGTGAGTGGGATCGAAAAGATCCATGTGGAGCAGTTCGAAGGGTTGAGTAGTAGTCATGATTGTCTTCGAGGGATGTTTTGCCCTCGTCATCTTCCCTGCTTCACAGGCACCGCATAAGTGATCTTTCTTGACCTTGACGCCCTCGATGCCTATGACATGCTTCTTCTTCGCAAGGGTGTGGAGGTTCCTCATGCCAGCATGCCCAAGCCTCCGATGCCAAAGCCAACATTCTGAAGCTTTTGCAAGAAGACATACTGCAAGTTGTGGCCCTGCTGAGAAATCTACCACATACAGATCATCTTTTTGATACCCTTCAAACACTAGAGACTTGTCAGATTCCATTAGTACAAGACAACGATATTTTCCAAACATTACGATCATGTTCAAATCGCAGAGCATTGAGACAGACATTAAGTTGAAGCCAAGGGATTCAACAAGCATGACTTTATCCATGTGTTGATCCTTTGAGATTGCAACTCTACCTAGACCCAATACCTTACTTTTACCAGTGTCAGCAACTGCGATGTGGCTCTTGTCGGATGGACGTAAGGTTGAGTCCATAAGAAGGCTTCTTTTGCCAGTCATGTGATTTGTACATCCACTGTCAATAATCCATTCTGAAGACTTTGAAGACGCTGGTGTCGTACCCTACAGTGCAGTTAGGGGGATAGGCTTCACGAAGAGAATTGTGAAGTAAAAACATTTGACAAACCAGTGGGTTATGAAAACTTAGATCCAGATTAGGACTAATAGGGAGAGTAGCATGCGATTCAGGAACGAAGTACATAATGATGCCATTCGGGCATTTTATCTTGCGCCCTACAAGATTTTTAAGGTCCCCAGCAATAGCGTCAGAAGATTTTGGTTTTCTGCTAGAGACCTTTCCCTGCAAAAGAGAGTTAAACCTTCTTAACCACCCACATCTTCAAGGGTGGGTTAGAAGCAATAAGTCTAAGTGCAGCATCTGAGAATTTTGGCTTTGAAGCCTTAGCAAATAGTCTTGCAGGTGGACAATAGTACTCATAAGAATAAGCAGAATAATTTTTGGTCATATGAACATGACGGTTTGATGAACCGCTCTCATATTCATATGCCTGAGTATGGTTTCCCTGCAAAACATTTGCGTTAGTGTGACTCAGGTGAGTCCTCTGTTTGTATGAAGCCTTTGGACCGTATGAAGCCTTTGGTCTGAGGTTTGTCTTCTTCAAGTGAGGTGTCATGAAGACATTCACAGGGAGATTTTCCAGACACTTTTTCGGAACCCAGATCTTGTCCATAGGCGGTCCATTCCTGCAGTTAGTACCAATGTACCTGGCAAACACTTCACCATTCTGATTCTTAAACAGTATATAGTTTGCATCAAAGGATTCATCAATGATAATGGGGTTAGCACAAGTGAAGCCAGATAAATTGGATGGATCTGCTGAAGGTTCCTTTGCAGCAACCCACTTGGTTTTGGGGTACTGCTCAGGTTTCCAGTAAGAGCCATCTGCATTTATTTTCCTTACGAACCCAACACCCTCTTTCCTAGGGTTTCGGTTCAGAATCTGCTTCTTGAGGACATCACATAATGTCTGATGTCCTTTAAGACTTTTGTACATCCCTGTTTCAAGCAATGTCTTCAACCTAGCATTCTCATCAGCAATAGAAGTGGTATCCTCAGCAGAGGGGTTAGTTACCACATCAACAGTTGAAGATATTGCAACAGAAGTAGCAGTGGAACATTCAGCAACAGAAGTAGCATTATCACGCTCAATGCATTTAAGACATGGTGGTTCAAATCCTTCCTGAGCGGAACTGATCTGTTCGGCGTGAAGTGACTCGTTTTCCCTTTGAAGATCTTCATGAGCCGCTCTCAATTTCTCAAGTTCTTGCTTCCTTTGAAGATAATCATAGGAAAGCTTTTCATGAGTTGTTGAGAGAGTATCAAGACGATCTTCAAGTTCCTGATACTTAACGTGAAGATTTTTTATGTCTTCAATTAAGGATTCAGATCGAGTCATTTCAGCACCCAACAGATCATCGCTTTTGTCTAACAGTTTTTGAATATGTTCCATAGCTTTCTGTTGTTCAGTTGCAATTTTAGCAAGTGTTTTGTAGCTGGGTTTTGAATCACAGTCAGAGTCATCGTCACTAGATGTTTGATAGCGAGTAGTGCGTGTGTTTACCTTGGCACCGCGTGCCATGAAGCAGTAGGTAGGAGTGGACTCGTTCTTGTCATTTGCATCGGTGTCGGTGATGAAGTCATTGTCTTCAGTGTTGAAGATGGACTTGGCGACGTATGCTGTAGCCAGACTCGCAATGCCAGAATCAGACTCCTCCTCAGATTCCACCTCTGCCTCCTCAGAAGCAGACTCCTCCTCTGAATCCATTTCCTTGCCAACAAACGCACGTGCCTTGCCAGATGAGCTCTTCTTGTGTGATGAAGACTTTGAGGAAGACTTGGAAGAAGACTTTGAGTATTTCTTCTTCTTCTTGTCGTCAGAATCATATTCCTTGCTCTTCTTCTTCCTTCTGTTCTCATTGTCCCACTGTGGACACTCAGAGATGAAGTGTCCAGTTTTCTTGCACTTGTGACGTGTTTTCTTCTTGTAGTCATGAGCAGAAGCTTTCCTTGAGCTTGATCGTGAAGATTTTCTGAAGCCTTTCTTCTTGGTGAATTTTTGGAACTTCTTCACTAGCATTGCAAGTTCCCTTCCAATGTCTTCAGGATCATCAGAACTGCTGTCAGATTCTTCTTCAGATGAGGAAACAGCTTTTGCCTTCAAGGCATGAGTTCGCCCATAGTTTGGACCGTAGATATCTCTTTTCTCAGAAAGCTGAAACTCATGTGTGTTGAGCCTCTCAAGTATGTCAGACGGATCGAGTGTCTTGAAATCAGGACGTTCTTGAATCATCAGGGCTAGGATGTCAAACGAACTATCAAGTGATCTCAGCAGCGTCTTGACGATTTCATGTTTGGTGATCTCAGTGGCGCCGAGGGCTTGAAGCTCATTTGTGATGTCAGTGAGCCGGTCAAATGTGTGCTGGACATTCTCATTGTCATTTCGCTTGAAGCGGTTGAAGAGGTTGCGAAGAACACTGATTCTCTGATCTCTCTGGGTTGAGATGCCTTCATTGACCTTGGAGAGCCAGTCCCAGACCAGCTTGGATGTCTTCAAGGCACTCACACAGCCATATTGTCCTTTTGTCAGATGACCACAGATGATATTTTTGGCAGTAGAGTCCAGTTGAGTGAACTTCTTGACATCAACAGTAGTGACACCTTCTCCAGCCTTGGGAACGCCGTTCTCGACGACATACCATAGGTTGACGTCAATGGCTTCAAGATGCATGCGCATCTTATTCTTCCAGTAGGGATATTCAGTTCCATCGAAGACGGGGCACGCAGCGGAGACTTTGATTATCCCTGTAGTCGACATAGCTAAAACTCCAGGTGGTTAAACCGAATCACACAGAACAAGGGAGCACCTCGCTCTGATACCAATTGAAAGTGCGTTATATCGACTAGAGGGGGGGGTGAATAGGCAATTTTTATGAAAGTCTTCAAAACGTGGGAGTTATGAAGACAAACAGCGAAGATATGCCTATTACTATGCAGCGGAAGTTAGATTACACTAGGCAAGCCATGGTCAAGTATTCAATAGAGTGAAGGCACAATGACAAATAGCTGCAGTGTAATAAGGATCAGGTAGGAAGAAGTTATGAAGCCAAACAGATCATACATTCACGTTGTGAAGACAAAAGATAGAGCAAGCATGCAATGGCTTCACAATGAGTAACAGTAAGAAAAAGGAAGTGAAGATGAAACCGGTGACTCGTTGAAGACAATGATGTGTTGGACCAGTTCCAGTTGCTGTGACAACTGTACATCTGGTTGGAGCGGCTAGGTATTTAAACCTCAGGACACACAGTCCCGGACACCCAGTCCTGAACACGTAGCTCAGGACACCAAGTCCTCACCGTATTCTCCTTGAGCTAAGGTCACATAGTCCTCGCCCAATCACTCTGGTAAGTCTTCAAGGTAGACTCCCAAACCTTCACAGACTTCGTTCAGTGGCAATCCATAATGTCTCTTGGATGCTCTGAACGCGACGCCTAACCGTCTGGAGGATTCACAGTCCTCAAGTGTAATAAGTCTTCAGATCACACAGACAGGAAGACTTAAGTGATGCCCAATGTTCTCTGGCTCTGGGTGGTTAGGGCTTTTCTCCTCGCTAGGAATTTTCTCTCAAAGGCTTCGAGGTGGGTTGTTCTCAAACGACAAAAGCCGTGCCCTAAAATCTGAGCAGCCAACCGTTTATGGTTGTAGGGGGTGGGCTATTTATAGCCACTCGGCAACCCGACCTGATTTGTCCGAAATGACCCTGGGTCACTAAGGAACTGACACGTGT
Source organism: Triticum dicoccoides (assembly GCF_002162155.2). Lineage (NCBI taxonomy): Eukaryota > Viridiplantae > Streptophyta > Magnoliopsida > Poales > Poaceae > Triticum > Triticum dicoccoides. The sequence continues at coordinate 546,450,730 of NC_041386.1, read as the reverse complement.
CTCAACGGTCAGATTTCAAACTCTCATGGCAACTTCACTTGGGCTACAAGCAAAGCTGACTTGTCCGGCTCTGGACAAGATTCGCTCTCATTGTCTTCACTCGAAGACATAGGTTTTTTGTTTAGGCATCACTTCAGTCATTCTGACTGGTTCTCCTGGACCCCACTTAACAGTACGGTGGTTCCTATGACTCAACACAAAAAAAAAGAACTACGAAAGATCTAAGTCTTCGAGCTCCATAGGCTTCATAACGTGTCTTCTTTTGTCATAGTCTTCAATGTGAATATCTTCATATACCACCTTTGGCTTCAATGTCTTCATACATTTTTAGGGGTCATCTCTGGTAGTAAAACCGAATCAATGAGGGACTTCTACATGTGTTATCCTGCAATTCTCACAAACACATTAGTCCCTTAACTAGATTTGTCGTCAATACTCCAAAACCAACTAGGGGTGGCACTAGATGCACTTACACTTCCCCCTAGATGGGAGGAGAGTTCCCCCTCTGGTCCATGGCCTCCATGGCGGCGGAGGGGCGGGATCCCCTCCGAGATTGGATCTCCCTCTCTGTTCTCTTATGTTTCGCATTCCTCGGATCTGGCTGAAAACCGTTTCTTATATTCCGTGAGATCCGTAACTCCGATTGCGCTGAGATTTTAACACGATTTTTTTCTGGATATAAGCTTTCTTGCATCCGAAGTAGAGCGCCAACCGACGTACGAGGTGAGCACAACCCACCACCACGAGCCTGGCTCCAGGGTCGCGCCCTGGTGTCTTGTGGGCTGTGTGGGCCTCCGTTTGCGTTGATTCCAAGTCCCAAAAATTACATATAATCCAAAATAATTCTCCGTAAAATTTTATTGAATTTGGACTTCGTTTGATATGAATTTTCTGCGAGACAAAAAAACATGCAAAAAACAGGAACTGGCACTGGACACTTGATCAATAGGTTAGTCCAATAAATCATATAAAAAATTGCCAAAAATATGTGAAAGTTGTATAATATTGACATAAAACAATCAAAAATTACAGATACGACGGAGACATATCATCTAGCCAGGATGAAATTACCACCATGCTTTCATGGGATGATGATGATATTATCTCGGCCTTCGAGCCCCGGCCTCGATGCTGCAGGGCTCGAAGCCCACAGCCTTCAAGGCCGGTTCCTGGTAGATCTACAACTTGATAGACGGCTTGAAGAGCTGCTCGAGGAAGAAAATTTTGGGTACATGGTCACGTTGCACCCATCTTGGCTAGTACATCGATCGCTGCATTGTTGCCATGTTTAAGAGTGGAACTCCAGTCTGTCGAACCAACCTCACATATGTTGTGCTGCCTCCTAATATGCCGTATCCACGTGTCCTTGGCGTTGAAATCTCGATTAATCTGGATATAGCAAGGTTGAAATCACCATGCACCTCGAGCCTTTGGATACCCATGGTCATGACCATGTGAAGGTCATGTAGGAGAGTTTCGTAGTTAGCAACATTATTGAAGTATGTATATGAAATCTGCAGCACATACCGCATCTTATCGCCTGTTGGAGATGTCAGGACTACCCCGGCCCCAGTTTTTCCAACATCTTAGATCCATCGAAGTACATCGTCTAGTGCTTGTAGTCAATGGTATCTCCAGTCCACCAGAGTTACAAGTCCCAAACTTGACATTAGTACTCGCATTTTTCTATATTTATTTCAGACCTTCCGGCGATGTGCATTCAGTTGGAGAAGACGTTCCCGTCGACTACGAAGGCGTCTGTTACGACTTGGTCAATCTTAAGATGATGTGCCGGCTCAGTCTCTCAGAGGTGCTCATAGAGGTAGGTAGGGCTGGAAAAAAAGCTCGAAGCTCGCGAGCTAAACGAGTAGCTCGTGACTTGGCTCGAATCGACTCGAACTCGAAGAATAACGAGCCGAGCCGAGCTTTAGTTTAAGATCATTTACACACCAACTAAAACGAGCCGATCTCACGAGTACTCGGGTAACTCATTAAGCTTGGTAAAAATCAATATTTTTTAGGGATAATAAAATACAGCCGCTAAAGACCTTGCATCCTAGCACAAGGCCCAGCCGCTCAAGGCCGAGCCACCTAGGAGACTCACACGTACAAGATCACATATGCACATGCTAAATTCTCAATTAATCTTTTTATCGTATTTGTAAGGTCTAATGTTCATATCTTTAACGAGCTTAACAAGCTAAACAAGCCAGCTCGCGAGTTATACGAGTCGAGCCAATCTTGGATTTGAGATCGTTATAATAACAAGTCGAGTCGAGCTAGCTCATTAATGAAACAAGCTCTAGCGAGTCGAGTCGAGCTGGCTTGACTCGGCTCGAATTCCACCCCTAGAGGTAAGGTATGCGTTCGTGCGTTCATAGGGGTGAGTGTATGTGCGTGTGTGTGAGCGACTTCGATTGTACTATGTTAAAAAAAACCAAGATTTGTCTTTTTTTGTGTAGCTCTCATTTTAACATATTTTGACCTGGAAATGTGCACATGTGTACATTATGTATTTAGGTATATGTGTATTTTTTCTGAATTTTTTGAAACTGAGAAGTTTGAATTTTGAAGTTTTGAAATTAAGGCCTTCATGGAGCTCGGCCGCGTTTGACATTTTTGATACGACATTACTCATTTTGTTCCGAAACTTTAGAGTATTATGCTATATCACGTATGTTGCCAAAAAGTTTCAAAAATATTTGACTATTTTTGAATCATTTTTTCAATTCGAGTGCGCTCTCACCCAGGTCCACCGTTGTATTTTGGGGTATCTTCTATATCTAAATAGCTAGCCCCCACTAACCTATTTCTCTCAACATGCAAGCATGACACCTCATCAAGCAACATGCATTAGAAAAGACTCACTTCAACATTCAATGAGTCATAGGAAAAGATTAACTTCAACATGCAAACATGCATGATATATTTAATAAATATTTTGTAAAAATACAATAATCAAACACAAATAACAATATGTATTTTTAGTTTTAGCTCACATATTATTTCTCTGAATATTCTTATTTCTATAATATTATTAATATCTTAGAAATGTATTGCAAAATATTCCCGCAACAACGTGTGGGGCATCGTCTAGTTTATGTCTTAACATGGGTGTCAATTTGGCAATAGACATTGCAATACACAAGTCATCAATGTGTATTTACCATGTCGATTTTTGTTTAATTGTTCGAATTACTTACCACATTTGTCACGTGGTTATTATGTCGTTTTTATCACGTGTTTCCTCTGCAAGATCTGTTATAAACCGATGAAACCCTGTAGTAATTGGATGCGTACGTATTTTTCTAGTGTACAGGACAGAAGAGTTATCGTAGTACCATTATTTGAAAAGAAAGAAAAAAGACCACGCCCGCTTTTCCTTCGCTCCTGGACGCTATCATGTGACGGATGTCTCTCCTAGCGTGCTAGCTCCTCCTTGTCTCCTTTGTGAAAGAGGTCGTACCAATCATTCGGCTGTTAGTAGTACGTAGCACAGTATACTTGATAGTAGTAAAAGATTGAGAGCTATAATTACAAATCATAAGCACTTGGTAATAAGGAGGGGCTTGCATGCATGTGAAATTACAATCATGAAAAACCCACAGCCAATCATATAACAGTACGTATATATACTAGCACCATCATCGTCCCCTTCCCTAGTGGGATCACAAAGTTTTCCCTTTCGAGGCCGTGGAGTGCAGTACAAAGCTGATTATTGGCAGGGGCAACGTGCCGGCCGCGTACACCGGCCATGCCAGCGGCTTTGCGTGCACCGCCCTCCGGAAAGCTGAAACCCGACCCGACCATAAATCATTTGCTAGTTCTTCCAGTGATGGCCCAAAGTCTTCATCTACAGTAGCGTGCATGGTTATTCATCCTACTGTAGTCTGGCTCCAAGCTAGATACCCCCTGATCCCGCCAAAAAGAAAGCTATTCAACACAGCCACGTCCTGTTCAGAAAACACGGGCACGTGCATGCACGGATGGACCGTATATATCGCGGCTGTCGCCTCCAGAAACGGACACCGAGAGGTGCCCAAACAGCTCCGTGGAAGAGCAATTAATCCAGCACGACGGACGGACGGAGTAATTGGAGAAGGGAGACCACCTGAGAATTCATGGGGACGGGGCCTCCTCACCGTAGCTGGCACCGGCATGCCGACGTGAGAATTCATGGGTAACATGGCAAATGAAGCAGCCAGCCCAGGCAACAAGTCAAACTAGGGAATGTCATTTGGCAAAGCCATGCTTGGCCGACCCACTTGGACAAGCACCCAGCTCCGGGCTGGTTCGGACGCCGCGGAGCCGCTCGGGCCGCTGCGCATGTACCTCGAGCCACCACTCGCCTTGTGCGGCGACAGAGGGGACACATGCCGTGGGCATTCGCCAGACACGTCGTCGCTGCCGAATCCGAGCCGGAGTGGCGGTGAAGGCGCCCGACTGCTGGATCCATGCCTGGGCAGCCCCGACGCGAAGCTCGGATCTTGATCTGGGACCGATGGAGGAACAACTATCTCGTCCTCGTTCAAGTAAGCGACGATTTTCAGGTCGACCCCGTTCTAAGGTTGAGAGTAGGGAGCCCGATTGAAGATACTCTGAGACATCCCTCCAAGCTTGGGGGCACAGGTAAGCCACCCGGACCCTCTAGCTCTAGGTTAAGAATTGAACTCATCGTAAACCGCAAAAACGAAAAATGGCGTAGCCGAAGAACAAGAGAAGAGCAATCGACATTGGATCAGATGAAAGAGAAGGCACGAGTGTTGCACAATAAGCTAGTTGTTGCTAGCAGTCTAGCGTCAGAGTAGCTGTTTTTCTTCAGTTAAAAGTTCAGTTAGCATGTTTCGTCAGTTTCGTCAGGTTAGTTAGATGCTAGCTCCCACAAGACGCGGTCTGTGTGATCCGTGGAGAGTTTGTAGGCGTCGTGGACCAGGTGCTCGATCGTGGGATGGCACGATTCAGTAGGAGCGCTGGAGCCGCGGCACGATCGTTTTCTATAAGGAATAAAAGGGGAGGAAAGCTGAAAAGCAGCAGGCATTACGCTGCGCAAAACTCTCCAGTGTTCAACTAACCAGCGAATACAGAGAGAGAGGGGCGACAAGTGGTATCAGAGCCATGTCGAGGACGTCGGCGGCCGTGACGAGGACGCCCGCTGGCGGTGCAGGCCGATCGGAGACGCCACCACGCATACGCGCGCCGTCATAGGACCGCGGACGGACTCGTCGCCGAGGCGACGTGGTGGCTCAGCAGTCGGTGCAGCCGGCGCCCGCGACGGGCGCGCTGCCGGCGCTGACGCGCACCAACTACGCCGAGTGGGCTCTGCTTATGAAGGTCTACCTTCAGGCCCACGGCTGGTGGGGCGCGGTCTCTCACGGCGACGTCTCCTACTACCACGAGCGGAATGCGATGATCACCATCCTGCGTAGCCTCCCCTCGGACGTGCTGCTCGCCGTGGGGGAGAAGGAGACAGCCAAGGAGGCATGGGACGCCATCGCCACGCAGCGTCTTGGAGCCACGCGCGTGCGCGAGGCCAACGCGCAGAAGGTGCGGCGTGATTTCGAGGGGATCACCTTCCGCGACGGGGAGACCATCGACGACTTCTCGCTCCGTCTCTCCGGCATCGTCGCCGCCCTGCGCGCTCTCGGCGACACGGTGGAAGAATCAAAGGTAGTCGTCAAGTTCCTGCGTGTTGTCCCGCCCTAGTTCGCGCAGGTGGCAATCGCGATCGAGACGCTGCTGGACATCAGCACACTCTCCCTGGACGAGGTCACCGGCAAGCTACGCGTCGTTCAGGACCGACTCGATGATGCGCACGGCGGCAACGACAGCCAGGGGGGCGGCTGCTCCTCACCTGGGAGGAGTGGCAGGCCCGCCAACAGCAACCCCGCGCTCCAGGGCCTCCCTCAGGCGGCAGCAACAACCGCCGAAGAGGCGGAGGCCGCGGCCGAGGCAGTGGCCGCGGAGGCGGGTGCGGCGGCGGCCGCGGCGGTGACTACCCCGACAAGAGCGGCGGGGACAAGGAAAAATGCAGGTACTGCGGTATAAAAGGGCACTGGGCCCGAGAATGCAAGAAGAAGAAAAGGGAGGAGGATGCTCTCCTGGCCCAGGCGGATGAGGAGGGCGATCCCGAGCTGCTGCTTGCCGAGGTCGTCGAGCTCACGCACCCCGTGCAATCGCTAGAGATGGTTGCAGACCGCCCTGATGCACCGCGCGCTACAGTCTTCCTCAACGAAGAACAGGCGCACGTCACTCCAGCAGCCGAGGACGCAACCGTCGACGCGATGTGGTACCTGGACACTGGAGCGTCCAATCACATGACCGGCGACCGCACGGCCTTCACCGACTTGGACACGGCCATCACTGGAACCGTGCGTTTCAGAGACGGGTCAGCGGTGCAGATCGAGGGGCGCGGCACGACGGGGGAGCGCAGCGCGCGCTCCTGGAGGTGTACTACATCCCCAGGCTCAAGAGCAGCATCGTGAGCCTTGGGCAGCTCGACGAGAACGGCTGCGACATCAACGTGCGCCATGGCATCCTCACCATACACGACCGGCGCGGCGCTCTCATCCTCAAGGTAAAACGATCTCAAAATCGTTTGTACAAGTTGCATTTCCGCCCTATTCGCCCGGCTTGTCTTGCCGCGCACACGGACAACGTGTCATGGCGCTGGCGGAGATGCCTCTCGACCTCGTACACGCGGATTTGTGTGGGGCGATCACGCCGGCGACGCCAGGCGGACGGCGAACTTCCTCCTTCTCGTCGACGACCATAGCCGGTACATGTGGCTCACCTTGCTGTCACGCAAGGAGGAGGCCGCCACGGCGATCAAGAACTTCCAGGCGCGTGCGGAGGCGAAAGCGCGGCGCAAGCTAGGGACGTTGCACACGGACCGCGGCGGGGAATTCACGTCCGTGGCGCTGGCGGAACACTTCGCGTCCGCTGGCGTCCAGCGCCACCTGACAGCGTCGTACTCCCCGCAGCAGAACGGCGTGGTGGAGAGGCGCAACCAGACGGTGGTGGGCATGGCAAGAAGCATGATGAAGGCCAAAGGAATGCCAGATCACTTCTGGGGAGAAGCGGTGACCACGGCCGTGTATCTCCTGAACCGCGCGTTCACTCGAAGCGTGGACGGCGCGACTCCATACGAGGCCTGGCACGGCAAGAAGCCGGAGGTGAGTCATCTAGGCGTATTTGGGTGTGTGGCTCATGTCAAGAGCGCGCGGCCAAACCTCAAGAAGCTGGACGACCGGAGCACGCCCATGGTGCTCATCGGATACGAGCCTGGCACCAAGGCGTACAGGGTCTACGACCCGGCGAGCTGGCGCGTGCACATATCGCGCGACGTCGTGTTCGACGAGAACGCGAGCTGGGACTGGAGCAGCGAGACGGCGAGCACGGGCGGCACGTTCGTCGTCGACTTCGCAACATACGACCCAGGGGAGGACAGCGCTGCTCCAACCGTCTCACCGTCAACGCCAACACTTGGAACAACCACAACGGCAGCTGTGCCGGCCACGACGACGCCCACCTCCGCCGCGGCTGCAACAGGAACACCAGCGTCGAGGAGCGCATCTGTAAGTGCATCTAGTGCCACCCCTAGTTGGTTTTGGAGTATTGACGACAAACCTAGTTGAGGGACTAATGTGTTTGTGAGAATTGCAGGATAACACAGGTAGAAGTCCCTCATTGATTCGGTTTTACTACCAGAGATGACCCCTAAAAATGTATGAAGACATTGAAGCCAAAGGTGGTATATGAAGATATTCACATTGAAGACTATGACAAAAGAAGACACGTTATGAAGCCTATGGAGCTCGAAGACTTAGATCTTTCGTAGTTCTTTTTCTTTTGTGTTGAGTCATAGGAACCACCGTACTGTTAAGTGGGGTCCAGGAGAACCAGTCAGAATGACTGAAGTGATGCCTAAACCAAAAACCTATGTCTTCGAGTGAAGACAATGAGAGTGAATCTTGTCTAGAGCCGGACAAGTCAGCTTTGCTTGTAGCCCAAGTAAAGTTGCCATGAGAGTATGAAATCTGACCGTTGAGACATGTGTCAGTTCCTTAGTGACCTAGGGTCATTTCGGACAAATCAGGTCGGGTTGCCAAGTGGCTATAAATAGCCCACCCCCTACAACCATAAACGGTTGGCTGCTCAGATTTTAGTGCACGGTTTTTGTCGTTTGAGAGCAACCCACCTCGAAGCCTTTGAGAGAAAATTCCTAGCGAGGAGAAAAGCCCTAACCACCCAGAGCCAGAGAACATTGGGCATCACTTAAGTCTTCTTGTCTGTGTGATCTGAAGACTTATTACACTTGAGGACTGTGAATCCTCCAGACGGTTAGGCGTCGCGTTCAGAGCATCCAAGAGACATTGTGGATTGCCAGTGAACAAAGTCTGTGAAGGTTTGGGAGTCTACCTTGAAGACTTACCAGAGTGATTGGGCGAGGACTATGTGACCTTAGCTCAAGGAGAATACGGTGAGGACTTGGTGTCCTAAGCTGCGTGTTCAGGACTGGGTGTCCAGGACTGTGTGTCCTGAGGTTTAAATACCTAGCCGCTCCAACCAGATGTACAGTTGTCACAGCAACTGGAACTGGTCCAACACATCATTGTCTTCAACGAGTCACCGGTTTCATCTTCACTTCCTTTTTCTTACTGTTACTCATTGTGAAGCCATTGCATGCTTGCTATATCTTTTGTCTTCACAACGTGAATGTATGATCTGTTTGGCTTCATAACTTCTTCCTACCTGATCCTTATTACACTGCAGCTGTTTGTCTTTGTGCTTTCACTCTATTGAATACTTGACCATGGCTTGCCTAGTGTAATCTAAATTCCGCTGCATAGTAATAGGCAAAATCTTCGCTGTTTGTCTTCATAACTCCCACATTTTGAAGACTTTCATAAAAATCGCCTATTCACCCCCCTCTAGTCGATATAACACACTTTCAATTGGTATCAGAGCGAGGTGCTCCCTTGTTCTGTGTGATTCGGTTTAACCACCTGGAGTTTTAGCTATGTCGACTGCAGGGATAATCAAAGTCTCCGATGCGTGCCCCGTCTTTGATGGAACTGAATATCCCTACTGGAAGAATAAGATGCGCATGCATCTTGAAGCCATTGACGTCGACCTATGGTATGTCGTCGAGAACGGCGTTCCCAAGGCTGGAGAAGGTGTCACTGCTGCTGATGTCAAGAAGTTCACTCAACTGGACTCTACTGCCAAAAATATCATCTGTGGTCATCTGACAAAAGGACAGTATGGCCGTGTGAGTGCCTTAAAGACATCCAAGCTGGTCTGGGACTGGCTCTCCAAGGTCAATGAAGGCATCTCAACCCAGAGAGATCAAAGAATCAGTGTTCTTCGCAACCTCTTCAACTGCTTCAAGCGAAATGACAATGAGAATGTCCAGCACACATTTGACCGGCTCACTGACATCACAAATGAACTTCAAGCCCTCGGCGCCACTAAGATCACCAAACATGAAATCGTCAAGACGTTGCTGAGATCACTTGATAGTTCGTTTGACATCCTAGCCCTGATGATTCAAGAACGTCCTGATTTCAAGACACTCGATCCGTCTGACATACTTGAGAGGCTCAACACACATGAGTTCCAGCTTTCTGAGAAAAGAGATATCTACGGTCCAAACTATGGGCGAACTCGTGCCTTGAAGGCAAAAGCTGTTTCCTCATCTGAAGAAGAATCTAACAGCAATTCTGATAATCCTGAAGACATTGGAAGGGAACTTGCAATGCTAGTGAAGAAGTTCCAAAAATTCACCAAGAAGAAAGGCTTCAGAAAATCTTCACGATCAAGCTCAAGGAATGATGAAGCTTTTGCTCATGACTACAAGAAGAAAACATGTCACAAGTGCAAGAAAACTGGACACTTCATCTCTGAGTGTCCACAGTGGGACAATGAGAACAGAAGGAAGAAGAAGAGCAAGGAATATGATTCTGACGACAAGAAGAAGAAGAAATACTCAAAGTCTTCTTCCAAGTCTTCCTCAAAGTCTTCATCACACAAGAAGAGCTCATCTGGCAAGGCACGTGCGTTTGTTGGCAAGGAAATGGATTCAGAGGAGGAGTCTGCTTCTGAGGAGGCAGAGGTGGAATCTGAGGAGGAGTCTGATTCTGGCATTGCGAGTCTGGCTACAGCATACGTCGCCAAGTCCATCTTCAACACTGAAGACAATGACTTCATCACCGACACTGATGCAAATGACAAGAACGACTCCACTCCTACCTACTGCTTCATGGCACGTGGTGCCAAGGTAAACACACGCACTACTCGCTATCAAACATCTAGTGACGATGACTCTGACTGTGATTCAAAACCCAGCTACAAAACACTTGCTAAAATTGCAACTGGACAACAGAAAGCTATGGAACATATTCAAAAACTGTTAGACAGAAGCGATGATCTGTTGGGTGCTGAAATGACTCGATCTGAATCCTTAATTGAAGACATAAAAAATCTTCATGTTAAGTATCAGGAACTTGAAGATCGTCTTGATACTCTCTCAACAACTCATGAAAAGCTTTCCTATGATTATCTTCAAAGGAAGCAAGAACTTGAGAAATTGAGAGCGGCTCATGAAGATCTTCAAAAGGAAAACGAATCACTTCGCGCCGAACAGATCAGTTCTGCTCAGGAAGGATTTGAACCACCATGTCTTAAATGCATTGAGCGTGATAATGCTACTTCTGTTGCTAAATGTTCCACTGCTACTGCTGTTGCAATATCTTCAACTGTTGATGTGGTAACTAACCCCTCTGCTGAGGATACCACTTCTATTGCTGATGAGAATGCTAGGTTGAAGACATTGCTTGAAACAGGGATGTACAAAAGTCTTAAAGGACATCAGACATTATGTGATGTCCTCAAGAAGCAGATTCTGAACCGAAACCCTAGGAAAGAAGGTGTTGGGTTCGTAAGGAAAATAAATGCAGATGGCTCTTACTGGAAACCTGAGCAGTACCCCAAAACCACATGGGTTGCTGCAAAGGAAACTTCAGCAGATCCATCCAATTTATCTGGCTTCACATGTGCTAACCCCATTATTATTGATGAATCCTTTGATGCAAACTATAAATTGTTTAAGAATCAGAATGGTGAAGTGTTTGCCAGGTACATTGGTACTAACTGCAGGAATGGACCGCCTATGAAGAAGATCTGGGTTCCGAAAAAGTGTCTGGAAAATCTTCCTGTGAATGTCTTCATGACACCTCACTTGAAGAAGACAAACCTCAGACCAAAGGCTTCATACGGTCCAAAGGCTTCATACAAACAGAGGACTCACCTGAGTCACACTAACGCAAATGTTTTGCAGGGAAACCATACTCAGGCATATGAATATGAGAGCGGTTCATCGAACCGTCATGTTCATATGACCAAAAATTATTCTGCTTATTCCTATGAGTATTATTGTCCACCTGCAAGACTGTTTGCTAAGGCTTCAAAGCCAAAATTCTCAGATGCTGCACTTAGACTTATTGCTTCTAAGTCACCCTTGAAGATGTGGGTGGTTAAGAAAGCTTAACTCTCTTTTGCAGGGAAAGGTCTCCAGCAGAAAAACAAAATCTTCTGACGCTATTGCTGGAGACCTTAAAAATCTTGTAGGGCGCAAGATAAAATGCCCGAATGGCATCATTATGTACTTCGTTCCTGAATCGCATGCTACTCTCCCTATTAGTCCTAATCTGGATCTAAGTTTTCATAACCCACTGGTTCGTCAAATGTTTTTGCTTCACAATTCTCTTCGTGAAGCCTATCCCCCTAACTGCACTGTAGGGTACGACACCAGCATCTTCAAAGTCTTCAGAATGGATTATTGACAGTGGGTGTACAAATCACATGACTGGCAAAAGAAGCCTTCTTATGGACTCAACCTTACGTCCATCCGACAAGAGCCACATCACATTTGCTGACACTGGTAAAAGTAAGGTAGTGGGTCTAGGTAGAGTTGCAATCTCAAAGGATCAACACATGGATAAAGTCATGCTTGTTGAATCCCTTGGCTTCAACTTAATGTCTGTCTCAATGCTTTGCGATTTGAACATGATCGTAATGTTTGGAAAATATCGTTGCATAGTACTAATGGAATCTGACAAGTCTCTAGTGTTTGAAGGGTATCGAAAAGATGATCTGTACGTGGTAGATTTCTCAGCAGGGCCACAACTTGCAGTATGTCTTCTTACAAAAGCTTCAGAATGCTGGCTTTGGTATCGGAGGCTTGGGCATGCTGGCATGAGGAACCTCCACACCCTTGCGAAGAAGAAGCATGTCATAGGCATCGAGGGCGTCAAGTTCAAGAAAGATCACTTATGCGGTGCCTGTGAAGTAGGGAAGATGACAAGGGCAAAACATCCTTCAAAGACAATCATGACTACTACTCAACCCTTCGAACTGCTCCACATGGATCTTTTCGGCCCCACTCACTATACTACTACTGCTTGCCTCTATGGCTTCGTCATTGTTGATGATTACTCTAGATATACTTGGGTGCACATAATCCTTTACAAGATTGAAGTGCAGGATGTCTTCAGACGCTTCGCCAATCGTGCTATGAACAATTTTGGCGCCAAGATCAAACACATCAGAAGTGACAATGACACTGAATTCAAGAACACTGGCCTTGATACATATCTTGATACCTTGGGCATAACACATGAATTCTTAGCTCCGTACACGCCACAGCAGAATGGCATCGTCGAACGCAAGAACAGAACACTCATTGAGATGGCCAGAACAATGCTAGATGAATACAAGACTCCAAGAAAAATCTGGAGTGAAGCCATTGACACTGCATGCCATACAATCAATCGTGTTTATCTTCACAAGCTTCTGAACAAGACATCTTATGAACTCCTAACTGGCAAGAAGCCAAATGTCAGTTACTTCAGAGTATTTGGCGCAAGGTGCTGGATCAAGGACCCACACCACACCTGAAAGTTTGCACCAAAAGCACATGAGGACTTTATGCTTGGATATGGAAAGGATTCGCACTCCTACAGAGTCTTCAATCTCTTTCATTACAAAGTGGTTGAAACAGTGGATGTGCGGTTCGATGAGACAAATGGTTCACAAAGAGAGCAACTACCAAATGTGCTAGATGAGATTCCAGCTAGTGAATCAATCAAGCTAATGGGAACTGGAGAGATTATACCTTCTGAAGCTCATCTTGAAGAAGAACTTATCATCTCAGCACCTGATCAACATGAAGACAATGCTCAGCCTGAAGACATTCCTCCCAACAACAACACAGATCAGCAAGAGCAAAGTCTTCGCCCTGTACATCCTCGTGTTGCCAATGAAGTGCAGATTGACAGAATAATTGACAGCATCAATGCACCTGGTCCACTCACTCGTTCAAGGGCAACTCAGCTAGCAAATTTCTGTGGGCACTTCACATTCGTCTCAATATCAGAACCCAAAAAAGTTGAAGAAGCCTTCATGGAACCTGAATGGATTCAAGCTATGCAAGAAGAGCTTCAATAGTTTGAGCTGAATAATGTATGAGAATTGGTTAAGCGTCCTGATCCACGGAAGCACAACATAATAGGCACCAAATGGATATACCGCAACAAACAAGATGAGCATGGTCAAGTTGTCAGAAACAAAGCTCGTCTCGTTGCTCAAGGATATACTCAAGTGGAAGGCATTGACTTCGATGAAACATTTGCTCCCGTGGCTAGGCTTGAAGCCATACGCATTCTGCTGGCCTATGCAAATCATCATAACATACTTCTATATCAGATGGATGTGAAAAGTGCCTTTCTCAATGGCAAGATTGAAGAAGAAGTGTATGTTGCACAACCGCCTGGCTTCGAAAATCTAAAACATCCTGACATGGTATACAAGCTCAACAAGGCACTGTATGGCCTCAAACAAGCCCCTAGGGCCTGGTATGACACACTCAAATACTTCCTGAAGAGCAAAGGCTTCATACCTGGTTCCCTGGATCCCACTCTTTTCACGAAGACATATGATGGTGAACTGTTTGTGTGCCAAATATATGTGGATGACATTATCTTCGGCTGCACCAATCAGAAGTACAGTGAAGAGTTTGGATATATGATGCAAGAGCAATATCAGATGTCCATGATGGGGGAGCTGAAGTTCTTCCTTGGTCTTCAAATACGACAACAACGCAATGGCATCTTCATATCTCAAGAGAAGTATCTCAAAGATTGCCTGAAGAAGTTCGGTATGCAAGACTCCAAAGGCTTCACAACACCAATGCTAGCCAAACATCATCTAGGTCCTGACGACAATGGTAAAGAGTTCGATCAAAAGGTATACCGCTCCATGATTGGTTCTTTGCTTTATTTATGTGCATCTAGGCCAGATATTATGCTTAGTGTTTGCATGTGTGCTCGATTTCAAGCGGCACCAAAGGAGTCACATCACTTAGCTGTGAAGCGAATTCTTCGATATTTGGCTCACACCCCAACTCTAGGATTATGGTATCCAAAGGGCTCAGAGTTTGATTTGGTTGGATTTTCGGATGCTGATTATGCTGGTGACAAAGTTGATCGCAAGTCTACATCAGGCACATGTCACTTTCTGGGACGATCACTTGTATGTTGGCCTTCAAAGAAGCAGAACTGTGTATCTCTCTCCACTGCTGAATCTGAATACATTGCTACTGGATCTTGCTGCGCTCAGCTTCTGTGGATCAAGCAAACACTCAAGGATTATGGCATTCATCTGAAGCAAGTACCACTTTACTGCGATAACGAAAGTGCCATCAAGATTGCCAACAACCCAGTTCAGCACTCGAAGACAAAGCACATTGAAATTCGTCATCACTTTCTCAGAGATCATGTTGTGAAGGAAGACATTGATATCATACACGTCAACACTGAAGAACAATTGGCAGATATCTTCACCAAGCCCTTGGATGAGAAGAGATTTTGCAAGTTACGGTGTGAGCTAAATATCCTGGAATCCTCAAATGTCCTGTGATCAGGCACACATCCTAACACTTATGCATATGATGACTTAGATGTGCAACACACAAAGTAATGTATATCTTCAATCAATGAAGACATACATTCTAAGTGTGAATACATTAATGTGGAATTTGACTTCGGAGCGCCACGATAATTGTGCGCTGTGTCTGGGTCTAATACTTCCTATACGGTGGGTAACGCCACCACCAAACGTTCTATTTTGAAGTGTTTCACTCATGGCATTACCTTGCAATATCTTCACATTTGGTTTGGCTTCGAACTCAACATGTCTTCATGATTATCTTCACTACGTTGATTATATAGATGTATACATACTAGTGTTTTGTCCTCTACAGCATTCACTTATAGCTATGTCTTCTTGGTTGAATCTTTTGAACTAAGTGAATGTGATCGGACCCTAATCTCTCTATGCTTTCTATCTCAAATTCTATCTCTCCAAGTCATATGCATTCTATTGAAACTGTCGAATGTCTTCACTGCGTCCTTGTCAGCAGAAGATATAGAGACAACCATAAAGTCCATTTTCAATGCTCATTCCTCCACATAAAATCCGGAGAAGCAGGAACGACCGCCCGACAATCCAGGCATGCGTGGGACATGGAACAAACCCCAAATTTCCGCAAACAGGCCACACGTTCCTCAGATGCGAATCGCCAGGGGCACCTGTGTAATAGCACAGTGCCGCCCCTGTGCCTATAAATTCACACTTACCACGGTCATTATCTCCTTCTTCCACCCCTCGCACAAACCCTAGCGCCACCGCTAGCTCTCGACGACGCCGGCGACGAAGCGCTTCGCTGCCGCAACCTCTCCGACGCCGTCCTCACGCCGACCGCGGACATCGTTCTCTCCGCCGTCGCCGTAGGTGTCTTCCGTCGCCAAGTTAGGGCACGGAGGACTGAACTGCTCGGCATCATCTCCCACTTCCGTCTAGCAGTTCCAAGTGTGGTAAATAAAACTTCTTTTTACAGCCCCTTTTGATCTCATGGTTCTGTCACTTTCTACCATAAGAAGTTTATCTTCACACAAGTTAGATCTCTCAATCTGCATCTCATAACATGCCTAGTATATTCACTTGTGCTTCATGAAGTAGTTAGATTCCTCACTTGTACTAATCTGTGGGTTCGTACAAATCTGGAACCAACTTCTTATCTATGAGTGAATGTCTTCGCACGATGAGGTCAATGTCCTCTAAACTGATTAATCTTCAAAACCTTCTGAGAATGCATATGACCTCTTCCCCTTCCGTCGCACCTTAATGTTGTCACAGGTACATGTCCGTGGGAGAATCCTTCGGTTCTCATAGTCTGCATTCATTTGCAGAATTCCTACAACATCACATAAATTCTCCTGAAGCCAGTTCTTGTTGGTCCAGCAAAAGAAAGCCTTTGAAGCCTTTGAAAGTTTTGAAGCCTTTCAAGTTAAAGTTTATGGCTTCAGAAGCAGCAGCAAGGAAGGGGGGCAGACAGCGACATGAAGGAACTTCCAAAGATCTGCCTGAAGACCTGGCAGAAATGTATAAAACAGATCCTGAAGAGAATTATGGGCAGCGCAAGACCCGAATCCAATGGATTCGACGCTATTGGGCTGAACAATGGTTCAAATACCGCTTCACAACCCAAGAGTATGCTGAGAAAAGTGCCATCAAAAGACCGTGAGGAGACATCTTATACAAAAACCTTGTACCCAGGTCCAGAGATGAAGCTATTGCCCAAAGCTTCTATCCATGCATGGTTCGTGGGCCACAGCCTGATGATGCACATCCGTCGTCACTACTCTGGTGTCATGACGACAATCTATTCAAGCGCAACTTCCAGTTTGCCCAACAATCAGCGAAGTAGAACAAGAAGAAGTTGGGGTTAGACTTCAACCCTGGTCCCTCAGCACCAAGGGCAGATGGCACACGCTACGCAGAACCCAATATCATCGGTCCGTATGCCAATCTTGAGGGCCTCATCACCCGCATCTTAGTCCAAGGGACTGCCGTGAATGACCCTCCAGCTGACTCTGAGTCTGATGAAGCTCCTGCTGTACCGAAGCCAAAGCAGTCGAAGAAGCCAAAAGCTCAAAGCCAGCCCCTTCATAAAAAATCTCAAGGGCGAAGCCATTGGCAATTGCACCTCCTGAAGACAGTGTGCAGTCTGAAGACGTATCCCGCGTCTCCAAGCCCCAGAAGGCCCAGGTGCCTCAGCCACACACCGGCAAAGAGCTCACAGCTGCTGCCATTCTGCGCAGTGAAGCCATTGATCTGTCAAGTGATGAAGATCTTGGAGATGACGCTCTAGAGCAGCTCATCAAGAGCAAAGAAGAAGCTGAAATCTTCAACAATTTGCCTCTCTTTGATGTCGCCATCATCCACAACTTCATCGACAAATGGTTTGCCACACCAAACATCAGCTTCGAAGATCTGCAGCTGCCTATTGGCCTCAGCGTCGCCTTCCAAGGCGTAATTGCTTCAGAACTTGCCATTGCCCAGCGCATTGTTGAACTGAAGCAGAAAATTGATCATGAAAAGGCTCAGTTCAAGAAGAATATGGCCAAGCTCAGCGTGCAAGAAGTGAAGAGCTTCAAGACCATGTTGCATGAGCTCAAGGAAAATTTTCTGAAGAAGCATGCAGAAGCTCAGGGCTCACGTGAGCGGATGAAGTCTCTGGCTGAAAGATGTGTACAAGCCTACAATGAGGCTGAGAAGCGCAAGGCACTTGGGCGTCCTGGCATCGACCCCAAGATGGCCGCGAAGAAGAGGAAGAAGCCTGCTATGGCTGAACCAGAGGCACCTAGGCAAGAAGCAGTTCCAATTGTCTTCCCAACTGCAACGACTAGCTCGAAGCCAAAGAGCCGGTCAATAGCTTCAGAGCTCAAGAAGACAAGAACTGCTGAGGCTGAAGCCAGGAAGAGGAAAAGCTCTGAAGCCTCTCCTACTGCCCCCAGCAAGAAGAAGCGAAAGATCAAAAAATCTCGGGCTGCTCCCACAGAGCCCTTGATAGTTGAACCTATCTCTATGGTTCACCCCAACGCAGAACGACAACTGACAGTTCATGAGCCTGCTTCCACAGAGGCTCCTGAAGCTGAAGACATACCAGCAGCCGACCCCATTGCTGCTGAAGACATTGGTCATTAGGACAATGTACAAGATGATGCAGCCCTTCCTCAGTATGAACAAAGCGAGCTCATCAGCATTGGTCGTCCTCTGACGCCAATTGCACAAGATGTGTCATGGGCGGATCACCCTCAAGAGGAAGAAGACAATGAGGCCCAGCCCACTCCAACCCCACAGGCGTCGTCTGCATTCTGCGGGCTTCGCAAAGGTCCAAGGCCTCAAGTCTATGCTGAAGACATTCCGGCTGCATCAGCCGCAGAAGACGCACCACAAGAGCCTACTCCTATGCTCCACCAAGAAGCAGTTCTCCAGGAGAACGTGCTTGTGAATGACCCTCCAGCTAGTCAAGCGGAGGCTGAAAATGTTGAGGCTGCCACAACCAACACTGAAACCAATGTGGAGCCCTCCCCACCAAAAGCTTCAGCAGACAGCGAAGCTACTGATCCAGACACTTCTATTCCCGAGTCTGCTGCAGGTCCTCAATTTGATTACCATGTTGAGCACATGCCTCATGTCCAGAAGCCAGTCCCAAGGCTGCCAAGGTTCCCAGGTCCTGCATCAGCACCTGGCTCCTTTGACATCAATAGCTTCAAGGTAGACAATACGTTCTTCAACATCTCCAAGAACCCCTATTCAAGGGAAAGGATTTCATCAGATAGGTTCTGGAGCTATCCTCAGCGCAGCTACTATTCATGCATCCTATACAACCAAGGTCGCATCTTCCCGCACAAGCGCCTTGATGTTGAAGCCATTGCTGGTCTGCCCTACTTAGAGGAAGCGCTGGATTGCTTCAAGCAAGTGGATCTGCTGCAGTTTATAACTGATGAAGAGCACTGGAATGAAGAGATTCTGTTGCAATTCTATGCCACCCTACACATCAAAGGATACAATAGAGATCCTAAGACTTGGGCCCTGGAGTGGATGACCGGCAATGTCCATCACGAAGCCAATGCATTCGATATCATTGAGCTCACCGGCCTGCCCACTCCTGGCAAACTCTTTGAGGAAGGCTGTCCACTACACACTGAAGCTCTTGAGAGCATATTCCAAAGGCCTGAACCAAATATGAGTCAGATGCTCTCCATGATGAAGCCATTGCCCCACGATGCTCCTTATCCAACAGAGTTCTTTGTTGAAGACTTTGAGTACCTGCCCAGAACCATCTATCACATTATCCAGCGGACTCTCTGGCCTATTAAAGGACACTCTCCAAATGCCAAGATCGAGGGTGCAATGAAGACTCTGATATTCTGTATCCTTCATGGCAAATGTTTCAACACACAGGATTTCTTCATAGCCAACTCGCTACATCAGGCTCAGATCTGTTTGGTTTAAAGTTCTATGCTCCTTGGGTAATGAGACTGATCAAGCTTCACTCTGCGATCTCATATCAGCCCACAGCCCGCAACCATCGGATCTTCTTGCCAGATGTGGATACCTCTGCTGAAGCTATATATCCTGAGCCTGCCAAGCAACCTTTGAGTCTTCAGAATGCAGAACACCAGAGATTCACTCAAAACGATGAAGGTGTTGAAGCCATCTCCAGGGTGTATCCTTTGGCTGGCACTACACGTGCGCCACACCCTGCTTCAACTGAAGCCACTGATAGTGCAACTGCTTCCAGACCCAAGAAGCGTGCTCGTGTTCTCAATAACCGAGAGCTTCTTGTGGCCCTTCATCAAAAACAAGATAGGCATCACGACTGGCTAACGCATCAGATGAAAAGCCTCTTGGTGGATGTTAATCGTCTTCGAAATCTTGCCACCAAGAATGCTTTCGTCACTCATGAAACCTGTCGTCGTACATGGAAAGGGCTATCAATGATGTGTACTGAAGCTAAACTTGAAGAGGATGGCTTCACTGAGCGATTCAAGTTTGACACCACACCTCCTAGAAGGGCTGTGATGCGCAACACACCATCACTTGAAGACTCTGAGTTTTCTTCATCTGCTGCCACAGTCACTGCCAGAATCATTGATGAAGAAGACGATGCTACATCACCACCACCCGCTTCAGCACCTCCAAGCTCTTCTGCACCGCCAAACACCTCCAATGACCCTGCTGCTCCTGGGAACGAGTAGACACTCTATGTCTTCAAACCTTTTTGGTCCTTGCTGACAAAAGGGGGAGAAGCATATGGGTTGATAGTCTTCAAGCGAGTCCATATGGGCGGGTGCTTTATGTTTTGCTATATTTTGCTTCGTGCTTATAACTCTTGTTTTTGCTTCATTTGGTTCTTTGAGTTGTAACACTAAAACTCGATGGTCGTCTGCTACTTGTTTGCCACCCTGTTTGCAAAGATAAATTCCGCATGTGCGACGATAAATTCCGCACTTATCTCATTCTGCAGACGTCCATTTTCCATTATGCATGTCATTATCTTCATATACTTTCACATGCATAGTGGATTGTCATCATAAGCTGAATTGGATCTCCACAAGTACAACCTGCCATGTGCATTTGCATTCCAAAAGCAAATTAACTTATATGCACATCTTCAGGGGGAGCCCTTGAAACTTATGAAGACAATTCCTTATCCTTTACAATTTCACAGACTATATTCCCCGTTGAAAACTTCAACTAGTTTGTCATCAATCACCAAAAAGGGGGAGATTGTAAGTGCATCTAGTGCCACCCCTAGTTGGTTTTGGAGTATTGACGACAAACCTAGTTGAGGGACTAATGTGTTTGTGAGAATTGCAGGATAACACAGGTAGAAGTCCCTCATTGATTCGGTTTTACTACCAGAGATGACCCCTAAAAATGTATGAAGACATTGAAGCCAAAGGTGGTATATGAAGATATTCACATTGAAGACTATGACAAAAGAAGACACATTATGAAGCCTATGGAGCTCGAAGACTTAGATCTTTCGTAGTTCTTTTTCTTTTGTGTTGAGTCATAGGAACCACCGTACTGTTAAGTGGGGTCCAGGAGAACCAGTCAGAATGACTGAAGTGGTGCCTAAACCAAAAACCTATGTCTTCGAGTGAAGACAATGAGAGCGAATCTTGTCTAGAGCCGGACAAGTCAGCTTTGCTTGTAGCCCAAGTAAAGTTGCCATGAGAGTTTGAAATCTGACCGTTGAGACACGTGTCAGTTCCTTAGTGACCCAGGGTCATTTCGGACAAATCAGGTCGGGTTGCCAAGTGGCTATAAATAGCCCACCCCCTACAACCATAAACGGTTGGCTGCTCATATTTTAGTGCACGGCTTTTGTCGTTTGAGAGCAACCCACCTCGAAGCCTTTGAGAGAAAATTCCTAGCGAGGAGAAAAGCCCTAACCACCCAGAGCCAGAGAACATTGGGCATCACTTAAGTCTCCTTGTCTGTGTGATCTGAAGACTTATTACACTTGAGGACTGTGAATCCTTCAGACGGTTAGGCGTCGCGTTCAGAGCATCCAAGAGACATTGTGGATTGCCAGTGAACGAAGTCTGTGAAGGTTTGGGAGTCTACCTTGAAGACTTACCAGAGTGATTGGGCGAGGACTATGTGACCTTAGCTCAAGGAGAATACGGTGAGGACTTGGTGTCCTGAGCTGCGTGTTCAGGACTGGGTGTCCGGGACTGTGTGTCCTGAGGTTTAAATACCTAGCCGCTCCAACCAGACGTACAGTTGTCACAGCAACTGGAACTGGTCCAACACATCATTGTCTTCAACGAGTCACCGGTTTCATCTTCACTTCCTTTTTCTTACTGTTACTCATTGTGAAGCCATTGCATGCTTGCTATATCTTTTGTCTTCACAACGTGAATGTATGATCTGTTTGGCTTCATAACTTCTTCCTACCTGATCCTTATTACACTGCAGCTGTTTGTCTTTGTGCTTTCACTCTATTGAATACTTGACCATGGCTTGCCTAGTGTAATCTAACTTCCGCTGCATAGTAATAGGCAAAATCTTCGCTGTTTGTCTTCATAACTCCCATGTTTTGAAGACTTTCATAAAAATCGGCTATTCACCCCCCTCTAGTCGATATAACGCACTTTCAGCATCACCTGCCACTCCGGCGTGGCAGGACGTGCAGTACGCCACTCCGCCGCCCTTCGACGCGGACATGTTCGACGACGCCGACAACCCAGACGCCGTCCATCGCTTTCGCCGCGTGGACGACGTGCTCGGAGAGGGCGCGGCTGGTGCTGGGAGAACCGAGCAACTGCTCTTGCTGTCCAAAGGCGAGCCCGCGATGTTCGCGGAGGCCGAACCACATGCAGCATGGCGAGCTGCGATGAAGGAAGAGATGAGTTGTATCGAGTCTAACAGGACATGGTCCCTGTGTGATCTACCCACAGGTCACCGCCCCATCAGGCTGAAATGGGTCTTCAAGGAGAAGCGCAACGCCACCGGCGAGGTGATCAAGCACAAGGCTTGCCTCGTGGCAAAGGGCTTTGTGCAGCGCGCCGGCATCGACTTCGAGGAAGTGTTCACGCCGGTCGCGCGCCTCGACTCTGTGCGGCTACTGCTCGCCGTAGCAGCACAGGAGAACTGGGAAGTGCACCACCTCGACGTCAAGTCTGCCTTCCTCAACGGCGATCTTGAGGAGGAAGTCTACGTGGCGCAGCCCCCGGGGTTCGAGCTCGCCGGCAAAACAAGCAAGGTGCTTCGGTTGCACAAGGCGCTCTATGGACTGCGCCAAGCACCTCGGGCGTGGTACGCGAAGCTCGATGGCAGCCTCAACGCTCTCGGCTTCGAGAAGTGCCCGTCCGAGCATGAGGTCTACACACGGACTGGTGTGGGTGGTCGTCTCCTCGTCGGCGTGTACGTGGACGATCTCATCATCACTGGTGCGTCCGCGGCGGCGATCACCGAGTTCAAACAGGAGATGATGACGCTCTTCAAGTGAGCGATCTGGGATTGCTCAACTACTACTTGGGCATAGAAGTGGACCAGAGGCCTGGGCTGATCACCATCACGCAGTCCTCGTACGCCGGCAAGCTTCTGGAGAAGGCCGGCATGGACGACTGCCACCCCGTGGCCACACCAATGCAGCCACGCCTCAAGCTCAGCCGGAAGGGGACCGAGGAGCCCGTTGACGCCACGCACTTCAGGAGTGTGGTGGGCAGTCTCCGCTACCTCACCCACACGCGACCTGACATCACCTACGCTGTTGGGTATGTTAGCAGGTTCATGGAGGCGCCGACGAGCGAGCACTGGGGCGCCGTCAAGCAATTGCTGAGATACATCGCCGGCACATGTCAGCTGGGATGCTGCTACGCTCGGCAGGAACGAGGCGCGGAACTCGTCGGGTACAGCGACTCAGACCTGGGCGGGGACGTGGATGATCGCAAGAGCACCAACGGCACCATCTTCTTCCTCGGAGGCAGCCCGGTGTCGTGGCAATCAGCCAAGCAAAATATCGTCGTGTTTTCCTCATGCGAGGCGGAGTATGTCACTGCAGCAGGAGCTGCGTGTCAGGGCATCTGGCTCAGGCGACTGCTCGGAGAGCTGCTCGGGCGCGTCGACGGCGCCACCAAACTCTGCATAGACAACAAGTCAGCGATAGCACTGAGCAAGAACCCTGTCTTCCATGACAGGAGCAAACACATCGAGCTACGCTACCACTTCATCAGGCAGTGCGTCGACGACAGCAGCATTGATGTTCTGTACGTCCGCACAAGTGACCAGCTTGCTGACATTCTCACCAAGGCGCTCGGACGGATCCATTTCCAAGAGATGCGTGATCGGGTGGGAATCGTCAGATGCAAGCAAACCTAGCTTAGGGGGAGTTTGTTGCACAATAAGCTAGTTGTTGCTAGCAGTCTAGCGTCAGAGTAGTTGTTTTTCTTCAATTAAAAGTTCAGTTAGCATGTTTCATCTGTTTCGTCAGGTTAGTTAGATGCCAGCTCCCACGAGACGCGGTCTGTGTGATCCGTGGACAATTTGTAGGCGTCGTGGACCAGTTGCTCGATCGTGGGATGGCACGATTCAGTAGGAGCGCTGGAGCCGCGGCATAATCGTTTTCTGTTAAGGAATAAAAGGGGAGGAAAGCTGAAAAGCAGCAGGCATTACGCTGCACAAAACTCTCCAGTGTTCAACTAACTAGCGAATACAGAGAGAGAGGCGACAACGAGGAGGAGGAGGAAGAATTGATAAAACTAGAAAACAACCAGTTGAAGATTAATAACACGCCAAAAATTATGTAGTGATCGGATCTCAGAAATTCGTGTAAGGGGCAAATCTAGATTGGACTAGCTCTCACTAAAACTGAAAAAAAAACCCAGAGGAGTTCAGGCTTCGGACTCTTTTCTTAGTACAATTCCAATGTAAATAGACTGATGTGCCCTCTATCCCTAAATACCTAGCCCCACTATTGATGTTTGTTGCATGATGATGAAGGCGCGTCATGCAAATCGTTCGAGCCCTTGATGAAGTATAGCTTAACCATATGCGGCTGTTTGATCAACTTTCACCCTTTGGAAAAGGGACTTCAGTTTTGTAATCATTGCTATCTTATAGTCCCACCAATTGTGACGAATATGTGTCTCTTCTCCTTTCCCATTACATCCATGCTAAATTCCTCCAATATGTTTCTCTTGCCTCCGATGGAGAGGTTCCTGGCCACGGTCACAAGCTTCTCTATACGGAATCAGATGCTGCTCCTCATGGTTCATTGATTGTGAGGGGTTCGCTTGCAGTTCCTAATCTACAAGATTGCAAGAAAAAATTGGATGGCATTGGCAAACTCATTACCGCTGCCAACCGTGGCACTTTGGTCAAATTGGTCATCATTGCTCAAAGCTATTTACCACCTTATTCCTCTTATCCTGCCAAATGAGACGACCAAAATCATTACCAAGCTTGAACGGTATTTTCTCCAGGTGGCGACAGATGAGGTCTCGGGGAGATGCAAAGTGAAGTGGGAAATAGTATTCCACCCGACTGCACTTGGGGGATTGGAATTCTTAACTTCGACAATTTTGCAAGAGCACTTCGGCTCCAATGGTTGTGCTTAGAATGGACCGAGGCCATCTATGGCTTGAGTGGGCTTGGGAATCCAGTGCAACGTCGAGGACATGAACCTTTTCTACAAGTGCACTACTGTTACTGCTCGAGATGGAAGCAAGACCAGATTTTGGCATACACCATGGCTCAATGGTGCAAAACTAAAGGATATCACCCCCTCAGATCGAGTTGTCCAAACTCAAGAATGATGGGATATGTAAGATTTACATCACCCGGGTTTATATCTAGCCATGGGCCGGGCCGGGCCGGGCTTGGGCCAGGCCTAAAAAATCCCATGGCAGAAAACTGAGGCCCAGGCCCTCCCAGGCCCTACCATCAGGCCTACTTTTCAAGCCCAAACCCGGCCCATCTGGTAAAAAGCCCTGAAAAGCCCTTAGGGCTTAGGGCCGTGGGCTGGGCCTCTTCCTTAAAATGTCAATATGCTAAGCCCAAGCCCGCCCAAGCCCTGCTGGTGGGCTCAAAACTCAGGCCCAAGCCCGACCCAGGGTCAAGCCCATTGAGCCTAGGCCCTGGATTTTAGGGCCGGGCCTGGGTGGGCCGACAGGGCTGGGCCTGAGATGGCCAGGACTACCCGGGTTCAACACAAGTCACCTAATGGAATTCTACTCCCTTTAGGGACTTTTCTGTGATGTGCACTTAAGCGAGAAGGCGTCTGATTCTATAACATCACATGTGATCCCTTCCAGAGTTTACTCCTCTGGTTCAATTATAAAAAAAAGTTAGACGATCCATTGCGATGCTCACATCGTGGGAAATTTCAAATGAGAGGAATGCTTGGGTATTTAGGTATATTTATACCTTGCCAACATCAAGCGGAAGGCTATGTGTTGGGAATCATCGGCGGTAAACATTTGAGATCGATCATGGCGTGATAGTAGTTCCTTATGTGTATTTCCACCCTCAGGCGGGCATTGTAATCCTAAATCGCCTTCTTAATCAATGAAATGAGGCAAAATCTGTTCCTCATGTTTAAAAAAACCATCTGCCTCCGCCCATGGCCTGTGCCCTTCACCACCAGGACGCTCCGCCTCGTTCATTGCTTCTGTCAGCGGCCTGTCGTCCACCTTAGTATGTTTACTTGCCACAAAAATGCCACCGCCGTAGAGGATCGCCACAACTAGAGGTCCACAAAGGTATTGCTATCCAACACCACTAAAAGTAGGACTAATGTTCTAACTCCAGTGCAAATATTCTTCCTCTACTTAAAATCAAATATAACTATCATCGCTGAAAGAATTCCTCTTTTCTTTCCATGTCCTCTCTCACTATGGTAGTTTATGCCTGCTAGGTGCTTGATGGAATTCCTAGACATGCATTTTTGAGGAAGGTATGACAAATAATCCAGGTGAAGTGATTAATTGATGATATTCACCTGATGTCCCTTCCCGGAGTAGATATAAGTTCTTTCTTAGCATGCTAGAGAAGAGATGACTCGTGATGGGAAAACCAACACACTCATAGAGTGACTCGTTACTGATGTTGGGGAAACCATTATGACTCCAAAAAAAATTCACATTTTCTTTTAAAAAATATGTGTGAGTTTTAAATTTGTTCATGTTTTTTTATAGATTTAGAAAAACGCTCATCAAATAAGAAACGGAAAACAAAAGGAAAGAGCCGAAGAGAACCAGGTTAAAAGGAAAAATACAAGAGAAAAAAACAAAAGGAGAAAAACAAGGATAGAAAAAGAATCAGGAATCTATGGAACTTGTGCGCACCCATTGTCGTAGTTGGGCCGGCCAACCCGGTCATCCATCCTGCTTGCACGTTGTAGGTTCTATCCTTCCCGACGAGCAAAGAATAGCATTTTTTTGGAATATACCTACTTGAAATATATAAACGTTTGCAAAGCAAAAATTTAGTATTGTAGGACAAGCCAACCCAATAGGGTGTATGCTTGAACTTTGAAATAGGCTATGGTGTAGCTCAGTAGCTCAAAACAAAAAGGTAAAAAAAAGATAAACCCAAGCACCCTGCTACCTTCGGCCATGTTGTCATCGTCGTCATTGTCGCGAATTTTGGTGTTGCTAATCTACCAGTTCTTAGTTTCTTTCGTATTCTCTCTGTCCAAAAAAAACTTGTCCCAAGTTTGTCCCTTAAATGGATGTATTTAGGATTAACTTGATGCTAGATACATCCATTTGAGGGACAAGCTTTCTCGAACGAAGGGAGTACCTTTTTTCCTTCTGATTTTTGTTTTTCTTCTTTTTTTTAAAAAAATGAACATTTTCTAAAAAAATATGATTTTTTAAATAAATCCATTTTTTTAGAAAAGGAGGATGACCCCTGGCCTCTGCATCTGGTTGATGCATACGGCCACTTTATTAATTATTATCACAAAACCTTACAAAGTCATACAACAGCAAGATTAAAGTCACCGTTTAAGCAACATCTGTCGCTACACCTATCCAAATGATGAAGGGGCGCAGATAGTCTGGGCCTAATACCAAACAGACATCGCAGCCAAACCTAAACATCTAAGACCTGAGGTCCCAACCAGGACGCCTGCCGGATATGGGGCACCTACCAGTCCGGCGCACTCCTCAACCAGGACGCCTGCCGGGTATGAGGCCGCCGCAGCCACCTGCCACAAATCCATCTTCAGAGTTGTACTATTGCATGTACTGTGCCAGGTCTTTCTGCCATCGACGCCACCACGACGCCCGACAGCGTCGTCCTCCTGCGCGAGTCCATCCTCCCACAGCGAACTCCGAATCTGCACTGCGCCACGCCGTCAAGATCTGTCGCCATCAATGTGTAGGATGAAGCACCGCTCCACCAAAGAACCCGTCCACTGGTCCCTCGATCACGTGTGTACCTCCAAAAATGACGCCCCCAAGGGAGGAACGACACCAGAGCGCCGCCGTCATCCGATCATCCGATTTAGGGTTCCCCCAGAGGTAGCAGAGAGTGGCCTTGAACTTCTCCACGGCGATGCCTTCAAGAAGGGAACGACGCAGATAGCGCCGCCACCGCCGGCCTTAGCAGAAGACGAAGGCAAGTTTTCACCCAGATCAGTTCGAAGGAATCCAACTCTCGTGCACGGGCCGCCGTCACCACCAGCACCACCAGGCAGACCCTGGAGTACCGGCAATCAGCGAGCCACCGGCACCACCGCATCCAGATCGCCGGCCACGCCGGGCCGCCGCCATCCCCCACGCCGTCCGGTTCAGAGACGGAGCTGCCGACCACACATAGGGACCGCCGCCGCCTGCACATGCCGGAGCGCCGCCGAGATCCCAGCGCCCGCCACCGCTTGCCGAAGCCAACCGCCGCCCGAGCACTGGCGCCACCGTGGAGCCATCAGATCGGGGAGGGAGACGTCGCGCGCCGACCACCCTCGCGGACCCCGTCGCACGCCCGAGCGCCGGCGCCACCGCGACGCCATCAGATCGGGAGGAGGAAGAGCCCGCGCCTCGCCGCCCCGCGCAAACCACGCCGTCGCCATCGCCGCAGCGCCACCAAAGGGGAGCCCCGCAGATCCACCGGCGACACGACCTGCCGCCGAGCCGAGTGCCGCCGCGAGGGCCGGCCGTCCCGCGCCGCCCAGGAGCCTCGCGAGGAGGGAGGAAGCCCCGCCGCCGCCGGCGCACGCGCGGGCTTTGCCCGGTGGCGTCCCCTGGCGGTGGCGAGGGAGAAGGAAGGCGAAGGAAGGGAGCGGCGGCGACGATCTAGGGTTCCACCCGGGCCGCTCGCGGGAGCGGCACGGGGTGGATATTTTTAAATTTCAAGAACACTTTAAAAATTATGATCATTTAAAAAATCCAAAGAGAATTTTGAAACAATTCATGAAATCCTTTAAATATTTATTTACATATTTTTCAAAAAGAGAATATTTTTAATATTCATGAATATAATTTGAACTTCTTAAACATTTTCTGTGTTCATTCTTCTAAATTCGTGCCTTTTTAATCTATGAATTAGGAAACACGCGACACGTGTGTATGTTGCGAAGTCGTCGATGACATCACTTACAGAATCTGCACAGCGCGGGTGTGATTTGCATGGTGGATCAATGGTTGGCCGTCCGTCGCCCCGCAGCATGTTCTTGCGCTAGCTATACGTTACAGACAAAGTTTTCGAAAAACATAAAAAAATGGGCTAAAAAACTGGTTCCACTACAAAAACCGGCCGAAACCGGTTAGCTCCTGTGAGTGGAATAGAACGACTGGGCGAAGAATAGACGCGCCCGAACCACGCACGCTTGAACTTTGAAAGCCGTCGACCATCTGCCTGCCCTCTGCGCAGCCCAGTGGCTCAAAAAAAAAAAAAAAACTAAACCCTAGCACCCCGGTTCCTTCGGAGATGCCGTCGCCGTCGCCGTCGCGGCCGCCGGTGCTGCCAATCTCGGAGCACGAGGACGAGATCGTGGCCGCCGTGGAGGCGAACCCGGTGATCGTGGTCATCGGCGAGACCGGCTCCGGCAAGAGCACCCAGCTCTCCCAGATCCTCCACCGTCGAGGCTACACCCGCCGCGGTGCTATTGCGGTCACCCAGCCCCGCCGTGTCGCGGCCGTCTCCGTCTCCAGGTGCTCCCCTCTCTCCCAAGCGTGCGCGCATAGTTCAATTTGCTAGAGTGTGGGCTAGTTGCGTGGGAGGTAGGCGCCAGGGAGGCAGGGAGCATATGGTTCTACTTCCTGATCTATCATGCTACCATTTTTGTCTTCCTTGTGGGCTGCGAGGGTGCATTTAGGTCAATTGGCTGGATTGGGAGGAGGATGCAATCGAATCGATTGTGTATCAAGAACTATGTATGGGTCTATATGCCCGTGGAGATACCAAACTCTGATATATTACAAATTACAATAGGAACATAATGCTCGACTGGAGTATCATTTTGTTGCACAGAAAATACATTAAGAGCATAAACACCTAGAAGGAACTGCCCTGTATGATACCTGGAATGCCGAGAGTAACTTCAATTATTTTCAGGAGGGTGGCACAAGAGCTCGGTGTCTCCATTGGGGAAGAAGTTGGTTATGCTATTCGGTTTGAAGACCGAACTTCAGAAAAGACTAAGATCAAGTAAGCTTCAGAAAGATTGAATTCTCTTGTAACTTAAGCATGTCCTGAGTTCTTGGATTGAATATTTTGAATCAATTCGTAGGTACCTCACAGATGGTGTTCTTCTGCGGGAAAGCCTTTCAAATCCTGAGTTGAAGCAATACTCAGTAATTATCTTGGACGAAGCTCATGAACGTAGCTTGAACACGTATGGTCATCTTTATGTTACACAGATTTACAGGAATCTTTATCAAAATTTAGAGTGTTTTTAATCAAGTTTTATTGAAGTACAGTTTGCCAAGCTCTAGCATAAATGCATAGCACAATAGAGTAAGAACTTTGAAGCTATCAAACTAGTAGGATGACCAAATACTGTTATTTCGGCATCTCTTATCATATCGTGTATTGAGTTTGAACATATGTAACCTATACTAGCAATTTGGCTTCTCTGTCCAATTTATAATCTGAGTTGTGAACTTGGGTTAAAATGAACTTTGTACTATCCTATTTGATGCCTTCTTTCTCGACTAGTAGGAATTTACTGCACAGTACATACCAAATAATTAATTGACCACTCACTAATATATGTTTTCAAATACTCCTCTGTCCTATACTAATTGACGCTCAAATAGATGTATCTAGACATATTTCGGTGCTAGATACATCCGTTTGAGCGCAAATTAATATGGGACGGAGGAAGTAATATATAACAGTAACACATTACCTAAATTGTAATTTTCTCTAGTACATGCTTACTTGGTTACTCTTTAGATGAGATGGCCTCTGACTGCAAACATAAAGTAACTTCTAGCTCTTGGATGCATATGTTGATGTTGTACCGAAGTAGAGTTACTTGGGTTGTAGGGGTGAGAGGCTCTAGGGAAAGTTTACCACTGGCATGCTATTGCTGCTTTGATAATACTCCCTCCGTCCCATAATGTAAGAAGTTTTTTGACACTAGTGTAGTGTCAAAAAACGTCTTACATTATGGGACGGGGGGAGTAGAAGGTAATCGGAAGACTGGCAATTTAAACATTAGGGTAACAACTGAAAGAGGGAGCACATGGATTAGGATAGCAGCTGGAAGAGGGACCAGCTTGCAGTCACACTTAAATACTTAATGCTGATAATCACATATTCACACTCGTTGTTCTGCATGAGTTGATACTATTCTATCTTTACCCCGACTTTCTGCAGCATAGCTCAACAGATTCAAAAGTCACATGAGAGAATAACAAATTGGATTCAAACTTCCAATAACATACTCATCAGGACCAGCTATCTGGTTGTGGGAACCTGTGAATGTAATCTAGCTACCATAGTCTTGAAATGATGCTATTTTCTTCCTTTGTTTTAGTGTGCTTACTTGGTTACTCTTTAGATGAGATGGCCTCTGACTGCAAACATAAAGTAACTTCTAGCTCTTGGATGCATATGTTGATGTTGTACCGAAGTAGAGTTACTTGGGTTGTAGGGGTGAGAGGCTCTAGGGAAAGTTTACCACTGGCATGCTATTGCTGCTTTGATAATACTCCCTCCGTCCCATAATGTAAGAAGTTTTTTGACACTAGTGTAGTGTCAAAAAACGTCTTACATTATGGGACGGGGGGAGTAGAAGGTAATCGGAAGACTGGCAATTTAAACATTAGGGTAACAACTGAAAGAGGGAGCACATGGATTAGGATAGCAGCTGGAAGAGGGACCAGCTTGCAGTCACACTTAAATACTTAATGCTGATAATCACATATTCACACTCGTTCTTCTGCATGAGTTGATACTATTCTATCTTTACCCCGACTTTCTGCAGCATAGCTCAACAGATTCAAAAGTCACATGAGAGAATAACAAATTGGATTCAAACTTCCAATAACATACTCATCAGGACCAGCTATCTGGTTGTGGGAACCTGTGAATGTAATCTAGCTACCATAGTCTTGAAATGATGCTATTTTCTTCCTTTGTTTTAGTGTGGCGTTGATTGTGAACTTATCTGTAGTGGCTCATTTTGATGTTTTTTTTGGTTACAGTGATATCCTTTTAGGTTTAATGAAAAGATTGATCAAACATCGAGCTTCAGATTTGAAAGTTCTCATCACTTCGGCGACTCTCGATGGTTTGAAAGTGTCAAATTTCTTCTCTGGATGTCCTGTGTTGAACATCCCTGGAACTATATTCCCTGTGGAGAAGTTTTACAGCACAGATCGTCCAACAAATTATATTGAATCTTCTCTCAGAACAGCTATAGGTATGGATAATTTTTTGTTTGTGTAACTATTGCAGTTATAAACTTTTACAATAGAATGCCAATATTTTTTTGGTGCTTCCTAAGTAGGCAAATAGCTATATGTATTCATCACTTTTCCATTACATCAATCAGAAATTGATTCATTGTCAGCAGACCTAAGATTTTGATCTAATGTCGTGAATGTACAAGAGGGCATTTGGATTTATAGTGGTATGCGGGTAACAGGTCAGTACCCCTTGAGTTGCTGTTGGATACTGCGTTGGTCAAATTGGCTGGTAGAGACGAAAGTGTGTAGGGGCAGAGCCATTTCCTTTTATTATTTTAAGACTTCAAGGCACTTGGTCGTAATACAAAAATGCAGTTAACTCTATCATTCTAACAGAAAAGCACAATTTGCAAGTCCAACTGAATCCAAGTGCAGCTAACAAACTTCTGTTGTTTAGGTTTCTAGCTCTAGAAACCGCAGTGAGAGTAGGCTTGTTTCCATTCGTTTTCTCTGTTTCTAGGTAGATACCGCTGTGAGATTTTTGTGTGCCAGTCTGCAGTGGCGGCTGTCTTGTATGGACTCAGTGCTCTCTTCTTAAAGATAAGATGTGCAAAGCTTTTGCATGTTCTCTGAAATAGACCATTTTTTCACTTTGGCTGTTTCTACTTATTTCATGTGTTTATCAAGAATATCCATTTGAGCCATTTGAGCCACTTTGTTTATCAAGAATATCCCTGCAAATTGGCTTAACTTTAACCACTGTGGAGAAGTTTATCAAGAATATCCATTTGAGCCATTAATGTATGCATATCGTACATCATTTCATGTGTTTTTATATAATATACTATCCAACAAAGGGCTCTTATTATTTGGAAAAGGTAAAGAAAATAAAATGTTTGCTCTCATGAGGATTTGATAATCTAGGATGACTCCATCCCTTTCATAGTTGTTCGTCTGATTTTGACATATCCATTGGTGATTGGTTCAACATCTGATGAGAATATTCCCTTAAGTAGTAGCACTTTGTCCCTGATGAGTAGGTCCTGTACACCCCACCAAACACTAGGATACCCACATATCCTAGACCACTGACAAACCCCCTCCCCGCTGTTGATTCTGCCACTGTACTGGCTGCAATTTGCCTCCCTTGTCGTCTTGTTGCCATCGTGTGGCTGTCACTGTCTTTGATGTAAAGGGAGGTGGTGGTGTGAGTTGCTATGTCAAAAAGATCAGCCTTGGGAGGGTCATGTACTACTGGTTTCTGGGTCATTCCCTTGGCTCTTATCCATTTGACACTATTAAAAATTTGAAGGGCATTGACATGAAGGCGTATACAAACTACAGGTTTGCCAGCTAACTGCCTGCATGCCTTTTGGTGGCATGGAAATTATTTCATGCATGCATAAATATGATCAGAGAGTAATGTTTATATTGTATGACTAATTATTGGTGGAAACTAACATCGATTATAGGGAAGTCATTTAATTATGTCTTTAGGCTTGTTTAAAGTTTTGGCCCTGATGATTTATATAATTGTTGGAGATCTTATTTTCGGTAATAATACCCATAGATTTTTCTCCAACAGATATACATGTTAAGGAAGCTCCTGGGGATGTATTAATATTTATGACAGGAAAGGTCAGTATCTCAAAATTGGCCACTGTTTATGCTCTCATTATCTTATATGCAACTTGAAGGACATTATGTGGTCT
This sequence comes from Triticum dicoccoides, assembly GCF_002162155.2. Lineage (NCBI taxonomy): Eukaryota > Viridiplantae > Streptophyta > Magnoliopsida > Poales > Poaceae > Triticum > Triticum dicoccoides. Next base: position 546,416,733 of record NC_041386.1, on the reverse strand, counting down.
TTGACACTAAGGAAAGACCTTGACCTGTTTCTTAGCTGATTTAATTGCAGTTTATATTAGTTTGTCCTCTTTTCTTGCATTGTTAGTGTATCTATATCTATATATACCTACTAATAATGTCATTAGTGCTTCTGCCCGTCCGCCATCAATAATTTTGCAAAAAAGTCCCTGTGTTTTTTGGTATTCAATAATACCGAGAGTCCCAGTTTGTCCTTAAGGTTTTAAGACAATTACTTGAGATGGTTTTACTGCCTACTACCACTTGGCCCTAATTTGTGACCAAATTACACATTATTCTTATAAGAGAACAAAATATTCAGAAAATATTTTCTCTTGATTATCTTACCTGATTCCTTTTTGAATTTTGATACTGTATTTTATTCCTCCCATCTAGAGTGACTGATAATTTTAATTTTGGAATACCTGTAGAACTTTCATATGTTGTCATTGATATGGTTTTAAAATGTCTGGGAGTATTTTTGCATAACTGAAGGGGCAATGTGTTGGATGCAGAACCCTTACTATTGTTTTGTCATACTTATACAAACTTGTTGGTATCCTTTTCAGGATGACATCGACAAGATGGTGTCAAAATTGGAGGAAAGAATTCAAAATCTTGAGGAAGGATCTTGTATGGATGCTCTTGTCCTACCACTCCATGGTTCTTTGCCACCTGAACAGCAGGCAATCAGTTAATCTCCCGTTGCATATTTTCTTCCTTAATCTTTTACCCCAAAACTTTCCACATATCCATCTCATGAATGCTAGCTTGCTCTCAGTTTTTATTTCGAAATCTTAGGGTGTGCTCTTTTCCCAGCACATGTGTAGCTACAAATCACTTTAAAAAGGTCCCAACTCCCAATTACAAAAATTTCATGGTATGTTTTTTATTTAAAATTTAGCAATTAGGTTCATAGAATTTAAGTTTGACTTTTTTTGCGGTCTACTTGAAGTACTTTGAAATTCACAGTGCACTCGCATAATCTGAAATGAAGCAATATTTATCGCATAAATTCTCTCTTTACTTTAGCCTGTACTTTTTCTAGTTGAGGATGAGCAGCTGGTTTTCTGCATGAATAGTTGAATCCTATAATTTACATCAAGTTTTACTATTTGTAGCATTTCAATAAAACTTTCTGGTATGTGTCAGTTACAAGCCTCCTGAATACCTTACTGGAACATATAATGTCAATCCATCTGAAAACCATATGGTCCTGTAGTAAGGTCTTCTGAATATTTTTTTTCCGAGCACATCGATCACTCCAAATCACATAAAGACTTTCAACTAAGAGGAATATCATGACATGTTCTTTTTTTTTAAGAATTTAGCTATAAGTTCCTGGAACTTAAGTTTGAGTTTTTTTGGGGTCTGTACGAAGTACTTTAAAACCGACAATTTGACAAAAGTTTGATTTATTTCATAAAGTTTTCCTAGTGTTGCTAATAAAAATTGTATACTATGAGAAGCTGATTCGTCTTTCACTCATGATCATATGCTTTTAGAATGTTGCATTGCCTTGCTTTGCAATTGTTTCTTAGCGATCAATTATTGCTACTTGATAGTGTATTTTGTTTTGTGAACCTTTCTGTTGTTATCTTTGAGCTATCACATTCCTACAATATTACCTATTTAAGGTTTTGTGTTAACTATGCACATGATCTTGCTCTCTTACCTCTTTGCTTAGCAGCATCCATTTGTTTTATGTATGTTTGGTTTGATTTCACTTTGGTCGTAAGCATTTGATACCTATAGAATTCTTGCTGATCTGTTGAGTTTTATTTATAGGTTCGGGTATTCTCTCCAGCACCTCCAAATTGTCGACGGTTCATTGTTGCAACAAATGTAGCTGAAACTTCGTTAACTGTAGATGGTGTTGTGTAAGCAAGCAAACATTATCAGTTAAAGTGCACATACGTCCAGTTTCCATTTCCATACTCTTGTTTTTATATTTAATTTTGATTACTGAAATGTTGTGTTTCTAAATTAGGGAATCTATATCGACTTCGCGGTTTTCTAGAAAATAATCAATCAAATACCATATTTTTTACGGACTAGTGTATCACTACATCCTGTTTATCTCCGACACTAGCTTACTTGAATTTTGTAGAAGATTGATTTGTAAAATGTAGATGGCATACTTTTGCCTGTTACGCCATGAATTTCCATCTAACTTACACAACTTTCATTTGACAGCGCTAGTTATATGTGTGAATTCATGATTCATGCATTGTATTGCATCCTGAGGTGTTAGTGTTATGGTTAATAAATTATATATATCACCAAGATAAACATTAAAGCTGTCTTATGCCTGCAGGAGTTGTTAAGAACTGATGTGATCCAGTTATCAACTTCAGTATATATTAATGATTTTAATCGATAACGAATTATCTGTATTATAATCACAGTGTTACTTTGGATGAATGAGATGCTTTTGATTTGTTTTTTTTCCTCATGCTAAAATGCTGATGCAGCAGCAACTACCCAACTGAAACCGGACTATTAAAATTTGCAATATTTTCTGTATATAGCTGAGTACTCAAATGTCCTGCAATTTTGATATTCCCGGAGAGGCATTTTATTAATAGTGCTATATCTTATTTCACCAGGTTTGTTGTTGATTGTGGTTATGTAAAGCAACGCCAGTATAATCCATCAACTGGAATGTATTCACTTGATGTAGTTGAGATTAGCAGGTAAATAGTAATGGGATATGCACTCTGGTTGTCTGTCTGCATCTTATCCAGACTCCTTTCATTCACAGATGTCTAGCTACTGTCTCAATTTTTTTGTCTAGCTTTAATACACACAATATGAATCACTGATTTTTTTCATGAATTACTAGAGTGCAAGCTGACCAGCGAGCTGGACGAGCTGGAAGAACTCGACCTGGCAAGTGTTATAGATTATACCCAAGTTCCATCTACCAAAAGGAGTTTCTCGAGGCTACAATTCCAGAAATTCAACGAACCTCCCTTGCTGGAAGTGTTCTGTATCTGAAATCATTAAATCTTCCTGATATCGACATTCTAAAGTTTGATTTCCTCGACCCACCATCACGTAAGATAAGATTCAGAATCTTTTATTCATAATAATCCTTCTGCGCTCACTTCGTAAAACTTCTTTTCATCTAATTAAGTACTATGTGTGGTAACCTAAGCAGCTGCGGGCTGGTCTTTGTTCAGGCATGTCATAACTTAGTCACCTTTCTTGCGCTGCTGGGTCCAGCCTTGACTATAGAATTTAGTGTGCTGCATCATGCTTGGTCAGCCCAATGACACTAGTTTTGTGGTGCACGAGCCTAACAGGAACGCCAATATAGAAGTTCTTAAAAAAAGTGATTGCGCATAGGTCAGTTAGATGCTGTTTGCATTTGCCATTTTTTATCATCAGTTTATAATATTGCATTTCCTGAAATTGCGTACCACTGTCATTAGCTGCTCACTGTCACTTGTCAGGAATCTGTGACTTCAAAGACCCTCATGGAAACCCCCATTATTTTTGTCCGTAGTGATCCAGGTGGATAAAATTTAGGATTATCTTCTCTGTCTCCTTATTAATGGACCAATGCTTATGACCTGCAGGTGAATCATTAGAAGATGCTTTGAGGCAGTTATACCTCATTGATGCAATTGATGAAAGTGGGCAAATAACAGATGTTGGACGCCTTATGGCAGGTATAAGTTTGAGCATGAAATCAATTGTTATTCAAACCTATCTTGAATGATGTCTGTAGGAAAATTGCTATTATACCAAACGGCAAGCAGCTCTGGGTGGCTGGGTTTTGTGTGT
>NC_041386.1:546389986-546412528 GCF_002162155.2 Triticum dicoccoides | reverse complement strand
AAATCACCTACAGAATTGAGATCAGGCAAATGAATACTCGTTGTAAAGTGCCTTTTGAGATCGACATGAGCTGTTCATGCGGATAGTACGTGTGGGTACTGTACTACTGTTGCTCATGAATTCTTCATGCAGCAGGCCACCATGTGTTGACATTTTGTTGAGGAATGCTCTTGTATATCCCCGAATCCACGCTTTTGTGTGGTACATCTATATGCATGAATTGAATTACACACCTGCTATGATGCCCTATCACTAGTTGTAAGTGCTAGATAATAAATTGTCCTCTTTGTTTTAAATCTTACTGTCCAAGGTATTGGAGGATTTCTGTGAAGTAGTTAATAAAAAGTTATTATTTAGTAATTTTCGCTGTGTGATTAAAAGGATTATGTAGGATAAGTTTATTTTGTTCTGGTAAATTTTAAATAATCTGATTTGGTTGTCTAAATTGCATGCTGTGATTTTTTTTACAGAGCTCCCTCTTGACCCTTCGCTTTCAAGGACTTTGATTGAAGCTAATGAACTGGGATGTCTGTCTCAGGCATTAACTGTTGCTGCAGTCTTGTCCGCTGAAATCACACTGCGGCAAACTAGAAAGTGACCATTTGTTGTTTTTAATGTATTTCATGTAGAATGGTCCCATTAGCCAATTGTAATGAACTTGTTGCTTCTTATGTACAGCAAGGATATGGAAGGAAAGAGAAAACGGCAAGAGCTCCCTGATGGTTCTGGCTGGGGTGACCATGTACAATTGCTTCAAATATTTGAAAGCTGGGATCAAGCAGACTATGATCCAAGATGGTGCTCAGATCATGATTTACAGGTGAATGAAAATAAAACTGTGATTCAAATATGATGAGAAGAAAATTTGGATGAGTGAGCATTAATCATTGTAAGTTTGTGAACATACATGCAATCATATCGGACCTTATTGGAACAGTCAAGCTGTATCAAGAACTGTTGTCATTGTTATAACAACAGGAGATTAGAGGGCAGTATCATTAGTAACGTGATCACAACAATGATTCGTAGGGGGTTGTACGGCGACCTTATATCGAAGGTCGTCGTACGCCGACAAACTTGACACTTCGATGTTTTTTAATAGGTTCGGTTGTGACCTAGGCTCCCTGAGTCATTTGAGACTCCCAAACTTGATCCTAGGGTCCCTGAGTGAATTTTGGAGCTCTAGTGCCCTCCCTTTGTTTGTATTCAAGTGAGAGTCAGTGAGGGTACGTGCCCATGGGGGGCTTATATAGGGCTAGGGGTCCTTGACAAGACCAAGGCCACACTTGGTGGTGGTAGGTAGGAGGTGTACATTGGTCAAAGTTGGTCAACTGGTCCATGGTGGACTAGGGAGAGAGGGAGTCCATAGCTTATGGTGGACCAGATCCTCTCATCCCTCCACCCTTGCGGGCTTCTCTCATCTTGGGCCTTCCTTGACTTCTTTTTTTATGTTCTCTTCTCTTATGACTTGTTGACTCGTGTTAGTTGCTTGGACTTTCATTGACTTGACTTGACTTTGTTGTCAAAGACTCAAAGTCTCATGATTCAAATTATGCCCACAACTTCTATTTGAGTTTGTTAAGAGGACAAAGGGAAATGGTATTTTGTTCAACAGAACTGAGGACGCTGACATCATACTGGTTTGATTCTGATGCTTTGTTTAAATGTAAGGATCGTCTAGTATTTTAAATTGAGTGAGTTACTTGAAAGCTAGGGAATTATCTCTTCATAAACAATACCATTTTGTGACGTGTGGCAATGCCTAAGCCTGTAATTCACTGCTCAACGTTTGGCCCACCTGTTCTTTGTCCTTCATTTGTTGGGCATTTTACCTAAACTTGTACTCCCTCTGTTTCATAATATAATATAAGATGTTATTACAACCAATAAGTGAGTATATCGGTTGTAATAACATCTTATATTATGAGCCGGAGGGAATAGTTTACTATTTACAGCTACATACATGACAATAGAAGTATCAAGTATGATTAAGTTGACGTGCATCTATATAATATCTTTGAAAGACTTTGCAGTCGCACTTTGTTTTGTACAAAACAATAGGTTTCGTTCTTTATGTTGACCACCAGACTATCTTTGCAGGTACGGGGCATGAAATTCAGCAAAGATGTGAGAAACCAATTAAGTCAGATTATTCAAAAAATTGCTAAAGGTCAGTTTTCTACTTGTTATATTTTCTGTTTCTCAAAATTCTTGACAAAGTACCCCTTAAAAACTGTTCCCCTGTTTCTCCTATACCGAGACATGTCTCTCTGGTAGAGCTGCTTTTTATATAAAGAACATGTATTGCTTCAGTTTTGATTCCTAAGAATTACCTTCAAAACAAAGCTAAAGAGTGAAGACTAGTGTTATATGCTCTTAGGTTTTTTGCCTTCAGGATCACATGCACCCATTAATGGCTTTGAGACTTGTGTTCCAAAAAATCCACACCTTTACAAGGGCATTCCAAATGCTCTTCCACCATCAGCTCTAAACCATGCAACGTTGGGTCTGAGCTGAGGTGGCAGGACAATTAGTGAAGAATAGATTAAAGTTATATCTACATGTAGATTGTATCTTGTCCCAAACTCCAATGACCTGTGGGAACTCATTTGCACACAAGCAAACGATACATCCGTCATTGAGGATTTAGTATTTCAGCTTGTATCATTACATCCGTCATTTGCACACAAGCAACCGATACATCCGTCATTGAGGATTTAGTATTTCAACTTGTATCGTGATGTGGAACTAATAGATAGAACAATTTACTAATTTAGATAACACCACTGGGAGCACCTAACATGTCTCAGCATATGCCTTTGCAGAATTTGTGAAAAATAAGTATTACAGAAGATGGGTTCAATCCTTCTATCTTCTTTTTTTCTTGCCACTGCACTTATTGTGATATTCTTGCCAACAAAAAATTGCATGTGTTCACCCGTCGAAAGAAAAATGTATACATGTTCGACATGTATTTCCCCCCCAAGTGTACAAGTACTAAAGCAAATTGCGGGTGCATATGATCTTAAGAGCATAAAATTCCAGTCAATAGATGCTTGATGCTCTCTGTAATTTGGATAATCTGTTCAGATCGTGTTGTCAAAATTCTTCTTTATAGAGTATTTGTAGGCTGTATTTTGTCTAATTTTATTTTGAAGTTAAATATAATGAGATAGCAACTAAACAGAACAGCAAATTTTGTTTGTTGAAATAGCACAGCAGATTTTGTCCGTGCACGTACATAATTAGTCTTTGTTGCCTAATGGCAGTATATTTGTTGTCCTTGAATTAAGGCTTCCTATTGTTGAAATGTGAGCAGACATGTGAAATTATTAATGTATATGCTGTCTCCTGTTGAAATTTCAGCACAACACGTCAAATAATCACAATTTATGCACAAAAAAGAGATATTATGACAGCTACACCATGTTGTCTATATCAGTTAAAATACCGTGTACATTGCTCTCCCTGAGATGCTGGAAACTGATTGGAGTATTTCCCATCCAGTTTTGACTGAATTTTATAAGCAAACTTGCTTTGTAAAATTCAGGTCCAACAGATTTGCAAGCAAGGAGAGGACGGAAGAGTGACCCTGACTACAGAAAATTGAGGAGAGCACTTTGTGTAGGATATGGCAACCAGTTAGCTGAGAGGATGATTCATCATAATGGTTACCATACGGTTGGATACAGGACACAACTTGTGCAGGTATAACCTTGATAATTTGTTTGTTAGATTCAGTTAGTTTGCATTCTAGGGGCTAAAAAGTAAGACTGAACCAGTAATACACGCAGAAACTAATACTAGTGTCAAAAACGCTCTTATATTATGGGACGGAGGGAGTATGTCTTATTTGTGCCTGTCTTGACTTTCCTTTGGAATTAATGAAACTGCCAGTCGCTACTTGAAGTTTATAGTTATTTCTCAGCGATGCTTAATAGTTTATTCTAGGGGACATCGAGTTTGTTGTTTGTGCCATTTGGAAACCGTAGTTATGACATGCTGAATATCATTTGTGAAGAACAGTTGTGTCATGCAACAAGAATTCATTGACATATTTAACCTCCTCTTGTGGAACTGTACCTGCTACTTCAATTGTGCAACTCCACTGGCACCTTTCTAAGTACACCTTTTATGCAGGTGCATCCATCTTCTGTACTGGAAGGGGATGAATACGGGAAACTGCCTGTGTATGTCGTCTACCACGAACTAATAAATACTACCCGCCCTTTCATGAGAAATGTTTGTGGGGTCGAGCAGACTTGGGTTAAACCAATCTTGAAGAAGCTTGAGAAACTGAACATAAACAAATTAAGGTATGAAAGCCATGTATTAACAAATGGTTATCATTCCGGTGTCATGATACAATGCTAGCTAGACAAGTAACCTTGAGTGTCTTATTGCAGCGGCGGTTCAAGTGCGTTGATAGATTACGAACCTCTAGAGGAGAAGCAACCAGGCTCGCCGACAAAAGCTGCAGCTGCTAAGCAATCTGATGTGGATAGTAAAATCCAGGCGGCCCGAGAGCGCTACCTTGCGCGAAAAGGCAAGAAGTGATATATTAGTGATCTTCCAGTAGTATGATTATTTTGAAGAGAGCGAAGCATGCATAGAGCACATGAACATGAAAAGAGTAAACACATTCGGAACAGAGCTCATAGTCTGATGTATACTAACCAATATCATGGAACAGCCTTAGATCTTCCCTGCCCAATGCCTTGTGGTGTGTTCCGTGATGTACCTTGCTCAGTTTGCGCTTAGATATGAAGCTTAAAGCCCCAAAATTATCCCCGGTTATTCAAGATGTTCATAATTCCGTATCTGGGGCACCTGTGATTGTGGACATTAGAGTGCACTAACACGTGTCGATGTACTGGTGCACTAGGTCGCCGAAATGTGCATCTAAGAGTCCTAGATTTTATTTTTTTACAGAAAGTGACTTACAAGCTGATGTGGACTATTTTTATGGACCTAAATAGCCAGTGAACGTTCGCTTGGGAGGATGGCAATTGTGAATGTCTTCCATGGCAAGTTGTATCGGGGTGGCAATTTTTGAAAAGAATAAAAAATTTGCGGCAAAAAACAGCAGAATTTGCCATCTCCTACCGCATAAAGTTGCCACAAAAATTTGCTTGCCATGCCACCCTCCTCCTAGAAAAGGTTCACCAGTTACCATTTTTTTATTTTTATTGAAAATTGGGGAGAAGCAGGCCCACCCTAATTCTGTAGATACTATTATTATCTATAAGTCCGGCAATCGAGAATTGGCAAGAACTTTGACATGCAATTTGATGATAAGCAATCGTAAAGAGTTAATAAGTTAGGATTTGGGTTACTCTTACTCTTACTCACAAGTTGCAAAAAAGGATAATCATAACTGTAATAAACCTAGGTCTAAATAGTAACCTATTGAGAGGGACATGGATTTCACTTGATAAAATAATGTGAATGGTTGAATGAACACAGAAGTCTTTTCTTTTTTCGGTAAATGCAGGCAGTTCTTTTTGGGCTTATTTAGGTCTATGGAAATAAGCTGCCTAGTAGGCTTCGAAAATTTTAGGTTGGATTCTAAAACAAGCTGGGTAAGGGACAACCTATTTCCACAGCCCGAAAAAGCCACAAAAACTGGTTGTAGAAGTCTTTTGACTCAATTACAACGCTAGATAACTGGGTTGATGGAGATGGTGCTTAACTTGGTCAAAATCCTACGAGATAGATGAAGAACATTAGAAGTTAGTTTTCAACCGATGAAACGCATACTTTACATATAACTAAGACAGATGGGTCTATACGTAATTTGGGACACAAGTAATATAGTCTTGTACTAATTTTTCTGTAAGACCAAATTTCAACGGAAATATTTTTATTTTATTTGAAAAACTTCAAAATGCATTTTCTTCGAACAGCTCATTTGGCATCTATGTTTGGATCGGAATTCGCGGAATTCAATTCCGAACCCCGACACCAACACATTTCAGAAGTCTTTTTCTTTTTACAATTACAATTACCTATGTTTTTAAGACGACACTTTGCTTTAAGGCGCTGGGGCGCCTCGACACCTAGGCGCCTAAAGCGGACATATTTGCAAAGCGCTGGGGTTAAAAACATGGACAATTACAATTCCAGAAGTCTGAAACGGCAGGTAAACGAAACCCCGGCCATTCCTTTTCAAAAAGTAAATAAAAATAAAACCCGGCCAACAAGCCGTCATTCTCCAAAATCGCTCATTTGGCAGGAACCCTAAACCCACAGGGCTCATCTCGCCAGCGCCGCCGCCGCCCAGGGAACCCACCAAGCTCGTCTCCCCGGCGACTCCCTTCACCACCAGGACCTCCCCTACCCCACGCACCGCCGCCGCGAGGGTGACCACGCGAAGCAGCCGTCGCTGATTAGCTACAGGGGGGCGGACCAACAAGACCGCCACAGCCCACAGACACCCCAGGAGGCCGGGTGGCATAAACCCTAGGAAGCCCGCGGCTCTTCCCTCTCTCTCTCTCTCTCTCTCCCGACAGAGCACGCCGCGACCCGCCGACCACAAGAATGAGCGCGGAGACCGACGCGACGGCGGCCGGCGGGCTCGCGGGGGAGATGGAGGTCGAGGCGTACCGCCGCCTCTTCCCCCTCGCGTTCCTCGAGCGTCACCTCCGCGAGTCCGTCCGGCCTGACGCCCGCCGCCTCGCCGAAGCCCGCCCCACCACCGTCGCGCTCGGCGCCGTCTCCTCCGCTCACGGCTCTGCCCTCGTCCGCCTCGGTGACACCGTAAGCTCCCCTTTCACTCTCACAACCTATCTCCGGTTCCCATTGCCATATTGGCGTTGCGCGCCACCTGTTTGATGAAATGCTTTCCATCGCCGCAGGCCATGCTCGCGTCGATCAAGCTCGAGGTGATGTCGCCCTCTGCCGAGACCCCGGACCAAGGATCAGTCGGTTCGTGTGGCCTTCCTCTTCCTTTAGCTGCTGCTGCTGCTGCTCTAGTTCTGTACAGTTTGGCTAACTTCACCGTGTTTCCGCAGCTGTGGAGTTCCACATGCCGCCTATCTGCTCCCCGCTTGTAAGGCCAGGACGGCCAGCAGAGGCTGCGCCTGTCATCTCCAAGGCCCTGGAGGACGTCCTCATGAGGTTTCTGTTGTGGCTTGCATTTCTTGCGCATCTTTACCATGCTGACACAAGGGATGAATGTATTACTGTGATTCTGCTTTCAGCAAATCGTTATGGTGTAGTTTTAGATTGGTTCATTCTTCCACAGAAAATAAGGATGTCACACCTACAAGAGCACTGTTTGAAATATATTCATATGATTCTCTTTTACCACAGATGTGAATGGGTCGTTTCAGATATATTTACCACAGATTGTTTCTGTGAATTGAAATCTCAGGCGGGTGATTTTACATTTCTTTCACTGCATTAAATTTTATTGATTATTTTGTTTCAACTGCAAGTTATAGGATAGGTATTAGTGTGCTTGCTGCTCTGAGAGATTTAAGTTTGGTTGATAGATGATCACACAATTTTTCTACCTATCGTGCTGTAACCTGTCTTTTCTCATATATGGCACTGAAGTTAATTTATTGTATCCTCTTTTGTAGCTCTGGGATGTTAAATTTGAAGGAGCTCTGTTTGATCAGTGGGAAGGCTTCGTGGGTAGCATACCTGGTAATACAACTTTGATTTTGATACTGTGGTCGCCGGTATTCCTTTATTCATAGAATCAAAGTATATCCCTGACCAGTCATCTTTAGAAGTCATCAGGACAAAATTCATGTGATAGCGATAAGTCGAATAAGAATGAGAAAGGCCTCCACCCTTGGTGCCTATCCAAACTTCGAAGTTTCACTGAGGATTGACGCTTTCAGTAGCGCGCTCCTCAATGGAGAATGATCAGCTCTGCGCAGCAACAAACAAAATAAACAGAACTCTGCACGACAGTTAAAAAAAATGATGAACAGAACACAGCACAAAGTAAAGTGTTGAACCGGTATGGGCCCTAGCCCATCAAGATCTGTCTCTTGGGCCCAAGCCCATGAGAGGTGCTGACCTAGAAGAGGAACCCCTCTTCCCCCTGCCCCGGTGTGAGCGGCCAGACACGAGAGGAACTACTCGTGAGTCACCAGACACCACCTGCCCTCCTCTCTGTAGGTACTCCCCCTCTCATCTCAACATGGTATCAGAGGCCAGCGACGGCGGGGCCTAAGGAGACGGCGGCGACGTCCGGCGAGGTGGCGGCGGATCTGGCGCGCGCGCGGGAGGCTGTGGAGAGCTGCACGCACGAGAGACGCGGGGAGCGGCCCGGCAGAGCTGCGCGGGCGGCTGCTGCTGCTGCTTCTTGGACCGGAGGCAGAGCCCCTGCTCGGGCTCTTCCTCGTCCTCGGGCGGCTGCAGAGGAAGAGGAGCTGCTCGGGGTGGTTGCTGGCGTGCGTGTGCTGAGCGGCAGCAGGCAGAGGAGCAGAGGAGGAGCACTAGTGGAGAGAAGGAGTGCGTGCGTCCTGCGTGCGCTGTGGTGCTGCTGAGCGGAGAGTAGAAAGGGGAGTGATCGAGAGGAGAGGAGCTGCTGCTGGGCGCTGTGGTCCTGGAGGCTGCGTGTTTGCTGCTGCTGACTCTGTTGCTGCTACTGCTGGTGCTGCTGAGGGGGAGAAGGAAGAGGAGGTGCTGGAGCTTATTCCTGCGAGGAGCTGCTGCTGGTTGGAAAGAGAAGAAGAGGTGTTGCTGAAGCTGAGCTGCTGCTGGTTGGAAAGAGAAGAAGAGGTGTTGCTGAGTTTTGCTGTTGCTGCTCATCCCGCCAAACAATGGCTGAACCAACTGGTCTTGCCGAGGCTTTGGAGAAGCTCGCTAAGATCCTCGCGGAGTCCAACTCTGGGGCCATCGTTCCTCGACAGGGAGTGGCTCAAAAGCTTGAAATGTCGCCCCTGGACATGAAGCTAGAGGGGGCAACAAATTATTTGAGCTGGTCCAGAAGGGCTTTGTGGGCTGTGGAGCAGAAGGAGCTTGATGGATATTTGTTGGGCACCGTTGTAGAACCAAGGGACAAGAGTAGTGCAGAGGGCAAGAGGTGGAAGGTCATCCACTCTGTACTTATGGTGTGGTTGTTGAACTCCGTGGTGCCCTCCATTGGACGCTCTGTGGAGGGGCTATCCTCACATGCTGAGATATGGAAGATTCTGTCCACTCAATACTCTGGCAAGGGCAATGTCATGCTCATTGCTCAGATTGAGGACAAGATTAGGTTGCTGCGTCAAGATGATGGCATGTCAGTGATGACATACGTGGCAGAACTGCAGGCTCTGTGGGCTGACCAGGATAACTGTGATCCCTTGGAACTCTATGATGCGGCTTCAATCGAGTCAGGGCATAAGTGGATGGCACGCAGGCGTGTGCTGAAATTTTTGGCTGGCCTCAAAGGTTGCTTTGATGGCAGGAAGGCTTCCCTGTTGCACCAACCTAGTCTGCCTACCATTCCTGAGGCTATTGCAGCGATGACTCAAGAGGAGGTGCGCCTATCCCTTGAGCATGCAGACATGAAGGTTGTGCCAGCTTCGACATTTGCAGTCACTGAGCGCATGGAGTGGGGAGATCCCACCAAATGTCATATCTGTGGGGAGGTAGGTCACTGGAAGAGAGAATGTCCAACTCGTGGCAGAGGCAGGGGATATAACAGAGGGGGAGCAGGCAGAGGTAGAAGTGCTAGAGGCAGAGGTGGATACTCAGAGACCTCATGGAGCCAGGCTTCTAGAGGTAGAGGTGGCTACTCAGGACACTCAGGGGGTCAGAGGGCTCACATGGCCGTTGCAGGAGACACTGGGACGTCCAAAGGCAAAGATGTAGATGATGTTGTCTATGGAGACTTTGCTCACTGCGCCTCCACTGATGAAGGTAATCCGGAAAGAGCATCTCTTGCTACTAATGAGAGTGCTCCAGAGTGGGTTCTTGACTCTGGAGCATCTAAGCATGTTGCTAGTAACTCATGTGTGTTCGAATCTTACACTAAGCATCCTCCCTCTCACACGGGCACTATACAAACGGCTGATGGCACAAAACAACCAGTCATAGGGGTTGGTACAGTAAAGTGTACTCCGACCATTTCCCTATCGTCAGTTTTACATGTGCCAGCCTTTCCTGTCAATTTGGTCTCTTTCAGTGCACTCATTGATCAAATGGACTGTCGTGTGATCCTTGACAAGTTCGGTTGCTTGATTCAGGTGCGACAGACGAGCCAGACGGTTGGGACTGGCACCAGGCGTAGGGGGCTCTGGTACATGGACCAGGAGGTGCAGCCGGACTTGGTGTGTGCTGCGACCATGGAGGATAAGGAGAAGCAGGCGATGATCCATCATTGTAGGATGGGGCATGTATCTTTTGATAAGATGAGTAGAATATTTCCGGATGTTATGTGTGGAATAGGCAAAGGCAAGCTGACATGTGATGCTTGTGAATATGCAAAACACACACGGGCCTCATATGTGAGTAAGGGGCTCAGGAGCATATCTCCTTTTATGCTTATTCATTCGGATGTATGGACTAGCCCAGTGGTGTCAATGAATGGGAAGAAGTATTTTGCTACCTTTATTGACTGCTATTCTCGCATGACTTGGATTTACTTGATGCGTCACAAGGATGAGGTGTTTAGCTGTTTTCAGAACTTCCATGCTCTTGTAAAGAACCAGTTTCAGGTACAGGTCAAGGTGCTCAGGACGGATAATGGAACGGAGTATGTGAACAACATTTTTGGGGCTTTCATGGCTGACCATGGGATTCTTCATCAAACTTCATGTCCGGACACCCCCCCTCAGAATGGAGTGGCCGAACGGACGAATCGTCATGTTCTTGAGGTCGCTCGGTCGTTGATGTTTACCATGAATGTGCCTAAGTTCTTGTGGGATGATGCAGTTATGACAACCACATACTTGATCAACCGAACACCTTCCAGGATACTTGGCATGAAATCTCCGTCTGAGTTGATCATTGGAGATAATAAGTTTGTTGTTCCCCCAAAGTTGTTTGGCAGGACCTGCTTTGTTCGTGATCACCGACCATCTGTTGGCAAGCTTGATCCTCGGGCAGTGAAGTGTGTCTTTCTGGGATACTTGTCTAGTCAGCAGGGGTATAAATGTTGGTGTCCCTCTGAAAAACGCAGGTTTGTAAGTATGGACGTTACATTCAGGGAGTCTGAGCCATTTTATGGTGAGCCGACTGATCTCAGTCTGTTGTTTGCAGAGCTTGACCACCTACACCCTGTGCATGATGGTCAAGAGGGGGAGAAGGATGTGTCTCATACTCACGGTGATCCTGTGGACATTAACACTGATAATGATGTGCAGGCTTAGGTTCAACCAATAGTGGGTACAATTCCGGTTAGTACCATCACTGATGATGATGTGCGGGCTCATGTCGAGCCAACTGTCGATACACTTAAGATTGGTGCTCTCCAGGTTCCTGTTCGGGATCGATGGCAGACGAATACCCTGGTGTACTCTCGGCGGCAACCACAAGTGCAGGGGGAGCAGCAAGGCAGGGAGGCAAGAGTGCAGGGGGAGCAACAAGGCAGGGAGGCAAGAGTGCAGGGGGAGCAGCAAGGCAGTGAGGCAAGAGTGCAGGGGGAGCAGCAAGGCAGTGAGGCAAGCTCATCTGACACAGTGGAGCTGCCCATTGTGTTGCGAAAACCTACACGTGAAGCGGCAAGGAAGGGTGAGGTAGCAAGGAAGGCTCTGCCAAAGGATGATGCTTGTGATGACCTTGATATTGGCAATTTTGTGTCTTACAAGGCTTTGTCACCTTCATATAAGGCGTTTGTTGCCTCTCTGCAAACTGTGTCTATCCCTAGGGATTGGAAGGCTGCAAAGCAAGATCCGAAGTGGCGTGAATCGATGATAGAGGAGTTAGAAGCATTGAAAAAAAACAAGACATGGGTGCTAACCACATTGCCGGCAGAAAGAAAGCAGTGAGTTGTAAGTGGATTTTTACTGTGAAGCAGAATCCTGAGGGCAAGGTGGAACGGTATAAGGCTAGATTGGTTGCCAGAGGATATAGTCAAACTTATGGAATTGACTATGATGAGACATTTGCTCCAGTTGCAAAGATGAACACGGTACGGGTATTGGTCTCGTGTGCTGCAAACTTTGGGTGGAAATTGCACCAGTTAGATGTCAAGAATGCCTTCTTACATGGTGACTTGAAAGAAGAGGTATACATGGAGATACCGCCAGGTTTTGGCACAGAACAGACTACGGGGAAGGTATGCAGGCTAAAGAAATCCTTGTATGGTCTGAAGCAATCGCCGAGGGCATGGTTTGATAGGTTCAGACGAGCTGTTTGGAATATGGGGTATGGCCAATGTAATGGTGACCACACGGTGTTTTATAGACACACTAATAAGAAGATCACCATTGTTGCAGTGTATGTTGATGATATCATCATCACTGGAGATAATGAGGAGGAAATAAAGAGAGTGAAGGGGTGTCTGAGCAAGGAGTTTGAGTAAAATACTTAGGAAATCTAAAGTACTTCCTTGGCATAGAAGTGGCCCGGACAGAGAAGGGAATATCTTTGTGCCAACAAAAATACACCTTGGATCTTTTGAGTGACATGGGCATGATGGGATGTCGTGCAGCCCCTACTCCAATTGAACAAAATCATCAAGTAACAGCACAATCAGGTGAGCTAGTGAATAAGGAAGATTATCAGAAGCTGGTTGGGAGGTTATTGTACTTGTGTCATACCAGGCCTGACATTACGTATGCCGTGGGGGTGGTGAGCAGATACATGCATGAACCAAGGAGAGGGCATCTTGATATTGTTCACAGAATCCTGAGATACTTGAAGGGGACTCCGGGTAAAGGGTTGTGGTTTGCGAAGAGTGGACATCTTGAGGTGGATGGCTATAGTGACTCTGATTGGGCTAGCTGTCAAGATGATAGACGATCAACTTCAGGTTACTGTGTGTTTGTGGGAGGAAATTTGGTGTCATGGAGAAGCAAGAAACAGAATGTTGTGTCTAGATCAACAGCAGAAGCTGAATATAGAGCATTATCTCAAGGGTTGTGTGATATGCTCTGGGTGAAGCACCTACTATGCGAGTTGAAACTCTTGAGGAAGGGACCCTTAAGGGTGTGGTGTGACAATCAGTCAGCTATAGCCATTGCTAATAACCCAGTTCAACATGATAGGACGAAGCATGTGGAAATTGATCGCTTCTTCATTAAAGAGAAACTTGATGCTGGGATCATCAGCCTTACTCATGTCAGCTCTGGGCAGCAGTTTGCAGATTGCTTGACAAAGGGACTGGGAACAAAGGACTGTAACTTGGTGTGTGACAAGATGGGGATGATAGATATCTACCATCCATCTTGAGGGGGAGTGTTGAACCGGTATGGGCCCTAGCCCATCAAGATCTGTCTCTTGGGCCCAAGCCCATGAGAGGTGCTGACCTAGAAGAGGAGCCCCTCTTCCCCCTGCCCCGGTGTGAGCGGCCAGACACGAGAGGAACTACTCGTGAGTCACCAGACACCACCTGCCCTCCTCTCTGTAGGTACTCCCCCTCTCATCTCAACATAAAGAAAAAAAGAGCTTATGCGTAATACCTTTGTCTCTTTGTTACTGTGCTGATGTAGTTAGAATTTGATGATGGTGGTTAATTTTAGCACCTACCTCTACATTACGAGAATTGCTTGTGTAATTTTATGTTCATGCCTCGCATATTCATATGGTAGCACCATATATGTTGTTTCTCTAGATTTCTGCACTGGGCAAGCATGTGTGATGTGTGCTTGTACATTGTACAAACCCAATGAAGAAACACAAGTTTGAGATAGCCTTCTGTTAATAAGTTTGCCAAAGAGATATGTGCTTTTTTCGTTTCTTGACACCTCTATTTTGCAGGATGTCTATTGTTTGAATGCTGATGGATCTTTGTTTGATGCTGCACTGATCTCAGTGGTGGCTGCATTTACACATTGTATGTTTAATTTACTTTCACTCTCTTAATTGATTTGATAACCTTCCACTATTTGTTTGACCTATAACTGGAAACATTAGCACTGGTATTCTGCTGGTGGTTACTTAATGATGTATGAACTGTAATGATTCAATCTTCTGTTTCCATATTTTTTATATTGCAACCGCCTCTTGTAGTTAACTGAGGAAGTTTGTATACATGTTACAGATTTTAATCAGACCTGATCTATTATTGGTTGTTTTTACTTCATATGGTTTAGTTTATGAGTTGCAAAGTTTATATAACCTTTTGAAATTTCGAACAACGAGAACCATATATAATACAGTGCGTTAAATCATATTGTGTGTCCCGAGTTTCGTTCTAATGCGAGTAAGTTACAATGTCATGACTCATGATTGACTTAGGTTTTTCAACCAAACTGGCACTGAAAGTCTAAATAACCTCCTCATACGGAATAGTGTGGTGGTTTTATTTTATGTTTGGAATAAGTATCTTTTTGCTCCTTGGTTCGGTATATTTTTATGTGAATTTTTTGATTAAATGTGAATAATCTCTTAATTTGACTTTCTCGATCTTGATAGTTCAGTTTTGAATTGAGGATCTGGGTATATTATGACAATTGGTTTCTACTGCATTAAGCTTATGCCAGGTTTTTAATATGAGAATACATTTCATTTCTTGAGAGCACCGGCCTAAAGTTGTGTACACAATTCTATGATACAAATGAGCCTGTCAGAGGAAACAATGCTGTATTACTTAGTTACTTTCCTTCAAAGGACTTGTTAACTGACGATATTTGATTTTTATTCTCACTACACGAATATCTTGCTTGATTTTTGTTACTTATCATTATTAATACCATGTTGCATTCACAGTGGAAATTCCCCTAGTATCTGTTGGTGATGATGGTAGAGTCTTTACTGTTGGAGGCAATGAAGGCAAAACCAAATATGAATTGGTAAACAGAGAAAAGAGGAAGCTTACTCTTGGTGACATTCCATTTCCTCTCACATGTGCACTTCACAAGGATAGTATTCTAGCGGACCCAACTGCTGAAGAAGAATCAATAATAGAAACCTCTGTCACAGTTGTTCTAGATTCTTCCGGCCGCTTAGTGTCAATACAAAAACCTGGAGGTGGAGTGACGTCCATGGCAACAATTAAGGTTTGATTTCCAATCCCTTTCCCCATATATATAACAATGGCAACAATATGGTTTATTTCCTGACGTATTAGTAATTTAGTATCCATTCAAGTATGACAACAACTTTAGCTAATTGGTGTTGGTTTTATTTTATCACACTAACTTAATGGATGGAATGAGGTTCAGCTAATGACCTTTTATTTGTGCAGGCGTGCATTGGCTTGGCAAAAGAAAGAGGACAAAAGTTGAAGGAAATACTCACGGACTCCGTTGAAGCAATGGAAGTTGACCAAGCTGAATAAGTCCGTGCAAATAGTTCTAATTCAGTGGTTGTACTGCCACTGGTAGTGACATAGAAGTTTTGTTGCTTTTAACTGTGGGTATTATTTTTCTAGGATGAACGCGAAGATATAACAATCTGTGCCCTGCATATGACCTGACGTTTGTAGGGCCATAAGTTTTATTTGAGAATGTTCTTGATTATTTTCAGTAGCTCTTTTACAGAGTTTAAACTTTATGTCCAGGTGCGTTCATTGTTCAGTGGTGGTTATCTTTGGTTTTGTGTTTTTCATTTTGGTTTACTGGTAGTCTAATTTTGTTTTCTCAAGGATTGTCGTTCATTTCAGTGAGAACATGGGGAAAATGTTTAGATTCAGATTGTACTGTAGCTTTTGGTTGTAGAACTCCGGAGGCTTCAGAAATATTTCTTTTTGCTCTGTCATGTGAATTGCTACGTGAATATAATTATTCCCTCCATCATCACCCTTTGTTTTTTTTTTGAGACAACATCCTTCGTGGTATTGTACCCTGTTTTGTTGGTCCTATATGCTGGGCTCTGAAACAGGCCCCTATATAACTGAGCAATTTTTTTTTCTTTTCGAAACGGAGGCATAAGATTTGCCTCATCTATTAAATAAGGGAGAAGCAGAGTTTAGAGTTTTATAACAGCACCCACATACACGGCATGCCGATTACTCGCGCAAGAAAATAGGCCCTAGTCTTTTAGCACCCGCGGTAATCCAGAGCTTTGCCTCCTCCATGATGTTGTTGAGAAGTATCGGCGTCAGTGCAAACTTGTGCCGAAACACTCGTGCATTTCGCTAATTCCAAATGGTCCCAGAAACAAGCATGGCGAGGGAGGCCGAAGCGCTCCGGCTAGGAACATGGTTGCCGGTTCGCTTGTCCCACCATTTGTGGACGGACCCGGCAAGGTGCCAATCGATGGTGTCCATGTGAGCAAGGCCAAGCTTGACGATAATTGACCTCCAAAGCCTAAGTGTGTAGCGACACTTGAAAAAGAGATGTGCATCCGTTTCTTGTTCTCTTTGGCAAAGAGGGCAAAGGCCACAATTTGCCCAACCCCGCCTCTTGAGGCGATCAGCTATCCAAATCCTATCTTGGAGGGCCAACCATGCAAAAAATTTGACCTTCGGGGGAGCCCAAACTTGCCAAACCATGCGGTCCATGGGGGAGAGAGTTAATCCAAGGAACTGAGCCATATATGCGGTGGCCGCTGTGTAGATCCCGTTGTTCGAGTGCTTCCAAACGTTATCATCGTGGAGTTGCTTATCAAGGTGGACGTCACTCAGAAGCATCCATAGGGTGAAAAACTCCCGGACGTGATCACCGGAGACGATGGTGTTGAAGTTGATTTTGAGAATCCATGCATTGCCTTTGAGAGCCTCTCTCACCTTCCAATTCTTTCTCCTGGAAGCCTAAAATAAATTAGAGGTGCAATGTCCTTGGGCTTGCGCCCGAGAAGCCAAGGGGAATCCCAAAATGGCGTTTTGGTGCCGTCCCTCACGGTGATGGTGATCGAAGCATAAAGGAAGTTTAGATCATCCTCCGCGCAAGGGTTGCCAAATCGAACCCATAATATGTGGGGTTCCTTCCACTTATACCATAGCCACCTTAGCCGGAGAGCACGTGCAAACTTGTCAGTATTAAGCACCCCAAGGCCACCATACTCCTTCGGCCTACAGACTGTATCCCAATTGACCTTGCATTTGGCGCCTGTCGTCTTGTCCGTGCCCGACCAGTGAAAAGCTCTTTGAATCTTGGTTAGGTTATGGAGAGTGCTAGGTGGTACGATGAGAGGCATAATGGAGAACACCGCTTGGGAGCATAAGACCGACTTGACCAGCACCGTGCGACCGATGGTTGTGATGTTTTGGCCCTCCCAAGTAACCAATTTGCCAGCCGCCTTGTCTTCAAGATATTGGAAATCTACCTTCTTGAGTTGCCACACCGAGAGTGGAAGGCCTAAGTACTTCACCGGGAAGGTTGCTCGAGTAGACGGCATACTCCCAAGTATGTGCCCAAGGTTGAGGTTGTTGCATCGAATTGGCACCACCGAGCTTTTGTGGAAGTTGGTACAGAGACCCGTAACCTCACCAAAGCCTCTCAAGATCGAGGCGAGGTTATCAATGTCCTGTTTGATAGGAGCCACAAAGACCGCGGCATCATCCGCATAGAGAGAGGTCCTTACCGTGGCCCCCCGCCCACGAATCTTATGAAGAAGGCCTTTCCGGGTTGCCAGGTCAAGAATTTTATGCAGCGGATCGATCGCAATGACAAAGAGGAGGGGGGAAATGGGGTCCCCCTGACGAAACCCGTTGCCGTGCTTGATCGACGGGCCGGGCAGCCCATTGAGAATGATGCGAGATGAAGATGTCATTAAAAGGGCAGCAATCCAAGCACGAAACTTGGTGGGGAAACCCATGTGTTGGAGGAGGTTCAGGATGTAACTCCACTTAACCGAATCAAACGCCTTCTTGATATCAAGCTTGAAAAGGAGTGCTGAAGTTTTGCACTTGTGTAGCCTCCGTGCGAAATTCCGAACGTACATAAAGTTGTCATGGATGCTGCGTCACTTAATGAATGCACTTTGGGCGTTGGAGACTAGGCCATCCATGTGGGGGGCTAGCCGGAGCGAGAGGACCTTGGCGATGATTTTAGCGATGGCGTGGATGAGGCTAATAGGCCTGTAGTCGGAGATGCCTTCCGCACCTTCCTTTTTGGGCAAGAGGACAACATTGACTATTCAGCTTGGAGACGCTAAAATGAGCAAGACACATTTGGCTGTGCCTTTTATGTGCAGCTTCTGTACTGGTACCAAAAGTGAACTACACACAAGCATGATACATGTTAGTGCCGACTACATTGATCAAACACATAATCCGAGAAATATTGATGTAACAACACTTGATATTTGACCAATGTTCATTCTTGGAATGTCATGCACCTTGCCATCAGTAAACTACCAAGAACATGCAAATGCCCATTAGATCTAATTTATGACATAAGTGTCACGAGAAAGCCTTAGATCACAAGCGAAGGCAATTTAATGAAATACAATCATCCACAAGACCTGTCTACTAGGTTCTATAAGTACACCAGAAATTCCACTGGATCGGCAGGGGAGTCACCAAATCCATCAAGCAGCCTTCTTTTTCTTCGACTTCAGCATCACAAGACCGATGAATATACTTAGGAACGAAAGTAGCACCACACCGGCAAACACAGGGATGAAGATGGCGTATTCTTGAGGCAGAAAGTATTGGTGGACAAAATGGTCATCGTCAACAAATGGCTAGGCGGGAAAAGAGAAACAAAATCACCATCGATGCATTAACACAGAAACATATAGAAATGAAGCATGTAATGCCCAGAAGTTACTAACCAAGATTATGACCCAGAAAGTGTAGTAGGTAAAGATGGATAAACTCGTCATGGTCAACACAAGGCCGACTGCCTTGTCTCCCATTTCCATTTCTCCAGAATTTATAGGAACCTACTCTTGATTTGAGATACAAAATTGGGTTTCCTGCACACAGATAAATGCAAACACAGTGAGTATCCAAATAACTTCACATGGTAAGGTTCATAAAATGGAGTGCCAAGATAGTGAAACTACATCAAAATAAATAAATACTTCATAATAATACCAAAAGTCCTGATGTACTCTGAGGTGCAACATGGTATGTAATAAACCTGAGCAACCACTCCACCGCTAAAGCAATAAATTACAGTAGATGCAAAATCATCAACCAGATATCTAGTGTAAGCATCAACTCGGTTGTGCCACGGCGAAATATTTTTTCATTATCATATTTTGCTGAACTTTTGACGACTAATGGACGGAATACTAGGTAAATCTCATATTACAAATACAACAACTGGAGAACTCAGCCTGAATTCAGTAAGCAACCAACCAGCAAGCATTGCATTTCAATGTTGCAGCAAGTAAAACTTGCTCACTGAATTCCTAAGCACCAACCAAATAGAGTTCAGGGTGTCACATGTCATTTGGGACAACCGAAACAGAGCTATTATTTTCAGGGTGGTGAAGAAGCAACAAAGTCATGAAGTCAACAAGTACGCAGATAAATCATCTCCACCGACCACTGCTAGTCCTGCAAACTTCTTACATGAAGAACACAAAAACCTTGTACAATGAAACTTTTTTGATGCTTACATATATTCAGTATACCAAAAAATAGCTGCTAACAGAACACCTTTTTTTTTTAAACGGATTAACAGAACACCTTTCATCAGCTAGATTATGCTTTGTTATGGGCAGTGGTGCTACTACAACAACTAAGATTTTGCTGTCCCTTGTTTAAGAATATAAGAATTTTCTAACGACATGGAGTCACATTACACATGACGCATCTAGGAGATACTGCAAAAGGTAATTCATCCTTTGTTGAATTTCAATAATATGCGAGATTTCACTGTTGATGGTAACACACAAGGTGTCTGCAGTTCTTCCGCTTCATTACAAGAGGTAGATCCGTAGATCCACTAGTATGGTTCTTGATTTTGATTAGCAAAAATTATATGGAGTTACTACAGTTCAAATAACGTCCTGTCACCAATTTGTATTTTGGTATAATCGTTTTTTAAGTAGTAACTACACAAGCACCACTGAGCAAGAACACAGTATACAGAGATCCCCAACAAATTCAAAAGCAGGCAGGTCAAATCAACCTATGGTTCCACAATGAAGCAGTGAACTCAAAAGTGATATTTATTATTACGTAGTGAACTTAATTCTCTCTTCCATAAATGTCAAGCCTTGAGGAGAAAATTATAGCTATTTAATGGGTAAAAGGGAATAATCCCTTCCATCATTTCCTATTTAGGCCTTCTGTTTCTACCTTCGTGTCTTTTAAAATAAGATTAAAGCATAGACTGCCAGAGGCAACAGGTGACCAAATTGGCAACATAGGTGATCAGAAATGAAATAGATGCACGTTTCTTTCAATATAATATACATTGTATTCTACGGCTGTATGTGTAGATACTAGATAAAATGATAGATAGATAGTTTTGTCTGGATGCTTGTATAATAACCGAACAAGAGCGTCAGCATGAAATAGAGGATATAAAAAAAACACCATTCTAGTTACTTGTTTATCTGATTTGTTCTAATAACCCAAGCATAACCGCAAGCACCTAGTGGTCCTGCTACAGATCACACACTGAAACAAGTGCTCTCTCAGTGAATGGGGTCAAGGAGGACATGCAAATAATTTTTCTAAATTACGCATCACATATTATAGCAGTAGAGTTAATCAGATCTAAGAATGCTTCAGTCATGTATGCGCTACACACTTGGTTCATGGTCCTCATACAAAAAGCTACCAATGACTGGAAAAAATACAGAGGGCCTAACATGGGGAATGGAGAATGGGTTCATTCTCTACCATCCAGTAAACAAATTCGCGTCAAACTGAACACTTTGGAACATGTTACAAATTTGATATGGGCACAATAATCAAGCTTGTGGTATGTCATGTGCAAGTATGCATTATATCCCAGTCATGCATCCTGAGCAACATCTTACATACAAGATGGCATTACTTTTTTTCATGCATTCAAATACTACGGAGGAAGGAGACATTTCAATCTTTCTGTGTCTCTTGACTTTTAAGTCTGAACACACCTCAGTATATGCACCAAGTTCAAGACAAGAGAAACAGTATGTGGTAAATAAAGTAGAACAGAAATTAATTGCCGACAAACTAAATTCTACTCTTTCTTTGATAGGAGAGAGTTCACTAGCCGAGTTGCTAGTTTCTGCATTTTGTAAAAGCAAATACGATTGGAACTGATTTTTTCAATCAGCGAAGTTGGATGAACAGCCTTATGTCCGTTGTCACAGAAATTAACTACTCCCAAGCAGATCAGGTACTCAGAGCCTTGCTCCCAATTGCCCCCCGATCAGAGAAGAGCCTCGTTCTCTGGCCCAAGCCACCGCAGCCGCGAGCGCACGCAGCCGGCTCATGCTCTGCCTCGTTCTCAGGCCCAAGCCACGCACATCACAACGCCGCCCGGCCGCGCGCATCTGGACACCGCCCCGAGGCCCGAGCCTCACCTAGCCCGCGCGAATCGCCCTTACGCCACCCCCGCGGCGCCGTTCCAGCAGAGGCGAAAGAAATAGGGAGAGAGGGGGCAAGGGACAGAGGGGACACGCACCTACGCCCTGCCGCAGCCGTCGCCCTTCAACCGCCGTCGCCGGAGCCCACGATCTGCCGACGCCGCACGGGACAGAGAAGAACGAGGGATGGAGAGAAACCAAACAGGCAAACTTTCCCTGGAGTCCGATCACGAACGTCCGTAGATAATCCGACGGAGCCGGATCCTGCATTTTCTTTGCCGTCTATATATTCTTTATAAATCTGTTTGGCCTACTTGTCAACCATACAAGTCCTTCTTCTATCAACCCGGTGTAAAATATCCCCTGGAAAAACCAGTGTAAAATAAAAATAAAAATTCCAGCCAACTTCATCTTTCGGATGCGCTTGTTTGCCCTCAGTTAGTTGGCTCTTGGTACGGCGATTTTGACATCTTCCATTTTGTTCCGCGGCATTATTCCGTTTCTCCAACTCTCTGAACCAATGGTAATGGATTGCAGCCTGTATTGCGTTGGATGATGCTCCAGCCAATGCCTTTTCAGCATTTTATAAATCTCGTCTCAAGTGATGACTGACAATTACAGTGTTTAAAGCCCAAAATCAAATACAATATCTCTGAAACATCAGAGGCTAGGTCTTCAGGGGCTAGGTCTTCTTCTTCCTCGCACCAGTCAGATGAGGAGCATGTTCGCCGCACGCCACATCCCCTGGAACATGTTGGGAAACATAGTATAAAAGAAAGAAAAAACATCCGCCAAAGGACCACTATGAAGATGCAAATAGCTTGATCTAATATTTACCAATGAATGCAGCGAAGATTAGAGGTTGGTGACGAAGTTGAGGGCAGTCCCTGTAGCTAGGATTAAACCTCCCAACCGCGAGAATTTTTCTCCTCCTGATCTAGGATCAAAGATATGATTCTTCTGTCCGTATCCACGCGTATGAGAGCACGGATCCTGTCGGGCTTCAACATCCAGAAGGAAAGCCTATGGTGGAGCAGCCTTACGACAGAAGGAGTTTCCCGAGAGAGA
>NC_041386.1:546366716-546389860 GCF_002162155.2 Triticum dicoccoides | reverse complement strand
AGAAATATTTGGCATTGATTTGGGTCCCCTTTTAAATTCAAATCAGTGGCAACTAATAGAAAACATAAAAGGAAAGGTTTTTACCCGGCGGCCCAACACTGTCTTAGGCCTAGCCTGCAAGGGGGCTAGATTATCTTCTTCCTCGCACCAGTCGAACAAGGAGCGTGCTCGTCGTGCGCCACCGCCCTTGGAACCTGTTGATGCTGATTCCCGCAGCTAGGATTAAACCTCCCAACCGCTTGAATTTTTCTCCTCTTGATCTAGAACTAAAGAGATGATCCTTGATACGTCTCCAACGTATTTATAATTTTTGATTGTTCCATACTATTATATTATCTGTTTTGGATATTTTATATGCATTAATATGTTATTTTATATTATTTTTGGGACTAATCTATTAACCTAGAGCCCAGTGTCAGTTCCTATTTTTTTCCCTGTTTTTGAGTTTCGCAGAAAATGAATACTAAACAGAGTCCAAACGGAATAAAACATTCATGATGATTTTTCCTGAACCAGAAGACAACCAGGAGACTTGGAGATGAAGTCGGAGGAGCCATGAGGCGGCCACAAGGATGGAGGGCGCGCACCCACCCTTGTGGGGCCCGCGTGCACCTCCTGACCTAATTCTTTTGCCTATATATATATTCCCAAGCATCCATGAAAATACTTTTCCACCGCGGCAACCTTCTGTACCCGTGAGATCCCATCTAGGGACCTTTTCTGGCACCCTGCCAAAGGGGGATTCGATCATGGAGGGATTTTACATCAACTCTATTGCCCTTCCGATGAAGCGTGAGTCGTTTCCCTCAGACCTACGGGTCTAGCCTTTTCCCAATTTTAAGTCTTGGCAGATTTTAGCAATTTAACACAAGTCAGGCAATCAACCTACACATGCAATTCTACGAGTATAGCAGCGGAATGTAAGTAATTGCATATGAAGGTAAAGGGGAGGAGTTTGGAGGGAGCAAACGCAATGTAGACACGGAGATTTTTGGCATGGTTCTGATAGGTGGTGCTATCGTACATCCATGTTGATGGAGACTTCAACCCACGAAGGGTAACAGTTGCGCGAGTCCACGGAGGGCTCCACCCACGAAGGGTCCACGAAGAAGCAACCTTGTCTATCCCACCATGACCATCGCCCACGAAGGACTTGCCTCACTTGGGTAGATCTTCACGAAGTGGGCGATCTCCTTGCCCTTACAAACTCCTTGGTTCAACTCCACAATCTTGATGGAGGCTCCCAAGTGACACCTGACCAATCTAGGTGACATCACTCTCCAAAAGGTAATAGATGGTGTGTTGATGATGAACTCCTTGCTCTTGTGCTTCAAATGATAGTCTCCCCAACACTCAACTCTCTCACATAGATTTGGATATGATGAAAAGATGGTTTGAGTGGAAAGCAACTTGGGAAAGGCTAGAGATCAAGATTCTTGTGGTTGGATTGGAATGTATTGGTCTCAACGCATGAGTAGGTGGTTCTCTCTCAGAAAATGAATGCTGGAAGAGTAGGCACGTTCTGATGGCTCTCTCACTGATGGAGAGGAGGGTGGAGGGGTATATATAGCCTCCACACAAAATCTAACCGTTACACACAAAAGAGCCAACTCGGTCAGACCGAATATGTGAACTCGGTGAGACCGATTCAGTTCAAAATGTGAATGTTAGAGTTTTCGATGGGACCGACATGATTAACTCGGTGAGACCGATGCGCTAGGGTTAGGGCAAAACTTGATCTCGGTTTGACCGATTACTTCAACTCGGTGAGACCGATTTTAGTAATAAGCAAACAGAGAGTTGGTCAGGCAAACTCAGTGGGACCGATTGCTCCTTTCGGTGAGAACGAACATTGCGAAAAGGAAACAGAGAGTTTGCATTGCCAACTCGGTAGGACCGATCGCTCATCTCGGTTGGAGCGAAACGCTACAAAGGAAAACAGACAGTTTGCAATCCCATCTCGGTGAGACCGAGATCCCTATCGGTGAGACCGAACTGATTAGGGTTTCTGGAAATGGCTATGTAAAGCGAACTCGATGGCGCCGGATAGATCAAATCGGTGAGGCCGAGTTTGACTTTAGGTTTAGGACATATGTGGAAATGAGAAAGTGGTTGAGGGCTTTTGGAGCATATCACTAAGCATTTTGAGCAAGCAAGCCATTAAGCAACACCTCATCCCCTTTTAATAGTATTGGCTTTTCATACGGACTCAATGTGATCTTGGATCACTAAAATGAAAATGTAGAGTCTTGAGCTTTTGCCAATATGTGTCCTTAGCATTTTGAGGGGTCCACATCTCTTAGTCCATGCCATGCCAATCATTTAACTTTCTGAAATGATTATCTTGAGAGAATATTAGTTCAATGAGCTATATGTTGTTAAGAATTACCAAAACCACCCAGGAATTAGTTGCACTTTTAATCTCCTTTTTTTGGTAATTGATGACAACATATAGATCAAAGCTTCGACAAATGATAATAAGAATGGAATACATCATCGCTTTGAGAAGTATGTGATAAGCAAGAGCTCCCCCTAAATTTGTGCATTATTTGAAATTTGCTTTTGAATGCAAATGCACAATAAATTAGGATCATGGGTTACTCTTCCATGTCACATCAATCTTGGTGGAGTGCTCAAAATGATAGAACATACATAACATGCACTCATCACCAAGACAAGATGTGAATGATCATACATGAGAGATAGGATATCATCATTCAAGCACAAACATTAAAGTATGATATGATCAAGCACATGACCATACAAGTACCTCACACACACATAAGTAGAGTATCAACCAAACAAGCAAGCAAATAAAGTAGCAATAGAGGCAAAATGAAGCAAATGTACTCTCTCTCTCTCTCAGCCTATGATCTATACACTTTCTCCCCCTTTGGCAACAAGTTACCAAAAAGCTTGAAAATACATAGTGCTATGCGGCTCTCTAAGCACGATCTCCAGGAGCTCCAGAGTGCGAAGGTGGCATGGAGAGGAGTCCTGCAACGAATGCATCTGAAGAGGTCTGTGGAGCTGGTGGAGTATCAGCTGGAGGGGCAACTGAGGTTGTGGCTGCAGGAGCTAAGGTTGTAGCCCTAGTGTCTGTCACTGGCACCACTGCAGACCTCTGTCTTCTAGGCACCCTCTGATAGGAATCTGTGGTAGTCCTGTCACTCCTGTCCTTAAGCTCTTCTTGTATCTTCTCCACTGAAGTCTGAATCTCATTGACCTTGACATCCAAGTCATGAAGCTTTGTCTCAAAAATCCTTTCGAGGCTCTCTTGATTTTGAGTCAGGGTAGCTAGTCCTTTCTCTATTCTCACAGTGGCCTCAAGCAGATAGCTGAACTAGTCCTACTTGGTCTTGAGGTTGACTGTAGAGGGATCTGGAATCCTTGAAGATTTTTCAGTCTGTGCCTTTCTCTCTCTTCTATTGAGCCTCAGTTGAAGTTGGATGTGAAGGATCCATCACAACAGTGTTATCCTCAAAATCAGGCCTCAAGGGAAGGTGCTCTTTATCCAACACCAACTGATATGTGCATGTGCCCATCTTGGAATTTATGAGCATCTGGATGTGTGGAGCATAGCCACATGATCTTTTTTGATCAGCTGCAGTTCTCTTGATAGTCTCAACAATTATACTCATCACTTTAAATTTCGGTGGCACATCAAACATCTGAAGCAAGTTGATGGAGTGGCCTATGATCATCATGTGATCTCCTGACTTGGGCAACAAAGTGTGCCTCAAAATGGTGTTCATGGTGGCCAATCCAGACAACAAGTAATATACTGAGCCTAGCTTGTGTGTCTCCAAGGCTTTGCCAGGTATCTCCTTGTACATATTAGCCATGGAGTTGCGATCTTTCTTGCGCTTGGCATAGACATCATGATCATCCTCATGCTCTTCAGGGGCATTGATAAACTTGGCCCACTCAGCAACTGTAGACTGGTACCTAGTACCCTCAGTCATCCAGACAATCTTTTCATCTGGGTAGAAGTGAGCAGTGGAATAGAACTGCATGATCAACTCATCATTCCATTTCGTCAATTTCCGACCAACAAATGTGTCAACACCATTGAGTTTGAAACTCCCATGCACTCCAGGAAATGATCTTTATTGTTGTCAATGTATTTCTAGTCCACCCATTTCATGTCACACACAATGGACTTCTTGTCCAAGAGGACTGTCTCATAGAAGTCCTGCTGTCCCTTTGTGTGAAACATGTATTCCACAACAGTTCTTCTTCTCATAGCATAGGGGTCTGACTATCTCCACAATCTGAGTCCTGCATCTTTTCTTTCCTTCATATTTTCAGCAATTGGATGATTGTCATCATGATCAGGAATCCTTGGTTTGAGTTTTCTAAGCACTTGGGCTTCTTCTTCATCTTCCACTTCAGGCACTGGGGCCTTGTTTTCTCAGCAACTGGTATGTTTCTAGTTGACCTCTTGGGTGCTGCAGGCTTAGAAGCTTGAGCAGCAGCTGACGGTGTCCTGGATAAGGGGGTACTCACCACGTCGTCTCCCAACCAGCTGGATCGGGCCGAGAACCCCCATGGCGGTTCACTTATGGGCCACTTTAGGCAGTCCATGCTGCATACAAGGAGGATTCCACAAAGACTTGGCACCCAAGACAAGGACTCCTCTAAACCCTAGGCCTCTGATGTGTTATATAAACCGAGGCCAGGCTAGTCAATAGAACATCTCATATTCATTAGAACAATCTCGTGGTAGACACATGTACTCTGTACTACACCCATATGAATACAATCAAAAGCAAGATGTAGGGTATTATCTCTTCGAGAGAGCCCGAACGTTGGTAAAACCCTGTGTCCATGTTAACATAGCTCCAAGACGCCTAGCTTAGGACCCCTACTAGGAGGTACGCCGGATATAGAACCGACATTGGTGCTTTCATTGAGAGCCTGCTCGCAGTCGCCATGGTGCAATGGGAATTCGGATCATCTCCGGCGCGATCTACACATCGGAGCCGAGCTTCATGGTCGATGTCGGCATCTTTGTCGCCGGCTTGACTGGTCACCTCAGCTGGACCGAGGACCGCGCTCCATGTTAGATCATCAAGATCAGACAGATACTTCCATCATCATCAGCTCAAATCTCAACCGAGACCATGGAAAAGTCGTCCATGGAGCCTGGGAGCTCATCTTCAACATTGCCCTCGTGCGATCGCATAGTTTTTTTCTGTACAATAGACTTGTTTTCACTGCCACCGTCTCCTCAGAAGTCACTTTGACGGACCCTTTGGTGGAATTGTGAGGAATTGATTATACAACAACCCTGTAAAATTTCATCGCCTTCCGATGGAGGAATCTCCAGCGATCTATGATATACCGGAGGCCTGTCGAGTCTGGACGGGAATCTGGACGAGTTTAGGACGTGGTATCCAGAGCCTAACTCGGAGGTTATTTGGAAGATCCAACCATTCATATTGTGCGGAATTTCCATATCTACCACCTCTCAAAATTTCAGCTCGATCCGACCGTTCAAACTCCGGGAACCTTTCGATTAGTGCATCACTTTTCGGATCTGTTTTCTGCGCGAATATGAATCCAACCTGAGTTCATCTTTCTTCATGAACGGGATATTGGACAATCTTTTTGGAAGCATATCTTTCTAGGGTATTATGCATTGTTCTTAAACACGTGCCCATAAAATTTTAAGCCTTCTCTAAGGTATTCTTCACCATCACACTGGTGTCAAACCAGTCCGGCAACATTGCTCCACGGTTGCGACCTGCGCTAGACACGTCGTCGCTTTGTTGAGCCGAGCTCAACTTCTTCGGATCATCATCTCGACGAGTTGAACAAGAGTTCAGCATCGCGAAGGATAAATCATCACCAACATCGCCACCCCATGGATTACGCGGAGCAGGTACACAGGCATTGTCGCACGGTCACTTCATCAAGCCGACATTGACCACGTCACAAGTCACGACCTGCGTTGGCATGGCCACACTGTTGCTTCTTCAAGCCGATGTCCATCATGCCGAACTGCTTCAACACCTCGGCTGACAGGGCAGCCACAATGTCTCCTTACCGACCCACTCCGTCACCTCAGCTAGACCGGGGGCTTCGCCATCTCATCATCAACCTACTCCCGAGACTTCGGCATCATCAGCCGACCAGCTTCGTCACGTTAGCTGGACCGTAGGGGCTTTGCCTCGGCGAGCCAACCTTTGCCAGCATCGCCATGCCATCGCTTCATCGCCCATCAGGCAATGGGTGTGCGGATCGAGTCCCAATTTTGGGAGTAACCTTTCTTCAGATGCTACAACAGATAAACCAGGCGCTATTGATCCTAGTAATTTTTCTTGCTTGGGTTTACTTTTTCCGAGGAATTATTACTCTGATTTGTTCCATCATATGTACACAGGTCTGTCAAGTGATGGCCGCATTAACGATGGTTGCGTGATGGTTCGGTGAATTTCCCGTCTGCAGTTCAGCGAATGCCTCATTGGGGACTCGAATCGCCCTGTGAATACATGCTTTGTCACGCCAGCGCTCTGCACCGACATTGGCTTCAAAGCCAGGCCACATCTCTTAAAAAATTATTTTGCGTAAATTAATTATGTGAGGTTTTTGTTCTATATTTATATTATTATTATTTTGGACTGCATTATTTTACATGTGTAGGTAATCGACTTCGACTACGTCACGCGATTACTTCAGCAAGCCGACGTCGTCGTCCCAATCACCACGGACCACGTCACCTCGGCTGGACCAGGGCTTCGTCATCATATCATTAACCCACACCACGGACTTCGGCGTCATACTGTCGGCCTGCTCCGTCGCCTCATTCGGACTAGAGGTTCCACCCCGCCACATTAGGCGTGCTATGTCGCTACTTCGGAGTGCCGAACTCTTTGCTCTGCCACCTCGGGACCAGCTTGGGAGCTGGGACCTCGTCCCGCCGTAAGCTTAGGCTGCGCATCGACACCGAGCACATTAACCAGCTAAGTCGCTTCCATGCTTAGTTTTTTTAATTCTTGTTCGGTTCAACCAAACATTATATTTATGCGAAAATATGTTTGTCAAAATGAGGTTCGTTAAAAACCACTTTTCTTTGCCCGTGTTAATTGGGGCTCTCAAATTTATATGAGCCATTTTATAATAAGTGTTCTTCTTCTAAGTCGTTGCAAAGTCTTTTTCTACCACTCCTTTCTCGACTCGAGTGTGTGGTCAATAGCCGGATAGCCTATTTTCTCTCTAATATCGCTCGAGTTTAGTTCGCTAAAATGGCTTAACGAGCAGTACTCCGCCTTCGGGATAGGAGGTTGCAACCATAGGCTGGCCGCTTGAAGTCTTGAGATCGGATGTGTCATATGAATGCACGACAGAAGCACAAAAATTTTAAGACCAATTTTCGGATTGGCACCAAATGACTTGATTTAGTTCGGACGTCAAGCTTTTACGTAAGTTTTTTGGCTTTTCGATCTTATGGCATGTTTAACCTATTTGTGTGTCTCCAGCATAAGTCTTGCAGTACAACGCCGAAAACCTTTAAAGATTCGGCAATATCAAAGAGGGGCTGCGGCTAGAGCCGAACCCACCAAAAGCCAAAGTATTCCATGGACTCCTCGGCAAAACATTCTCAGATACTGCTTTATATGCATCGGTTTCGAATTGTGTCTTTGGTCAATAGTTGGGTTGCCCGGCTCCTACGCTTGCCTCCTACGTTCTGCTTTGTTCGGCTAGGTGTGCAAAGGGAGAACCACTACGATTGTGCTTCCAGCTCGCATGGTTAAGCGCCTCAGTGGAGAAAGCTGAAAACTGACTATCACAATAAGCGTAAACTGGTCAGCGGTTCGATGACCGTGTTAAACTATAAGATCGATGGAGGTCAACCCATGTTAAACGACGGGCCGTTCACAAGATTGGCCGAAGTGTTAACGGCTTGACCTCGACTGTCGCTGAACACTAACCGGGAGCTAATAATTGGCCTCCCAACTTTAAGCTCCTATGACTAAGTGAAAGTTATAAAGCTCGCATATCTGATTGCCTTGTTTCCGCTAACACAACCGCCTTCGGGCACCGAGACGTCGGCTAAGGGTTGTTTTGTTATTGTGGAAACACCCTGCGTAGCATCTACAAGGGGGTGGAAGCCGACGATGGGCCACTTTCAACTGATAAACGGTCGCAACGGAGTCGAAATAAACATATCATCGGCATTTATATTTAATATACAAGGGCTGCCTTCCATAATCATCGTTATAAAGCCATAAATATGCATCAATTTGACTTAAGATTTTGGCCAAGCTGGGTTGCCTGGCTCCTGTGCTTACCCCTACGTTCTGGAGTTTTCGGCTAGGCAGTAAAGGGAGCACCTCTATGATTGTTACTACCGGGTCATCCGAGTTAGTACCTCAGACTGGGTGAAGCCGAAAGCTAGCGATCTTAAAGGATATAATTGGTCGGCAATGACGGAAGTGAAAATTTTGGTTCATTAAGACCATAGAGTTCGGGAACTTTCCCCACACTAAATCCTCAATATTTTCCTCCCACATTGATTGGAGGAGAGGTTTTATGATCATGATCAGCATGACAACCCGAAGAAAGGAACCGATAGCGGGACTATTTTCTTCGGACGATGTTTCTTCCCTTAAAAAGTAACATAACATATCTCTCCGTGTACCTTTGTTTATAAAACCATATGGCTGGATTGCCTTGTTTGTCGTTTATAAAGTAGGACAAACACTCCCCGGCTACTGGCCGAGGAGGTTGAAACCGATGGTTGGTCATCAAAGTTTTGTACAGTGCGGATCTGAGCATTAATGATGTAGAGTACTTGGATACATAGAATCATTACACATAATTTGTGATTTTACTCCACATATCGATCCTTAATTCGGCCACCCATGCCCACATTAAGGCTCGGGAGCTACCGGGCTTCGGGCTTATCATTTACTAATATTAAAGGGGCACATTGATCCCCTGATCCGGTGTTGCCACCCGACCAGTGTCTCGGGGGCTACTGCATTGCCTATTCAATACAGAAAATTCAAAGTGCTCAGTGTTAGGCTTGACCGAACTATGGGCAAACACATCTTCGGATAACAATATGAACTATCTAGGACCTATCCGGCGTCAAGCTAATATATTACAGAGACTTCTCGAGACCCTCTCTCAAGGGCTCGTCCGCCAATCACTATCTCCTCTAATGTGCATCTCGGGTTTTAGGCCGACACAGACACCTTGAGGGCTACTGGCTATATATCATGTCAGTAAATAAATTGCATCAATCGGAAATAAAATCCACAAACAATCAACCCAAGCCCGAGGTGGTGCATCACCTCGGAAGCAGTCTAGCATAAAGCTCGGATGCAAGTGGCTGCCTCTATAGAGGGCATTTCCGGTAGAGGGCATTTTCGGCATTAAGCTCGGCTTAACTTCTTCGACTTTTTTGAGCCAAAGTGATCTATGACACCTCGGATATAGTCCGGCATTGGAGCTCGGATATTCTCCGGCATTGGAGCTCAGATATTCTCCGGCATTGGAGCTCGGATGCAGACCGGCGTTGGAGCTCGGCTGCAAAAAGACACCTCGGATGCAGTCCGACATTAGAGCCTGGATACAGTTCGACATTGGATCTCGGACGCGAGAGGATACCGCCGCATAGGAAACACTTCAAACCCGAGGTGTGGTGTAAAAATAACAAGGCAATGATAAAGGCCGATAACTTAAAGGGGCTCCTTGGATACCCAACGTGTAAACTCTTCGGATTCACTTCGGCGATCCTCAAGATTGAAGATGAGAAGATTTGTTGAACCAATTTTCAAGACCGATGACCGAAGATGAAGAACAATTTGGAAGAATCGAGGAGAGTCCCCAACTTGAAGACCAGTTAAAGGGGCTACTGATGGTGTCCTGGACTAGGGGGTACTCACCACATCGTCTTGGATCGGTCCGAGGACCCCCTGATGTCTACTACACAACCTTCTTCTTGTAGACATTGTTGGGCCTCCAAGTGCAGAGGTTTGTAGGACAATAGCAAATTTCCCTCAAGTGGATGACCTAAGGTTTATCAATCCGTGGGAGGCATAGGATGAAGATGGTCTCTCTCAAACAATCCTGCAACCAAATAACAAAGAGTCTCTTGTGTCCCCAACACACCCAATACAATGGTAAATTGTATAGGTGCACTAGTTCGGCGAAGAGATGGTGATACAAGTGCAATATGGATAGTAGATAATGGTTTTTGTAATCTGAAAATATAAAAACAGCAAGGTAACAAGTGGTAAAAGTGAGTGTAAACGGTATTGCAATGTGTTGAAACAAGGCCTAGGGTTCATACTTTCACTAGTGCAAGTTCTCTCAACAACAATAACATAATTGGATCATATAACTATCCCTCAACATGCAACAAAGAGTCACTCCAAAGTCACTAATAGCATAGAACAAACGAAGAGATTATTGTAGGGTACAAAACCACCTCAAAGTTATCCTTTCTGATCGATCTATTCAAGAGTCCGTAGTAAAATAACATGAAGCTATTCTTTCTGTTCAATCTATCATAGAGTTCATACTAGAATAACACCTTAAGACACAAATCAACCAAAACCCTAATGTCACCTAGATACTCCAATGTCACCTCAAGTATCCGTGGGTATGATTATACGATATGCATCACACAATCTCAGATTCATCTATTCAACCAACACTTCAAAGAGTGCCCCAAAGTTTCTACCGGAGAGTAAAGACGAAAACGTGTGCCAACCCCTATGCATAAGTTCACGGAACTCGCAAGTTGATCACCAAAACATACATCAAGTGGATCACGTGATATCCCATTGTCACCACAGATAAGCACATGCAAGACATACATCAAGTGTTCTCAAATCCTTAAAGACTCAATCCGATAAGATAACTTCAAAGGGAAAACTCATTTCATCACAAGAGAGTAGAGGGAGAGAAACATCATAAGATCCAACTATAATAGCAAAGCTCACGATACATCAAGATCGTACCACCTCAAGAACACGAGAGAGAGAGAGATCAAACACATAGCTAGTGGTACATACCCTCAGCCCCGAGGGTGAACTACTCCCTCCTCATCATGGAGAGCGTCGAGATGATGAAGATGGCCACCGGAGAGGGATTCCCCCCTCCAGCAGGCTGCCGGAATGGGTCTATATTGGTTTTCAGTGTCTACGGAGGCTTCTGGCGGTGGAACTTCTGATCTATTCTGCTCCCCGAAGTTTTTAGGGTATATGGATATACAGAGGAGAAAGAAGTCAGTAAGGGGAGCCACAAGGGGCCCACGAGGGTGGGGCGCGTCTCCCTGACTCGTGGCCACCTCGAAGCTTCCTTGACTTCAACTCCAAGTCTCCTGGATCACGTTCGTTCCAAAAATCACGCTCCAGAAGGTTTCATTCCATTTGGACTCCGTTTGATATTCCTTTTCTGTGAAACACTGAAACAAGGGAAAAAACAGGAACTGGCACTGGGCTCTGGGTTAATAGGTTAGTCCCAAAAATAATATAAAAGTGTAAAATAAAGCCCATGAACATCCAAAACAAATAATATAATAGCATGGAACAATCAAAAATTATAGATACGTTGGAGACGTATCAAGCATCCCCAAGCTTAATTCCTGCTCGTCCTCGAGTAGGTAAATGATAAAAACAGGATTTTTGATGTGGAATTCTACCTAGCATATTTATCCAAGTAATTCTCTTTATTGTGGCATGAATATTTAGATCCATCAGATTCAAGACAAAACTTTAACATTGACATAAAAATAATAATACTTCAAGCATACTAACAAAGTAATCATGTCTTCTCAAAATAACATGG
Organism: Triticum dicoccoides; assembly: GCF_002162155.2. Taxonomy (NCBI): domain Eukaryota; kingdom Viridiplantae; phylum Streptophyta; class Magnoliopsida; order Poales; family Poaceae; genus Triticum; species Triticum dicoccoides. Next base: position 546,378,052 of record NC_041386.1, on the reverse strand, counting down.
CCAAAGAAAGTTATCCCTACAAAATTATATAGTCTGGCTATGCTCTATATTCACCACACAAAATATTTAAATCATGCACAACCCCGATGACAAGCCAAGCAATTGTTTCATACTTTTGATGTTCTCAAACTTTTTCAATCTTCACGCAATACATGAGCGTGAGCCATGTACATAGCACTATAGGTGGAATAGAATGGTGGTTGTGGAGAAGACAAAAAGGAGAAGATAGTCTCACATCAACTAGGCGTATCAACGGGCTATGGAGATGCCCATCAATAGATATCAATGTGAGTGAGTAGGGATTGTCACGCAACGGGTGCACTAGAGCTAGAAGTGTATGAAAGCTCAAAAAGAAACTAAGTGGGTGTGCATCCAACTCGCTTGCTCACGAAGACCTAGGGCATTTTGAGGAAGCCCATCATTGGAATATACAAGCCAAGTTCTATAATGAAAGATTCCCACTAGTATATGAAAGTGACAACATAGGAGACTCTCTATCATGAAGATCATGGTGCTACTTTGAAGCACAAGTGTGATAAAAGGATAGTAACATTGTCCCTTCTCTCTTTTTCTCTTATTTTTTTATTTGGGCCTTTTCTCTTTTTTATGGCTTTTTTTTTCTTTTTTCTTTTTTCTTTTTTTTGTCCGGAGTCTCATCCCGACTTGTGGGGGAATCATAGTCTCCATCATCCTTTCTTCACTGGGACAATGCTCTAATAATGATGATCATCACACTTTAATTTACTTACAACTCAATACTTAGAACAAAATATGACTCTATATGAATGCCTCCGGCGGTGTACCGGGATGTGCAATGAGTCATGAGCGACATGTATGAAAGAATTACGAACGGTGGCTTTGCCACAAATACGATGTCAACTACATGATCATGCAAAACAATATGACAATGATAGAGCGTGTCATAATAAACGGAACGGTGGAAACTTGCATGGCAATATATCTCGGAATGGCTATGGAAATGCCATAATAGGTAGGTATGGTGGCTGTTTTGAGAAAGGTATATGGTGGGTGTATGATACCGGCGAAAAGTGCGTGGTATTAGATAGGCTAGCAATGGTTGGAAGGATGAGAGTGCGTATAATCCATGGACTCAACATTAGTCATAAAGAACTCATATACTTATTGCAAAAATCTATTAGTTATCAAAACAAAGTACTACACGCATGCTCCTAGGGGGATAGATTGGTAGGAAAAGACCATCGCTCGTCCCCGACCACCACTCATAAGGAAGGCAATCAATAAATAAATCATGCTCCGACTTCATCACATAACGGTTCACCATACATGCATGCTACGGGAATCACAAACTTCAACACAAGTATTTCTCAAATTCACAACTACTCAACTAGCATGACTCTAATATACCATCTCCATATCTCAAAACTATCATCAAGTATCAAACTTCTCATAGTATTCAATGCACTTATATGAAAGTTTTTATTATTGCCATGTTGTTCTAAAGGACTCTCAAAATAATATAAGTGAATCATGAGAGTTCATCTATTTCTTCAAAATAAAACCACCACCGTGCTCTAAAAAGACATAAGTGAAGCACTAGAGCAATTGACAAACTACTCCGAAGGATATAAGTGAAGATCAATGAGTAGTCGAATAATTATGCAACTATGTGAAGACTCTCTAACATTTAAGAATTTCAGATCTTGGTATTTTATTCAAACAGCAAGCAAAACAAAATAAAATAAAATGACTCTCCAAGCAAAACACATATCATGTGGTGAATAAAAATATAGCTCCAAGTAAAGTTACCGATAGACGAAGACGAAAGAGGGGATGTCTTCCGGGGCATCCCCAAGCTTAGGCTTTTGGTTGTCCTTGAATATTACCTTGGGGTGCCTTGGGAATCCCCAAGCTTAGGCTCTTGCCACTCCTTATTCCATAGTCCATTGAATCTTCACCCAAAACTTGAAAACTTCACAACACAAAACTTAATAGAAAACTCGTAAGCTCCGTTAGTATAAGAAAATAAATCACCACTTAGGTACTGTTGTGAACTCATTCTAAATTCATATTGGTGTAATATCTACTGTATTCCGACTTCTCTATGGTCCATACCCTCCGATACTACTCATAGATTCATCAAAATAAGCAAACAACACATAGAGAACAGAATCTGTCAAAAACAGAACAGTCTGTAGTAATCTGTAGGTTTCGAATACTTCTGTAACTCCAAAAATCCTGAGAAATTAGGAAGTCCTAGGAAATTTGTTTATTAATGTACTTCAAATGGAATTGGTATTTTATCGCTCTCTGGTAAAAAATGAAAATTATTTTCGTGAGCGCATACTTTCTGTTTTTTACTGCAAGATCAAATAACAATTACCCAAGAAGATCCTAAAGGCTTTACTTGGCACAAACACTAATTAAAACATAAAAAACACAATCATAACAGAGGATAGATGATTAATTTATTACTAAACAGTAACAAAAAGCAAGGAACAAAAATAAATTTGGGTTGCCTCCCAACAAGCGCTATCGTTTGACGCCCCTAGCTAGGCATGATGATTTCAATGATGCTCACATAAAAGATAAGAATTGTAACATAAAGAGAGCATCATGAAGAATATGACTAGCACATTTAAGTCTAACCCACTTCCTATGCATAGGGATTTTGTGAGCAAACAACTTATGGGAACAAGAATCAACTTGCATAGGAAGGTAAAACAAGCATAACTTCCGGATTTTAAGCACATAGAGAGGAAACTTGATATTATTGCAATTCCTGCAAGCATATGTTCCTCCCTCAGAATAATTTTCAGTAGCATAATGAATGAATTCAACAATATAACTATCATGTGAGGCATAATCCAATTGAAAACTAAAACCATGATGACAAGTTTCATGGTTATCCTTATTCTTTATAGCATACATGTCATCACAATAATCATCATAGATAGCAACTTTGTTCTCATAATCAATTAGAACCTCTTCCTAAATACTGGAATCATTTACATAAAGTCAATGCCTCTCCAAATCCACATTTATAATTATCACAATAAGATCCAACATCCTCCAAAATAGTGGGATCAACACTTCCTAAAGTTGACACTCTCCCAAACCCACTTTCATAAATATAATCATCATAAATAGGAGGCATGCTATCATCAAAATAAATTTGCTCATCAAAACTTGGGGGACAAAAAATATCATCTTCATCAAACATAGCATCCCCAAGCTTGTGGCTTTGCATATCATGGATATTCAAATAATTCATACTAACAACATTGCAATCATGCTCATCATCCAAAGATTTAGTGCCAAACATTTTAATACACTCTTCTTCTAACACTTTGGCACAATTATCAGAATCCTTATTTTCACAAAAGACATTAAAAAGATGAAGCATATGAGGTACCCTCAATTCTATTTTTTGTAGTTTTCTTTTATAGACTAAACTAGTGATAAAACAAGAAACTAAAAGATTCGATTGCAAGATCTAAAGATATACCTTCAAGCGCTAACCTCCCCGGCAACGACGCCAGAAAAGAGCTTGATGTCTACTACACAACCTTCTTCTTGTAGACGTTGTTGGGCCTCCAAGTGCAGAAGTTTGTAGGACAGTAGCAAATTTCCCTCAAGTGGATGACCTAAGGTTTATCAATCCGTGGGAGGCGTAGGATGAAGATGGTCTCTCTCAAACAACCCTGCAACCAAATAACAAAGATTCTCTTGTGTCCCCAACACACCCAATACAATGGTAAATTCTATAGGTGCACTAGTTCGGTGAAAGATGGTGATACAAGTGCAATATGGATAGTAGATAATGGTTTTTGTAATCTGAAAATACAAAAACAGCAAGGTAACAAGTGGTAAAAGTGAGCGTAAACGGTATTGCAATGTGTTGAAACAAGGCCTAGGGTTCATAATTTCACTAGTGCAAGTTCTCTCAACAATAATAACATAATTGGATCATATAACTATCCATCAACATGCAACAAAGAGTCACTCCAAAGTCACTAATAGCGGAGAACAAACAAAGAGATTATTGTAGGGTACGAAACCACCTCAAAGTTATCCTTTCTGATCGATCTATTCAAGAGTCCGTAGTAAAATAACATGAAGCTATTCTTTCCGTTCAATCTATCATAGAGTTCATACTAGAATAATACCTTAAGACACAAATCAACCAAAACCCTAATGTCACCTAGATACTCCAATGTCACCTCAAGTATCCGTGGGTATGATTATACGATATGCATCACACAATCTCAGATTCATCTATTCAACCAACACAAAGAACTTCAAAGAGTGCCCCAAAGTTTCTACCGGAGAGTCAAGACGAAAATGTGTGCCAACCCCTATGCATAAGTTCACGGAACTCGCAAGTTGATCACCAAAACATACATCAAGTGGATCACGTGATATCCCATTGTCACCACAAATAAGCACATGCAAGACATACCTAAAGTGTTCTCAAATCCTTAAAGACTCAATCCGATAAGATAACTTCAAAGGGAAAACTCAATTCATCACAAAAGAGTATAGGGGGAGAAACATCATAAGATCCAATTATAATAGCAAAGCTCGCGATACATCAAGATCGTACCACCTCAAGAACACGAGAGAGAGAGAGAGATCAAACACATAGCTACTGGTACATACCCTCAGCCCCGAGGGTGAACTACTCCCTCCTCGTCATGGAGAGCGCCGAGATGATGAAGATGGCCACCGGAGAGGGATTCTCGCTCCGGCAGGGTGCCGGAACGGGTCTAGATTGATTTTCGGTGGCTACAGAGGCTTATGGCGGTGGAACTCCCGATCTATTCTGCTCCCCGAAGTTTTTAGGGTATATGGATATATATAGGCGAAAGAAGTCGGTAAGGGGAGCCACGAGGGGCCCACGAGGGTGGGGGCGCGCCTCCCTGCCTCGTGGCCACCTCGGAGCTTCCTTGACTTCAACTCCAAGTCTCCTCGATCACGTTCATTCCAAAAATCACGCTCCCGAAGGTTTCATTCCATTTGGACTCTGTTTGATATTCCTTTTCTGTGAAACACTGAAACAAGGGGAAAACAGGAACTGGAACTGGGCTCTGGATTAATAGGTTAGTCCCAAAAAAATACAAAAGTGTAAAATAAAGCCCATAAACATCCAAAACACATAATATAATAGCATGGAACAATCAAAAAATTATAGATACATTGGAGACGTACACCCCCATGGCAGTTCACTTACGGGCCACTTCGGGTAGCCCATGCCACATACAAGGAGGATTCCACAAAGACTTGGCGCCCAAGACAAGGACTCCTCTAAACCCTAGGCCTCTGGTGTGTTATATAAACCGAGGCCAGGCTAGTCAATAGAACATCTCATATTCATTAGAACAATCTCGTGGTAGACCCATGCATGTACTCTGTACTACACCCATATGAATACAATCAAAAGTAGGATGTAGGGTATTATCTCTTTGAGAGAGCCCGAACCTGGGTAAAACCCTATGTCCATGTGTTAACATCACTCCAAGACGCCTAGCTTAGGACCCCTACTACGAGATACGCCGGATATAGAACCGACAGCAGCCTTGGGGGCAGTCTTGGGCTTTGATGGAGCAACCCCTGACTTGATGGCATCCCCCATCAACTTCTGTGCTTTGGGTGCTGGTGCAGCATCCTCCTCATTCTCTTCCTCATCTGATTGGATCATCATAGATGGCTTTCCAATAACTCTAGCCCTGGTCTTCTTGACCATTTCCTTCCTCTTCTTTCCCTCACCAGCAGCCTCTTCTTCTGTTGACATGGAGATCTCAAGAGTTGAGGCTCTAGCCTTAGACATTGACACTCTCTTGGCAGGAGCTTTTTTGTGCAACCCAGGCTTGGTTGAAGCTGTAGTGCCAAACTCTTTCTTGACAACATTCTTCTTTGAAGTGACCTCTTCATCAACAACAAAGTCTTCATCCTTTGATTCTGAGTTTCTCTTCTTCCTTGTCCTTGTTGCTGCTTTGGGCAAGTTGCTCGGGATGCTTCTACTACCCTCATCATAGCTACCAGAGGGACTGGTGCCCTCACTCAAGTTAACTTGCTCCTCAGATTTGTTCTGGCTGTCACTTTGGTCTGACATGGCTGAAACTGAAAGCTGACCCTGTGAATAGATATAGTTGAGATAGAGTGGATGAGTAATACGTCTCCAACGTATCTATAATTTTTGATTGCTATGCTATTATATTATCAATCTTGGATGTTTTATAATCATTTTATATCATTTTTGGTACTAAAGTGGCAAGTGCCACTTGCTGTTTTTTGCATGTTTTTTACATTGCAGATAATCAATACCAAACGGAGTCCAAACACAGTGAAACTTTTTGTGGATTTTTTTGGACCAGAAGACAACGAATGGGCCGAAGAAGCACCTGGGGGCTGCTCCAAGGGGAGCACGTGACCACCTCGGGTGCCCCCGGACCGCCTCTTTACTCTATAAATACCCCAATATTCCAGAAACCCTAGGGGAGTCGACAAAAATCAATTCTAGCCGCCGCAGAGTCTAGAACCACCAGATCCAATCTAGACACCATCACGGAGGGGTTCACCACTTCCATTGGTGCCTCTCCGATGATGCGTGAGTAGTTCTTTGTAGACCTTTGGGTCCGTAGTTAGTAGCTAGATGGCTTCCTCTCTCTCGTTCGATTCTCAATACAATGGTCTCTTGGAGATCCATATGATGTAACTCTTTTGCGGTGTGTTTGTTGGGATCCGATGAACTTTGAGTTTATGATCAAATCTATCTATTTTTATCCATGGAAGTTATTTGAGTTTCTTTGATCTCTTATATGCATGATTGCTTATAGCCTCGTATTTCTTCTCTGATGTTTGGGTTTTGTTTGGCCAACTTGATCTATTTATCTTGCAATGGGAAGAGGTGCTTTGTAGTGGGTTCGATCTTACGGTGCTTGATCCCAGTGACAGAAGGGGAACCGACACGTATGTATCGTTGCTACTAAGGATAAAATGATGGGAGTCTATTTCTACATAAATATATCTTGTCTACATCATGTCATCGTTCTTATTACATTACTCCATTTCTCCATGAACTCAATACACTAGATGCATGCTGGATAGCGGTCGATGTGTGGAGTAATAGTTGTAGATGCAGGCAGGAGTCGGTCTACTAATCTTGGACGTGATGCCTATGTAATGATCATTTCTTGGATATCGTCATGAGTATTTGAAGTTCTATCAATTGCCCAACAGTAATTTGTTCACCCACCATTTGCTATTTTTCTCGAGAGAAGCCACTAGTGAAACCTACGCCCCTCGGGTCTCTTCTTCATATTATTTGCCTTTGCGATCTATTTTCCTTTGCCTTTATTTTCAGATCTACTAAACCCAAAAACCCAAAAATACCTTGCTGCAATTTATTCTTATTTATTTTATTTGGCGTTTGATCTATCAATCTACTACAATTTATTCATGTACATTTTGCCTATCTTGGGCGCCGTACCCGAAAGGGATTGACAACCCCTTTTACACGTCGGGTTGGGAGTATTTGTTATTTTTGTGCAGGTGTTGTTTACGTTTTGTTGCCTGGTTCTCCTACTGGTTCGATAACCTTGGTTTCATCACTAAGGGAAATACCTACCGTCGCTGTGCTGCATCATCCCTTCCTCTTTGGGGAAATACCGACGTAGCTTCAAGCCGCTATCAAAAGGAATTTCCGGCGCCGTTGCCGGGGAGGATCATCTACATATACCAGGTTCCTAATCACAAAATCACATCTCCTCGCAATTTACATTATTTACCATTTGCCTCTCGTTTTCCTCTCCCCCACTTCATAAATATTTACCGTTTTATTCCCTCTTTTTCGTTCACCTTTTTCTTGCCGGATCTGTTTTTGAGTGCAATCTTGTTATGTAGTCATCATGGCTCAAGAGAACACCAAGTTGTGTGATTTCTCAAATACCAACAACAATGATTTTATTGGCACTCTGATTGCTCCTGCCACTAGTGTGGAGTCTTGTGATATTAATACTGCTTTGCTGAATCTTGGTATGGAAGATCAATTTTCTGGTACTCCTAAGGAGGATGTCACATCCCACCTTAATACCTTCGTGGAATTATGTGATATGCAAAAGAAAAAACATGTCGACAATGATATTGTGAAGATGAAATTATTTCCGTTTTCTTTGCATGATTCTGTAAAATTTTGGTTTTCTTCTTTGCCTCGCAATAGTATCAATTCTTGGAATAAGTGCAAAGATGCTTTTATCACTAAGTATTTTCCGCCCGCAAAAAATATTTCCCTTAGAACCCAGATCATGAATTTCAAGCAACTTGAACATGAGTATGTTGCACAATCTTGGGAAAGGATGAAAATGATGCTAAGGAATTGCCCAACTCATGGGTTAAATCTTTGGATGATCATACAAATTTTTTATGCGGGATTGATTTTGTTTCTCATAATATTTTATATTCCGCCGTGGGTGGTACTTTTATGGAAATTACTTTGGGTGAAGCCAGCAAATTGCTTGATAATATCATGGCGAATTATTCACAATGGCATACCGAAAGAGCTCCTACTAGTAAAAAAATTAATTCGGTTGAAGAAATTTCTTCTTTGAGTGAAAAATTTGATGCTCTTATGAAATTGGTTGCTAGTAAAAGTGCTCCTATTGATTTCAATGATATGCATTTGTCTACTTTGATTGAGAAAAATAGTGATGCCGTATATGTGAATTTTATCTCTTGAAATAATTTCAATAACAATGCTTATAGAGGTAATTTTAATCCTAGGCTTTTTCCTAGTAATTCCTCTAATAATTATGGTAATTCCTATGGAAATCATTCTTATAATAATAATAGGAACACCTCTGATCTTGAGAATAATATTAAAGAATTTATCAACACGCAAAAAGTTTTCAACACTACCATAGAAGAAAAGTTGAATAAGATTGATGATTTTTCTAGAAGTGTTGATAGAATTTCTCATGATGTAGAAAGTCTCAAGATGAAAAAATTTGTGCCTAAAGTTGAGGAATAAATTAAAGCTCTCTATGTTTCTATGGATGAAATTAAGAAAAGAACTGCTAATCTTAGAGCTAAAAGAGAATTTTTAGAAAAAGCGTTTTCTAGTGATTACTTTCGTAAAAGTGATGAAGAGATTAAAATGATTGGTGTTTCTTCTATTGATTCCTTGTTTAGTAAAGTTAAGATTGATGAAAAAGGGACTGGAGAAGAGTCAACTTTAGTAGAAGGCGTCCCGATAATTTGAAGGGTGAAAATCTTGTTGAGAAAATTGATAAAAGTGGGTTTGAAGAGGTCAAAACTTTAACTAGTGACGCACCCACTCTTTTGGATTACAAAGACTTTAATTATGATAGTGTGACAACCTGGTTTTTGCCCTCTTTCTTTGCCTGACTTTCAGTTGGTTTGAATTTGAAAATTGGAGTTTTGAATCTTTTCATATGGACTTAAACACTTGGGTACCCCTTGGCTTTCACCCAAGTGTCCCATTTCCCTCTCTAACCATCATTCCCACTCTGGTTCACCTCAAAATAATATTTGGAATATTTTTCTTAAATGAAAAATATTCATTTCCCTCTCTTAAACCCTAGCTAGCTCAATGTGCTCCAAAGCAACCCCAATTTTTCTTGCCCACAAAACTCTGAGAAAATTCACAAATATTCTTTGAACCCTAGGGCACCTTCCTGAGCAAAAATATTGCATCACTTTTTGGAGTATTTTTGCTACAGAAAATATTTTCTGTTCTGGACAGAAATGGTGGTTTCAGCAACAACCATTTTACTTGCTCCATTGTGGCTGATTTTTCTTATGCATCATCACCTTAGTAGATGATTGCTAACTGATACGTCCATTTTGCATCATGCTTTTATATCGATATTTATTGCATTACGGGCTGTTATTACACATTATGTCACAATACTTATGCCTATCCTCTCTTATTTTACAAGGTTTACATAAAGAGGGAGAATGCCGGCAGCTGGGATTCTGGGCTGGAAAAGGAGCAAATATTAGAGACCTATTCTGCACAACTCCAAAAGTCCTGAAACTCCACGGAAGACGTTTTCCAAATATATAAAAAATACTGAGAGCAAGAACTTCACCAGGGGGGCCACACCCTACCCACGAGGGTGGGGGCGCGTCCTACCCCCTGGGCACGCCCCCTACCTCGTGGGCCCCCTGGTGGCCCTCCGGTGACCATCTTCTGCTATATGAAGTCTTTTGATGGGAAAAAATAGGGAGCCATCTTCTCGGATGAAACTCCACCGCCACGAGGCGGAACCTTGGCGGAACCAATCTAGGGCTCTGGCGGAGCTGTTCTGCCGGGGAAACTTCCCTCCCGGAGGGGGAAATCATCGCCATGGTCATCACCAACGCTCCTCTCATCGGGAGAGGGCAATCTCCATCAACATCTTCATCAGCACCATCTCCTCTCAAAACCCTAGTTCATCTCTTGTATCCAATTATTGTCTCCATGTCCGGGATTGGTGCTAGTATGTAACGCCCGGATAATTAGACTACAGTAATCCCTTGCTAATGATACCACGTCACCTCGATTACTGTTGATAATCTCGCGTTAGTTCAAAACTAATTCAAATTCAAATTGAATTAAAAGCAAACATCAAAAGTTTTCAAACTTTAAAACTAAAATGTTCAAGTTGTAGAAAATAAATCATAAATAATATTGATGCAGAAACCACATTTTTGGTAAAGTGTTTAGATGCACTAAGGTAATTAAAGCAGCAGCAAAACATTTAATTAATACCTTTTTCAAATAATAAAATATTAAACCATTTTATTTAGCTGTCCAAATTAATGTGGCAGTGTTGTATTCCTAAATACTAATTTAGGTGTTGAAATTAAATTTTACAAAAACTAAATTAAATTAATTATTAAGAGAAACAGAAAAGAAAATTATGAAAAGATAAAAGGAAAGCAAACAAAAAAAAAGGAACCAGCAGCCCCCGGCCCAACTGGGCCATGTCCCAGCCAGGCCGGCCCACCCCAGCGCCCTACTAGGCCACCCCGACCCCCTGGTCAAACCCTAACCCCATCCCACTCCCCACTCGCCCCCACGTCTCTCTCTCGTCCCCCTCCCGATCCGATCTGGATCGGGGCGACGACCCCGACGACCGCGCCCCGTTCGCTGCCGCTCGAGGGCCTCCTCAACTCGCCGGACCGCTCCGCCGTCGCCGGAGCCCTTCCCCGCCATCCTGCATCCCCTGCGCCACGCCGGACCTCCTCGTCCTCCTCCCCGAGTCGCTCCCCGCGCACCGCTGCCAAGTCCCTACAAACCCGATGTGAGCGCGCGCCCTTCCCCCTCTCTACCTCTCGCGCGACCTCCCCTC
>NC_041386.1:546356721-546366055 GCF_002162155.2 Triticum dicoccoides | reverse complement strand
GTGCCTTGGCGCTGCCGAGCCCGAAACTACTTCGGCCGATTTCATCGCCACTCCTACCCCGCGCGCCCCTGGTGTGGTGCTGCTCGCCGATGCCGCTGAAGCCGCTCCTCTCGCCGGTCGCCTCTGTCCTGTGCGCCGTCGCCATTCCCCGTCCTCCGCCCGGTGGGCGCCCGGCGCCGGCGCCCCGCCGTGGCCGAGGCCGATCCCCCGGTTCACCCTGTCGGGCGTCCCGCCAGCGCCCAGGCGGGCTGTGCCCTGTGCCCATTAACAAGCAAACCCGCTAGGCCCCTATGGGCCTATGACATATGGGCCCGCCCCAGAACGGTTTTATAAAAAAAAAGAATTAGAAAAATATATATTAAATAAATAAATAATAATTAAATTAATTAATTAATTAAGGAATTAATTAAGTTAATTAATCATAATTAGATTAACCTAATTAACTAATTAGTTTAATTAAACAGTAATTAGATTAGCTAAACATTAATTAGACTAAACAGTCAATGACGAACGGGACCCACCTGTCAGGTTGACCAAGTCAACCCTGTTGACTGCTGACGTCAGCATGACATCATGCTGACGTCATAAATTCATATTTCGAATTAAATAATTAATTAACTAAATTCCAGAAATTAATATAATCTTTAGAAAATCATATCTTTTAATCCGTAACTCGGATTAAAATATTTTCAACATGAAAGTTGCTCAGAACGACGAGGCGAACCCGGATACGCAGCCTGTTCGTCCACCACACACCTCTAAAATACCAAACACGCAACTTTCCCCCTCCGGTTCATCTGTCCGAAAACCCGAAACACCGGGAATACTTTCCCGGATGTTTCCCCCCTTAACCGGTACCACCTCATACCACGTTAGGGCCCGCCTAGCATCGTTACTTGTCATGTCATGCATCGATATGCATTTGTTTGCATTGTATTCATTGTTTCTTCCCCCTCTTCTCTCCGGTAGACTACGAGACCGACGCTGCTGCTGCCCAGTTCGACTACGGAGTTGACGACCCCTCCTTGCCAGAGCAATCAGGCAAGCCCCCCCTTTGATCACCAGATATCGCCTATTCTACTCTATACTGCTTGCATTAGAGTAGTGTAGCATGTTACTGCTTTCTGTTATACCTATCCTGATGCATAGCCTGTCCTTGTTACTACTGTTGATACCTTTAACCGCAATCCTAAATACTTAGTATAGGATGCTAGTTTATCATCATTGGCCCTACATTCTTGTCAGTCTGCCTTGCTATACTATTGGGCCGTGATCACTCGGGAGGTGATCACGGGTATATACATACATACATACTATACAGATGGTGACTAAAGTCGGGTCAGCTCGAAGAGTACCCGCGAGTGATTCACGGACTGGGGGCTGAAAGGACCTTTGTCCCGACGGCCCTCTGTGTGGGTCTTTGTGGCGGAGCGACAGGGCAGGTTGAGACCACCTAGGAGACAGGTGGGCCTGGCCCTGTTCGGCGTTCGCGGATATTTAACACGCTTAACGAGATCTTGGTATTTGATCTGAGTTGGCTACGAGCCTATACGCACTAACCATCTACGCGGGAGTAGTTATGGGTATCCCGACGTCGTGGTATCAGCCGAAGCACTTCGTGACGTCAGCGACTAAGCGGCGCGCGCCGGGTTGGACTGCGTTAACGCAACTTCCTTTGTAATGGAGGTTGCTAGGTCTGCTCACCGGCCGCGTACGCAACGTGCAGGTGTGCAATGGGCGATGGGCCCAGACCCCTGCGCGCATAGGATTTAGACCGGCGTGCTGACCTCTCTGTTGTGCCTAGGTGGGGCTGCGACGTGTTGATCTTCCGAGGCCGGGCATGACCCAGGAAAGTGTGTCCGGCCAAACGGGATCGAGCGTGTTGGGTTATGTGGTGCACCCCTGCAGGGAAGTTAATCTATTCGAATAGCCGTGATCTTCGGTAACAGGACGACTTGGAGTTGTACCTTGACCTTATGACAACTAGAACCGGATACTTAATAAAACACACCCTTCCAAGTGCCAGATACAACCGGTGGTCGCTCTCCCTCAGGGATGCGAGGGAAGGATCGCCGGGTAGGATATGCTATGCGATGCTACTTGGAGGACTTCGACCTACCCTCTTCTGCCTGTTGCAAGACGAAGGTGACCAGAAGCGTAGTCTTCGATAAGACTAGCTATCCCCCTCTTATTCTGGCATTCTGCAGTTCAGTCCACTGATATGGCCCTTTACACATATACCCATGCATATGTAGTGTAGTTCCTTGCTTGCGAGTACTTTGGATGAGTACTCACGGTTGCTTTCTCCCCCCTTTTTCCCCCTTTCCTTTCTTTCTGGTTGTCGCAACCAGATGCTGGAGTCCAGGAGCCAGACGCCACCGTCGACGACGACCCCTACTACACCGGAGGTGCCTACTACTACGTGCTGCCCACTGACGACGACCTGGAGTAGTTTAGGAGGATCCCAGGCAGGAGGCCTGCGCCTCTTTCGATCTGTATCCCAGTTTGTGCTAGCCTTCTTAAGGCAAACTTGTTTAACTTATGTCTGTACTCAGATATTGTTGCTTCCGCTGACTCGTCTATGATCGAGCACTTGTATTCGAGCCCTCGAGGCCCCTGGCTTGTATTATGATGCTTGTATGACTTATTTATGTTTTAGAGTTGTGTTGTGATATCTTCCCGTGAGTCCCTGATCTTGATCGTACACATTTGCATGCATGATTAGTGTACGATTAAATCGGGGGCGTCACAAGTTGGTATCAGAGCCGACTGCCTGTAGGAATCCCCCTTCCACACTCCTTGGCCGAAGTCGAGTCTAGACATTACAAAAACTTTTACTAACTTGGCTGTGTGCCTTACGGGCCCACGTCGCCATTGGGTGGTACTAGGATCTTTTACTTCTCGACCTTTACTCTGGGACTCTGAACTATTTTCTACTCGGGTTAAACGAATTTACTAACTCTGACATTAGGATCCCGTTACCACGTTCACCCCGAAGTTGGATAAGCCATAGTTATTCTGTAGGATAGCATTTTGAATAGTGCCCATGTTGTCATTTGACTCCATTGAAACATCTTTGTTTTCAGATGGAACCCACGAGGCAGGTCGTGCGCCACACTGCGGCCATTGGTGCCTCAGGATCACCTGCTGTGCTAGCTGATATGATGACCTATCTGGGTTATCGCTGGCACCCTGAGTACACCGTCTACGAGGAGTACCAGGACTTTAACCAGGAGCAGTACCGTGCCATCGTCCACCTCTACTCTCGGGAGTATGAGTCCACTACCGTGCTGCACACCGCTCATGGTGTTGGAGTGACCATCGAGATGGCAGTCCACGATGCGGCTCATGCTGCTCTGACACGTCTTCGTGGAGAGTATCAGGCGTTGGACACTTCCCCTTTCAGACACATTCCTATCGCATCTGACGTTGGCGCGGAGGGATACTACACTGCCGCCTACTCCACCGTCACCCGAGAGCCTTTCCACCATCAGCGCCTGGTTCTGCATGCTGATGGGCTGGACCGAGCTAACAGAGCTCTTCGCCACGAGTTGTACACCACTCGTCAACACCTTTACAGGGCTCTGACGCGGTTGCACCCCTTTGTCCGGTCTGGACAGCTGCCGCGTTCTGCGATCTACCCAGCCAGGACCGTGATGCCCCACGGTGTCGGATGGCCAGAGGTGGGAGGCTACTCTCCCGCACTTGGTCCTCTTCTGCCACCTGAGCGTCGGGTTCTACATCAGAGTATCCGCGGCCCCCAGGCCACTGACGTGGAGGACTATCCGTTGCCTCACTACCAGCTGTCAGGTTACAACTACCTTCACAGTACCTCCTGGGACTGATGTAGTCTTGCTCATTAGTCTTAGATGCACTCGCGAGCCTGCGTGCCGCCTATGATGACTTAATCTATGTACTGAACTCTGTGTACTGAACTCTATGTCCGACCCCTTTTGTAAGTTATGCCGACTATCTATGTGGTATCTGTCGTGCTCCTTTCATTATGCATGTTTCATCATGAATGACTCTTGTCTATGCAAATTTCTCAATACTGAACTACCCCTGTTATATATTAGCAGGATGGTTAGACCAGCTGGTCGTGGTCGTGGTGGCAACTTCCCACCACCGCCTGAGTACATGGCTGGTATGATCCAACAGCTTGAGATGAATCGCCAGTTCATGGAGAACATGATGGCTCAGTTTCCTCGCCCCAATATGAACCAGCAGCCAATCACAACCACTCTGCAGGATTTCATACGCCTCAACCCAAGTGTGTACCGCAGCTCAACCCAGCCGCTGGATGCTGATGACTGGCTCCGTGACATCACCTATGAGATGGAGTCTGCTGATGTAGCCCCTGCCAGCTATGTCACTTTTGCTTCCTTCTTTCTAAAGGGACCCGCAGTGCAATGGTGGGACAGCCACAGGCGTACTCTGCCAGTTGGGACAATCATCTCCTGGCCAGACTTTCAGGCTGCCTTTCGTGCCCGCTTCATTCCTCAGGGAATCATGGACAGGAAGAAGCGTGAGTTCCGCAACCTCACACAGGGCAACAAAACTGTGGAAGCTTATCAGCGGGAGTTTCTGGACTTATCCCGCTATGCTGAAGAAGACATTGCAACTGATGCTCGCAGACAGGAGAAGTTCCGTGAAGGCCTTCAAGCTGACATCAAGCTCGCACTTCTAGTGCATGACTTTGCCGATTTCGCCACCTTGGTGAACAAGGCCATCAATGTCGAGACTGGTCTGCAAGAACACCAGAGCTCTCAAAGGCGCAACCGTGACACGGGCTCATCTTCGGGCCCGCCCTCGCAGAAGCGTAAGATATGGATCCCGAACAGCATGTACCGTCCAAATGCACCTGCCCCAAGGCAGTCTTATGCTGCACCTCGTCTGCCGGCTGCTCCAACTAGGCAGCCGAGGCTTCCAGCTCCACCACCCGGAGCACCTGTTCCCACTCCCAATAATGGTCTGTGCTACAAGTGTGGTCAACCAGGTCACCTTGCCAGGAACTGCTATCAGAATCAAAAACAGAATCAACTGGCCCTTCCAGCTACTGGCCGTGGAAACAACCAGGCCCGCAACAACAATGCCAAGTCTTATGGCCGTGTTCATGCCAACCACATTGATCTGAATGAAGCTCAAGACCAGCCTGCTACTGTGATGGGTACACTCCTCGTAAATTCAGTACCAGCATCCGTTTTATTTGATATAGGTGCATCGCATTCATTCATGTCCGAAGATTTTGCATACAAGCACGATGTTAAATTTGAGCAGATGAACACTTCGGTAGTGGTAAAAACCCCCGCGGGACAATGTCAGACCTCCATGGTTGGCATTGACGTCCCTGCGAAAATCGAAGGGTTGGAGTTTCGTGCCTCGCCCATTATACTGAAGTCGTCTAACATTGACCTCATTCTGGGAATGGATTGGTTAAAGGCGCATACTGCTTCTATCGTTTGCGCCAGTAAGACCGTCCATCTGCTACACCCTTCTGATGAAATAATTAGCTATGATGCTCATCTGGTTCGGAATGCCGAGGCCAGACTTTATGCCTTAAACGCATTGAACGCTGCACCACTTGAGGGCATTGAAAACATTCCCGTCGTGCGTGAATTCCTAGACGTCTTTCCTGAAGAACTCCCAGGGATTCCCCCTGCTAGAGCTGTCGAATTCGTCATCGACTTGAAACCAGGCACCACTCCTATAGCCAAGCGACCCTACAAGATGCCGCCGCATGAACTCCTTGAGCTTAAGGAGGAAATCGATAAATCTCTTCGAAGTGGTTTCATTCGCCCAAGTTGCTCTCCTTGGGGAGCACCTTCTCTCTTTGTCAAGAAGAAAGATGGGACACACCGATTGGTCCAAGACTACCGTCCTATAAACCAAGCTACCATTCAGAAGAAGTATCCTCTTCCTCGGATCAATGATCTGTATGATCAATTGGCTGGTTCATCAGTGTTCTCTAAACTCGACTTGAGGTTGGGTTACCACCAGATCCGTGTTCGTAAGGAGGATATCCCCAAGACCGCATTTGTGACTCGTTATGGTTCATACGAGTACACCGTCATGTCTTTCGGCTTGACCAATGCTCCAGCCACCTTCTCTCGCCTGATGAACTATATATTCATGGATTACCTCGACAAGTTCGTCGTGGTTTATCTGGATGATATCCTGATATTTTCCAAGAGTGAAGAAGAACATGCTGAACATCTTCGTCTTGTGCTGGAAAAGCTACGAGAGCATCAGCTATATGCCAAGTTCTCCAAGTGTGAATTCTGGCTTCCCGAAGTAACCTATCTCGGGCATGTCATCTCTAAGGATGGTATTGCCGTCAACCCTGAATGAGTTCAGGCTATTCTCGATTGGACTCCTCCGAAGAATGTTAAGCAAGTCAGAAGTTTTCTCGGTCTCGCCAGCTACTGCCGTCGATTCGTCGAGAACTTCTCCAAGATTGCCAGGCCTCTGACTAACCTATTGCGTAAGGGCGTCAAGTTCCAATGGACAGACAAATGTCAGGAAAGCTTCCAGGCACTCAAAGACAAGTTGACTTCTGCCCCAGTACTAGCTCCACCTGATACTAAGAAGGACTTCGTCATTTACTGCGACGCTTCCCGTCAAGGATTAGGCTGTGTCCTAATGCAGGAGCGCAAAGTGGTTGCTTATGCCTCTCGGCAATTGCGCCCTCACGAAGAGAACTACCCAGTTCACGACCTCGAACTTGCTGCTGTCATTCATGCGCTAAAACAGTGGCGACATTACCTACTCGGTAATCGCTGCGAGATCTTCACTGACCACCAAAGTCTGAAGTATCTGTTTACTCAGCCAGACCTGAACCTCCGTCAGCAGAGATGGATGGAGACTGTTGCAGACTTTGATTTGGGTATTTCCTATACACCAGGCAAGGCTAATGTAATGGCTGATGCCTTGAGCCGCAAGTCTTACTGCAACCACCTCCAGGTTCACAAAGTTCAGCCCTCACTCATTGAAGAATTCAGAAAGCTGAACCTCCATATTGTTCCTCCGGGTGCACTCGCTCCCCCTCCTCCGGAGTTCCGCAAGATGAATCTCCGTGTTGTTTCCCAGGGATCCCTCTATACCCTGGCTATTGAACCCGATCTCGTGGGCACCATAAAGACAATGCAGGGATTTGACTCTGAAGTCTACAAGGTTAAGCAAGACCTCAAAGAAGGAAGTCCCTCATCCTTCACTATTGCTGATGATGGCGCCTTGTACTTCAAAGGCCGCCTAGTGGTGCCGTGTAAGAAGGAAAACCTGAATATGACTCAGGAGGTTATGAAAGAAGCTCATGATACGCCTCTATGTATCCACCCTGGTAGTACAAAGATGTACCAAGACATCCGCCAGAGATTCTGGTGGTCTAACATGAAGCAAGACATTGCTCGTTATGTTGCTGAATGTGACGTTTGCCGTCGTATCAAAGCAGAACATCAAAGGCCTGCTGGAACTCTGCAACCTATCTCTATTCCTGAATGGAAATGGGACCATGTTGAAATGGACTTCGTCACTGGATTCCCCAAATCGCAGAAAGGCAATGATGCTATTCTTGTTGTCATTGACCGACTTTCTAAAGTTGCACATTTTCTGGCTGTCAAGGAAACGATCACTGCTAGTCAGCTGGCAAACCTCTACATGACCAGAATTGTCTCGCTTCACGGTATTCCATTAGTAATCAGTTCAGACCGTGGCAGCTTATTCACTTCAAGATTCTGGGCAAGTTTCCAAGAAGCTATGGGCACTCATCTGTCTTTCAGCACTGCGTTTCATCCGCAGTCACAAGGGCAAGTTGAACGTGTGAACCAAGTTCTCAAAGACATGCTTCGAGCTTGTGTTATTTCCTTCGGCAAGAAATGGGAGGAATCTCTCCCGTATGCTGAGTTCTCTTATAATAATAGCTATCAAGCTAGTCTGAAGATGGCCCCCTTCGAAGTGTTATATGGACGAAAGTGCCGAACCCCTCTGAACTGGTCAGAAACTGGGGAACGTCCACTCTTCGGTCCGGATATTATCCAAAATGCTGAAGAGCAAGTCCGCATTATTCGCGAGAATCTCAAGACTGCTCAGTCACGTCAAAAGAGAAATTATGACCGTCATCATAAAGACATGGTCTATCAACCTGGCGAAAAGGCCTATCTTCGCGTTACACCAATGAAGGGTGCTCACCGCTTCGGGATCAAGGGCAAGATAGCTCCTCGCTATATTGGCCCATTCACTATTCTCGAGAGGCGTGGAAAGGTGGCATATCAACTGGAGCTTCCGTCGAACCTTTCTCAGGTTCACGATGTGTTCCACGTGTCGCAGCTCCGTCGCTGCTTCAAGGACCCAATCCGAGCAGTGGATCATGAAGTGCTCGAATTGCAACAGGACCTCTCATATAAAGAGCATCCGGTCCGCATTCTCGATCAAGCTGAACGCCGCACACGCCAGAAGGCGATCAAGTTCCTCAAAGTTCAGTGGTCGCACCATTCTGAAGATGAAGCCACTTGGGAACGTGAGGATCGCCTGCGTGATGAATACCCCGCACTGTTTCCTTCTACCTTCTAAATCTCGGGACGAGATTTCTTGTAGTGGAGGAGATTTATAACGCCCGGATAATTAGACTACAGTAATCCCTTGCTAATGATACCACGTCACCTCGATTACTGTTGATAATCTCGCGTTAGTTCAAAACTAATTCAAATTCAAATTGAATTAAAAGCAAACATCAAAAGTTTTCAAACTTTAAAACTAAAATGTTCAAGTTGTAGAAAATAAATCATAAATAATATTGATGCAGAAACCACATTTTTGGCAAAGTGTTTAGATGCACTAAGGTAATTAAAGCAGCAGCAAAACATTTAATTAATACCTTTTTCAAATAATAAAATATTAAACCATTTTATTTAGCTGTCCAAATTAATGTGGCAGTGTTGTATTCCTAAATACTAATTTAGGTGTTGAAATTAAATTTTACAAAAACTAAATTAAATTAATTATTAAGAGAAACAGAAAAGAAAATTATGAAAAGATAAAAGGAAAGCAAACAAAAAAAAAGGAACCAGCAGCCCCCGGCCCAACTGGGCCATGTCCCAGCCAGGCCGGCCCACCCCAGCGCCCTACTAGGCCACCCCGACCCCCTGGTCAAACCCTAACCCCATCCCACTCCCCACTCGCCCCCACGTCTCTCTCTCGTCCCCCTCCCGATCCGATCTGGATCGGGGCGACGACCCCGACGACCGCGCCCCGTTCGCTGCCGCTCGAGGGCCTCCTCAACTCGCCGGACCGCTCCGCCGTCGCCGGAGCCCTTCCCCGCCATCCTGCATCCCCTGCGCCA
>NC_041386.1:546288604-546356106 GCF_002162155.2 Triticum dicoccoides | reverse complement strand
GGCCGCTGCCTCCTTCCCCGCGCCGCGCCTGGGCCGTGCGCCCCGCCGTCTCGCTCGTCGCGCCCGAACGCCCGCCTGTGCCTCGGCGCTGCCGAGCCCGAAACTACTTCGGCCGATTTCATCGCCACTCCTACCCCGCGCGCCCCTGGTGTGGTGCTGCTCGCCGATGCCGCTGAAGCCGCTCCTCTCGCCGGTCGCCTCTGTCCTGTGCGCCATCGCCATTCCCCGTCCTCCGCCCGGTGGGCGCCCGGCGCCGGCGCCCCGCCGTGGCCGAGGCCGATCCCCCGGTTCACCCTGTCGGGCGTCCCGCCAGCGCCCAGGCGGGCTGTGCCCTGTGCCCATTAACAAGCAAACCCGCTAGGCCCCTATGGGCCTATGACATATGGGCCCGCCCCAGAACGGTTTTATATAAAAAAAAGAATTAAAAATATATATATTAAATAAATAAATAATAATTAAATTAATTAATTAATTAAGTTAATTAATCATAATTAGATTAACCTAATTAACTAATTAGTTTAATTAAACAGTAATTAGATTAGCTAAACATTAATTAGACTAAACAGTCAATGACAAACGGGACCCACCTGTCAGGTTGACCAAGTCAACCCTGTTGACTGCTGACATCAGCATGACATCATGCTGACGTCATAAATTCATATTTCGAATTAAATAATTAATTAACTAAATTCCAGAAATTAATATAATCTTTAGAAAATCATATCTTTTAATCCGTAACTCGGATTAAAATATTTTCAACATGAAAGTTGCTCAGAACGACAAGGCGAACCCAGATACGCAGCCCGTTCGTCCACCACACACCTCTAACATACCAAACATGCAACTTTCCCCCTCCGGTTCATCTGTCCAAAAACGCGAAACACCGGGAATACTTTCCCGGATGTTTCCCCCCCTTAACCGGTACCACCTCATACCACGTTAGGGCCCGCCTAGCATTGTTACTTGTCATGTCATGCATCGATATGCATTTGTTTGCATTGTATTCATTGTTTCTTCCCCCTCTTCTCTCCGGTAGACTACGAGACTGACGCTGCTGCTGCCCAGTTCGACTACGGAGTTGACGACCCCTCCTTGCCAGAGCAATCAGGCAAGCCCCCCCTTTGATCACCAGATATCGCCTATTCTACTCTATACTGCTTGCATTAGAGTAGTGTAGCATGTTACTGCTTTCTGTTATACCTATCCTGATGCATAGCCTGTCCTTGTTACTACTGTTGATACCTTTAACCGCAATCCTAAATACTTAGTATAGGATGCTAGTTTATCATCATTGGCCCTACATTCTTGTCAGTCTGCCTTGCTATACTATTGGGCCGTGATCACTCGGGAGGTGATCACGGGTATATACATACATACATACTATACAGATGGTGACTAAAGTCGGGTCAGCTCGAAGAGTACCCGCGAGTGATTCACGGACTGGGGGCTGAAAGGACCTTTGTCCCGACGGCCCTCTGTGTGGGTCTTTGTGGCGGAGCGACAGGGCAGGTTGAGACCACCTAGGAGACAGGTGGGCCTGGCCCTGTTCGGCGTTCGCGGATATTTAACACGCTTAACGAGATCTTGGTATTTGATCTGAGTTGGCTACGAGCCTATACGCACTAACCATCTACGCGGGAGTAGTTATGGGTATCCCGACGTCGTGGTATCAGCCGAAGCACTTCGTGATGTCAGCGACTGAGCGGCGCGCGCCGGGTTGGACTGCGTTAACGCAACTTCCTTTGTAATGGAGGTTGCTAGGTCTGCTCACCGGCCGCGCACGCAACGTGCAGGTGTGCAATGGGCGATGGGCCCAGACCCCTGCGCGCATAGGATTTAGACCGGCGTGCTGACCTCTCTGTTGTGCCTAGGTGGGGCTGCGACGTGTTGATCTTCCGAGGCCGGGCATGACCCAGGAAAGTGTGTCCGGCCAAATGGGATTGAGCGTGTTGGGTTATGTGGTGCACCCCTGCAGGGAAGTTAATCTATTCGAATAGCCGTGATCTTCGGTAACAGGACGACTTGGAGTTGTACCTTGACCTTATGACAACTAGAACCGGATACTTAATAAAACACACCCTTCCAAGTGCCAGATACAACCGGTGGTCGCTCTCGCTCAGGGATGCGAGGGAAGGATCGCCGGGTAGGATATGCTATGCGATGCTACTTGGAGGACTTCGACCTACCCTCTTCTGCCTGTTGCAAGACGAAGGTGACCAGAAGCGTCTTCGATAAGACTAGCTATCCCCCTCTTATTCTGGCATTCTGCAGTTCAGTCCACTGATATGGCCCTTTACACATATACCATGCATATGTAGTGTAGTTCCTTGCTTGCGAGTACTTTGGATGAGTACTCACGGTTGCTTTCTCCCCCTTTTTTCCCCTTTCCTTTCTTTCTGGTTGTCGCAACCAGATGCTGGAGTCCAGGAGCCAGACGCCACCGTCGACGACGACCCCTACTACACCGGAGGTGCCTACTACTACGTGCTGCCCGCTGACGACGACCTGGAGTAGTTTAGGAGGATCCCAGGCAGGAGGCCTGCGCCTCTTTCGATCTGTATCCCAGTTTGTGCTAGCCTTCTTAAGGCAAACTTGTTTAACTTATGTCTGTACTCAGATATTGTTGCTTCCGCTGACTCGTCTATGATCGAGCACTTGTATTCGAGCCCTCGAGGCCCCTGGCTTGTATTATGATGCTTGTATGACTTATTTATGTTTTAGAGTTGTGTTGTGATATCTTCCCGTGAGTCCCTGATCTTGATCGTACACATTTGCGTGCATGATTAGTGTACGATTAAATCGGGGGCGTCACATAGTAGGTTGCTAGTAGTGTTAATTACTCCTTGTAGTTGATGCTAGTTGGTTTAATTGGTGGAAGATCATATGTTTAGATCCTATATGCATATTAATACCCCTCTGCTTATGAACATGTTTATGCTTTGTGATTAGTTACTTTTGTTCCTGAGGACATGGGAGAAGTCTTGCTATTAGTAGTCATGTGAATTTGGTATTCATTCGATATTTTGATGAGATGTATGTTGTCTCTCCTCTAGTGGTATTATGTGAACGTCGACTACATGACACTTCACCATTGTTTGGGCCTAGAGGAAGGCATTGGGGAGTAATAAGTAGATGATGGGTTGCTAGAATGACAGAAGCTTAAACCCTAGTTTATGCGTTGCTTCGTAAGGGGCTGATTTGGATCCATATGTTTCATGCTATGGTTAGGTCTACCTTAATACTTTTGTTGTAGTTGAGGATGCTTGCAATAGAGGTTAATCATAAGTGGGATGCTTGTCCAAGTAAGGGCAGTACCCAAGCACCAGTCCACCCACATACCAGATTATCAAAGTACCGAACGTCAATCATATGAGCGTGATGAAAACTAGCTTCACGATATTCCCATGTGTCCTCGGGAGCGCTTTTCTCTATATAAGAGTTTGTCCAGGCTTGTCCTTTGCTACAAAAAGGATTGGGACACCTTGCTGCACTTTATTTACTTTTGTTACTTGTTGCTCGTTACAAATTATCCTATCAGAAAACTATCTGTTACCACTTATTTCAGTACTTGCAGAGAATACCTTGCTGGAAACCGCTTATCAGTTCCTTCTGCTCCTCGTTGGGTTTGACACTCTTACTTATCGAAAGGACTACGATAGATCCCCTATACTTGTGGGTCATCAAGACTCTTTTCTGGCGCCGTTGCCGGGGAGTGAAGTGGTAGGTGGAATTTGGTAAGGAAAAATTTATATAGTGTGCTGAAATTTACTGTCACTTGTTATTATGGAAAGTAATCCTCTGAGGGGCTTGTTTGGGGTATCTTCACCCCGACCAGTAGAGCAAAGAGTTGCTCCTCAACCTACTAACAATGAAAATGAAAATGAAAATGTCTGCTTTGAAATTCCTTCGGGTATGATAGAAAAACTGCTAGCTAATCCCTTTTTAGGAGATGGAACAAAACATCCTGATGAGCATCTAATACATGTGGATGAAGTTTGTGGACTATTTAGGCTTGCAGGTGTACCCGGAGATGTTGTTAAGAAGAAGTTCTTTCCTTTATCTTTGAAGGGAGACACATCGACATGATATAGGCTATGTGATGATATGGGGTCTTGGAATTACAAACGATTGAAATTGGAATTTCATCAGAAGTTTTATCCTATGCATCTTGTTCATCGTGATCGCAATTATATATATAATTTTTGGCCTCGCGAAGGAGAAAGCATCGCTCAAGCTTGGGGCAGGCTTAAATCAATGTTATATTCATGCCCCAATCATGAGCTCTCGAGAAAAATGATTATTCAAAATTTCTATGCTCGGCTTTCTGATAAGAATCGCACCATGCTTGATACTTCTTGTGCTGGTTCTTTTATGATGAAGACTATTGAATTCAAATGGGATTTATTGGAAAGAATTAAACGCAACTCTGAAGAATGGGACCTCGACAAAGGTAAGGAGTCAGGTATAACACC
This sequence comes from Triticum dicoccoides, assembly GCF_002162155.2. Taxonomy (NCBI): domain Eukaryota; kingdom Viridiplantae; phylum Streptophyta; class Magnoliopsida; order Poales; family Poaceae; genus Triticum; species Triticum dicoccoides. Next base: position 546,351,634 of record NC_041386.1, on the reverse strand, counting down.
TAGTTTTGATTGTGTTAAATCTTTTATGGATACCGATATTTTTCATAAATTTAGCACTAAATATGGACTTAACTCTGAGATAGTAGCTTCTTTCTGTGAATCTTTTGCTACTTATGTTGATCTCCCCAAGGAGAAGTGGTTTAAATATCATCCTCCCATAGAAGTAAAAGTAGCTGCACCTATTAAAGTTGAAGAAAAGATTGTCACTTATAATGACCCTATTGTTCCTACTTCTTATGTTGAGAAACCACCTTTCCCTGTTAGGATAAAGGATCATGCTAAAGCTTCAACTGTAGTTCCTAAAAGCAATATTAAAACATATACACCTCTTGAGCAAGTTAAAGTTGAACCTAATATTGCTATTGTTAAAGATCTCTTGTCCGATAATATTGATGGGCATGTTATTTATTTCTGTGATGAAACTGCTAGAATTGCTAAACCCTATGCTAAAGATAAACCTAGACCTGTGGTAGGCATGCATGTTATTTCTGTTAAAATAGGAGATCATTGTTATCATGACTTATGTGATATGGGTGCTAGTGCTAGTGCAATACCTTATTCCTTATACAAATAAGTTATGCATGATATTGCACCTGCTGAGATGGAAGATATTGATGTCACAATTAAACTTGCCAATAGAGATACTATTTCACCAATGGGAATTGTTAGAGATGTTGAAGTCTTGTGTGGGAAAACTAAATATCCTGCTGATTTTCTTGTTCTTGGTTCCCCACAGCATAGCTTTTGTCCCATTATATTTGGTAGACCCTTCTTGAACACTGTTAATGCTACCATAGATTGCAAAAGGGATGTTGTTACTGTCGGTTTAGATGATGTGACTCATGAATTTAATTTCTCTAAATTTAGTAGACAAGACCGTGAAGAAGAATTACATAGTAAGGATGAAATTATTGGTCTTGCTTCTATTGTCGTACCTCCCAGTGATCCTTTAGAACATTATTTGCTAGACCATGAAAATGATATGTTTATGAATGAAAGAAGGGAAATAGAGGAAGTATTCTTTAAACAGGAACCTATTCTGAAAAACAATTTACCTGTTGAAATCCTAGGGGATCCTCCTCCACCCAAGGGTGATCCCGTGTTTGAGCTTAAACCGTCACCTGATACTCTTAAATATGCTTATCTTGATGAGAAAAAGATATATCCTGTTATTATTAGTGCTAACCTTTCAGAGCATGAGGAAGAGAGATTATTGATAACTCCGAAGAAGCACCATGCTGCTATTGGGTATACTCTTGACGATCTTAAGGGCATTAGTCCCACTCTATGTCAACATAAAATTATTTTGGAAGAAGATGCTAAACCAGTTCGTGATCATCAACGACGGCTGAATCCTAAAATGAAAGAAGTGGTAAGAAAGGAAATACTAAAGCTCCTTGAGGTAGGTATAATCTATCCCGTTGCTGATAGTCAGTGGGTAAGTCCTGTCCATTGTGTCCCTAAGAAGGGAGGTATTACTGTCGTTCCTAATGATAAAGATGAATTGATTCCTCAAAGAATTATTATAGGTTATAGGATGGTAATTGATTTCCGCAAATTAAATAAGGCAACTAAAAAGGATAATTACCCCTTACCTTTTATCGATCAAATTCTAGAAAGATTATCCAAACATACACATTTTTGCTTTCTAGATGGTTATTCTGGTTTCTCTCAAATACATGTGTCAGCCAAAGATTAAGCAAAGACTACTTTTACATGCCCTTTTGGTACTTTTGCTTATAGACGTATGCCTTTTGGTTTATGTAATGCACCTGCTACCTTTCAAAGATGCATGATGGCTATATTCTCTGACTTCTGTGAAAAGATTTGTGAGGTTTTCATGGATGATTTTTCCGTCTATGGATCTTCTTTTGATGATTGCTTAAGCAACCTTGATTGAGTTTTGCAGAGATGGAAGAAACTAATCATGTCTTGAATTGGGAAAAGTGCCACTTTTTGGTCAATGAAGGTATTGTCTTGGGGCATAAAGTTTCTGAAAGAGGTATTGAAGTTGATAAAGCCAAGGTTGATGGTATTGAAAAGATGCCATGTCCCAAGGACATCAAAGGTATAAGAAGTTTCCTTGGTCATGCCGGATTTTATAGGAGGTTCATTAAGGAATTCTCAAAAATTTCTCGGCCTCTGACTAATTTATTACAAAAAGATATACCATTTGTTTTTGATGATGATTGTGTAGAAGCATTTGAAATACTTAAGAATGCATTGATTTCTGAACCTATGGTTCAGCCACCTGATTGGAATTTACCCTTTGAAATTATGTGTGATGCTAGTGATTATGCTGTAGGTGTTGTTCTAGGACAAAGAGTTGATAAGAAATTAAATGTTAATATGCTAGTAAAACCCTAGACAATGCTCAAAGAAATTATGATACAACTGAAAAAGAATTCTTAGCGGTTGTATTTGCTTGTGATAAGTTTAGACCTTATATTGTTGATTCTAAAGTAACTATTCACACTGATCACGCTGCTATTAAATATCTCATGGAAAATAAAGATGCTAAACCTAGACTTATTAGATGGGTTCTCTTGCTACAATAATTTGACTTACATATTGTTGATAGAAAGGGAGCTGAGAACCCCGTTGCAGACAACTTGTCTAGGTTAGAAAATGTGCTAGATGACCCACTTCCTATTGATGATAGCTTTCTGGATGATCAATTAAATGGCATAAATGCTTCTCATACTGCTCCATGGTATGCTGATTATGCTAATTACATTGTTGCTAAGTTTATACCACCTAGTTTCACATACCAGCAAAAGAAAAAAGTTCTTCTATGATTTGAGGCATTACTTTTGGGATGACCCACATCTTTATAAAGAAGGAGTAGATGGTGTTATTAGACGTTGTGTACCTGAGCATGAACAGGAACAGATCCTACGCAAGTGTCACTCTGAAGCTTATGGAGGACACCATGCTGGAGATAGAACTGCACATAAGGTATTGCAATCTGGTTTTTATTGGCCTACTCTCTTCAAGGATGCCCGTAAGTTCGTCTTATCTTGTGATGAATGTCAAAGAATTGGTAATATTAGTAGACGTCAAGAACTGCCTATGAACTATTCACTTGTTATTGAACCATTTGATGTTTGGGGCTTTGACTATATTGGACCCTTTCCTTCCTCTAATGGATATACACATATTTTAGTTGTTGTTGATTACGTTACTAAGTGGGTAGAAGCTATTCCAACTAGTAGTGCTGATCATAACACTTCTATTAAAATGCTTAAAGAAGTTATTTTTCCAAGATTCGGAGTCCCTAGATATTTAATGACAGATGGTGGTTCACATTTTATTCATGGTGCTTTCCGTAAAATGCTTGCTAAATATGATGTTCATCATAGAATTGCATCTCCTTATCACCCACAGTCTAGTGGTCAAGTAGAATTGAGCAATAGAGAGCTCAAATTAATTTTGCAAAAGACTGTTAATAGATCTAGAAAGAATTGGTCCAAAAAACTTGATGATGCATTATGGGCCTATAGAAATGCATATAAAAATCCTATGGGTATGTCTCCGTATAAAATGGTTTATGGAAAAGCATGTCACTTACCTCTCGAACTAGAACACAAGGCATATTGGGCTATTAAAGAGCTCAATTATGATTTCAAACTTGCTGGTGAGAAGAGGCTATTTGATATTAGCTCACTTGATGAATGGAGAACCCAAGCCTATGAAAATGCCAAGTTGTTTAAAGAAAAAGTTAAAAGATGGCATGACAAAAGAATACAAAAGCATGAGTTTAATGTAGGTGATTATGTATTGCTATACAACTCTCGTTTAAGATTTTTTGCAGGAAAACTTCTCTCTAAATAGGAAGGTCCTTACGTTATCGAGGAGGTCTATCGTTCCGGTGCCATAAAAATCAACAACTTCGAAGGCACAAATCCGAAGGTGGTGAACGGTCAAAGAATCAAACATTATATCTCAGGTAATCCCATAAATGTTGAAACCAATGTTATTGAAACCGTAACCCCGGAGGAATACATAAGGGACACTTTCCGGAACGTTTTAGACTCCAAAAAGGAATAAGTATGTGGTACGGTAAGTAAACCGACTCCAAAACAGTTTTAAAGCAATATTTCTCTATTTTGGAATATTTAGAAAAATAAAAAAATATGTAGCAGTCCGGGAAGGACATGAGGGCTCCACGAGGGTGGAGGGCGCGCCCCTACCTCGTGGGCCCCTCGTGTGCTCTCTGGACTCCGTTTTCGTACACGACATGTATTTTGGTCGGTAAAAATTCATTATATAATCTCCTAGAGATTTTGACTCCCGTATCACGCAAATATCTCTTGTCTTTGTTTTGAGCTGTCCTGCTGCAGACAGAGCAACATGTCGTCCTAGGATTCGGAAGGAGAAAGCTATGTGGCTGATTACCTTGCAGATCCTAAGGTCTATGGGGATGTGGAGCGTTGCGGTTGGACTACGGAAGAAGAAGAGGACTATGAACCCAAGAGAAAGGAGGAGACGAGCTCAGATGAAGATGAAGTCCCACTACCTCAACCTGGGGACATGCATGTGGAGTTCAAAAAGTCAAGCCTCCTGGATAGGGTAAAGAAACCTAAGATCGAGTTTATCCCTTTTCGCCTCTTGCAGGAGAACAAGCAGGAACTATGCAAAAAGATACTAAGCTTGGAGCAGGAGATCGAGGACCTAAGGGACCAAAATTCTGTCCTCAAGCGCAAATTAAGGAAGAAGCCTATGACATCAACAAAACCATCATCTTCTCCACCAACAAAGAAGAATTGAGTATCTGGTATGGGCACTCCCCTTGGCAACTGCCAAGCTTGGGGGAGTGCCCCAGTATCATATCACCATCACTTTTATCTTTACCGTTTTTCTTAGTTCGATCCTTTTGGTAATATCTTGATCTAGTAGAATAAAAGTTCTTAGTATGATCTAGTTGTGAGTTTTGCTTTATTATCCTTCTATGTGAGTTCGTGAGCTATATATAATAAAGAGTAGTGTTGAGTCAAGGGCTTGATTATTTTGCCATGATCCTAAGTGAATAAAAAAAGAGAAAGAAATAAAAAGAAACAAAGAGATCAGGTGGGTCTTATGGAGAGTAATGAGCTCACATAGAAAAAGTATGATGAATAAAAGTTGTTGAGGGTTGACAAACATAGTTTTGGTCATCATTGCAATTAATAAGAAGTAATAAAGAAAGAGAGGTCTTCACATATAGATATACTATCTTGGACATCTTTTATGATTGTGAGCACTCATTAAAATATGACATGCTAAAAGTGTTGACGTTGGACAAGGAAGACAATGTAATGGGTTATGTTTTCTTACATCTAAGATAAATTATATTGTCATGGATCATCCAACATGGTTGAGCTTGCCTTTCCCTCTCGTGCTAGCCAAATTCATCGCACCAAGTAGAGATACTACTTGTGCTTCCAAATACCCTTAAACCAGTTTTGCCATCAGAGTCCACCATACCTACCTATGGATTGAGTAAGATCCTCTAAGTAAGTTGTCATCGGTGCAAGCAATAAAAATTGTTCTCTAAATATGTATGACTTATTAGTGTGGGAGAAAATAAACTTTATACGATTGTGTGATATGGAAGAAATAAAAGCGACAAACTGCATAATAAAGGTCCATATCACAAGTGGCAATATAAAGTGACGTTCTTTCGCATTAAGATTTTGTGCATCAAACTATAAAAGTGCATGACAACCTCTGCTTCTCTCTGCGAAGGGCTTATCTTTTACTTTTATCTCCTACATTGCATAAGAGTCATGTTGATCTTCACCCTTCCTTTTTACATTTTGTCCTTTGGCAAGCACAGTATGTTGGAAAGATCCTGGTATATATGGCTAATTGGATGTGAGTTTTCATGAACTATTACTGTTGACATTACCCTTGAGGTAAAACGTTGGGAGGCAAAACTATAAGCCCCTATCTTTCTCTGTGTTCGATTAAAACTCCATACCCATAAGTATCGCGTGAGTGTCAGCAATTGTGAAAGACTATATGATAGTTGAGTATGCGGACTTGCTGAAAAGCTCTTATATATTGACTCTTTCCTATGTTATGATAAATTGCAATTGCTCCAATGACTGAGATTATAGTTTGTTAGTTTTCAATGAAGTTTACTATTCATACTTGAAATTGTGATTGAATTATTACTCTAGCATAAGAAATCATATGGCAAGAATTATATAAGTTGCTGTTCTAAGAATTATCATGATGCCCTCATGTCCGTATTTTATTTTTATCGACACCTCTATCTCTAAACATGTGGACATATTTTTTGATTTCGGCTTTTCGCTTGAGGACAAGCGAGGTCTAAGCTTGGGGGAGTTGATACATCCATTTTGCATCATGCTTTTATATCGATATTTATTGCGTTATGGGCTGTTATTACACATTATATCACAATATTTATGCCTATTCTCTCTTATTTTACAAGGTTTACATAAAGAGGGAGAATGTCGGCAGCTGGGATTCTAGGCTGGAAAAGGAGCAAATATTAGAGACATATTCTGCATAGCTCCAAAAGTCCTGAAACTCCATGGAAGATGTTTTCCAAATATATAAACAATACTAAGAGCAAGAACTTCACCAGGGGGCCACACCCTACCCACGAGGGTGGGGGGCGCACCCTACCCCCCTGGGCGCGCCCCCTACCTCGTGGGCCCCCTGGTGGCCCTCCGGTGACCATCTTCTGCTATATGAAGTCTTTCGATGGGAAAAAATAGGGAGCCATGATGACCCACAAGTATAGGGGATCTATCGTAGTCCTTTCAATAAGTAAGAGTGTCGAACCCAACGAGGAGCAGAAGGAAATGATAAGCGGTTTTCAGCAAGGTATTCTCTGCAAGTACTGAAATAAGTGGTAACAGATAATTTTGTGATAAGATAGGTTGTAACGAGCAACAAGTAACAAAAGTAAATAAAGTGCAGCAAGATGGCCCAATCCTTTTATAGCAAAGGACAAGCCAGAACAAACTCTTATAATAGGAAAAGCGCTCCCGAGGACACATGGGAATATCGTCAAGCTAGTTTTCATCACGTTCATATGATTCACGTTCGATACTTTGATAATTTGATATGTGGGTGGACCGGTGCTTGGGTGCTGTTCTTACTTGAACAAGCATTCCACTTATGATTAACCTCTATTGCAAGCATCCGCAACTACAACAAAAGTATTAAGGTAAACCTAACCATAGCATGAAACATATGGATCCAAATCAGCCCCTTATGAAGTAACACATAAACTAGGGTTTAAGCTTCTGTCACTCTAGCAACCCATCATCTACTTATTACTTCCCAATGCCTTCCTCTAGGCCCAAATAATGGTGAAGTGTTATGTAGTCGATGTTCACATAACACCACTAGAGGCTAGACAACATACATCTTATCAAAATATCAAACGAATACCAGATTCACATGACTACTCATAGCAAGACTTCTCCCTTGTCCTCAGGAACGAACATAATTACTCACAAAGCATATTCATGTTCATAATCAGAGGGGTAATAATATGCATATAGGATCTGAACATATGATCTTCCACCAATTAAACCAACTAGCATCAACTACAAGGAGTAATCAACACTACTAGCAACCTACTAGCACCAATCCCGTACTTTGAGACAAGAATTGGATACAAGAGATGAACTAGGGTTTGGAGATGAGATGGTGCTGGTGAAGATGTTGATGGAGATTGCCCTCTCTCGATGAGAGGAGCGTTGGTGATGACGATGGTGATGATTTCCCCCTCCCGGAGGGAAGTTTTCCCGGCAAAATAGCTCTGCCGGAGCTCTAGATTGGATCCGCCAAGGTTCCGCCTCGTGGCGGCGGAGTCTCGTCTCGAAAAGTTCCTTCCTATTTTTTTCTCATCAAAAGACCTCATATAGGAGAAGATGGGCGTCGGAGAGCCACCAGGGGGCCCACGAGGTAGGGGGCGCGCCCTAGGGGGGGCGCCCTCCACCCTCGTGAGCAGTGTGTGGGCCCCTTGGCCTTCATCTTTGGCGTGGATTTTTCTTTATTTCTTTTAAGACGTTCCGTGGAGTTTCAGGGCTTTTGGAGTTGCGCATAATAAGTCTCTAATATTTGCTCCTTTTCCAGACCAGAATTCCAGCTGCCGGCATTCTCCCTCCTTATGTAAACCTTGTAAAATAAGAGAGAATAGCCATAAGTATTGGGACATAAAGTGAAATAACAGTCCATAATGCGATAAATATCGATATAAAAGCATGATGCAAAATGGACGTATCAACTCCCCAAGCTTAGACCTCGCTTGTCCTCAAGTGAAAAGCCGATAACAATAAATATGTCCTCATGTTTAGAGGTAGAGGCATCGATAAAAATAAAATACGGACATGAAGGCATCATGATTGTTCTCATAACAGCAACATATATAGATTTTGTCATATGGTTACTTATGTTCAAGTGATGATCTATTCACAATGCAAAAGTATAAATCATAAACCTTATTGGGCTCCAACAAACTATAATCTCAGTCACTGAAGCAATTGCAATTTATCATAACATCGGAAAGAGTCTATGTCAGAGCTAAAAAGCAAGTCCACATACTCAACTATCATTTAGTCCTCCATAATTGCTAACTGATACGTCTCTGTCGTATCTATAATTTTTGAATGTTCCATGCCAATATTATTCAACTTTCATATACTTTTGGCAACTTTTTATACTATTTTTGGGACTAACATATTGACCCAGTGTCCAGTGCCAGTTCTTGTTTGTTGCATGTTTTTTGTTTCGCAGAATATCCATATCAAACGGAGTCCAAACGGAATAAAAACTGACAGAGATTTTTTTTGGAATATATATGATTTTGGGGAAGAAGAATCCACGCGAGACGGTGTCCGAGGGGCGCACGAGGTAGGGGGCACGCCCCTGACCCTCGTGACCACCCCGTAAGGCGGGTGATGCCCTTCTTTCGCCGCAATAAAGCTAATTTCCGGATAGAGATCGTGTTAAAATTTCAGCCCAATCGGAGTTACAGATCTCCGGGAATATAAGAAACGGTGAAAGGGAAGAATCTGAGAACGCAGAACCAGAGAGAGACAGAGAGATAGATCCAATCTCGGAGGGACTCTCGCCCCTCCCACGCCATGGAGGCCATGGACCAGAGGGTAAACCCTTCTCCCATCTAGGGAGGAGGTAAAGGAAGAAGAAGAAGGAGGGGGGCTCTCTCACCCTCGCTTCCGGTGGCACCGGAGTGCCACCGGGGGCCATCATCATCACCGCGATCTTCACCAACAACTTCACCGGCATCATCACCAACTCTTCCCCCCTCTATGCAGCGGTGTAACCTCTCTCTTACCCGCTATAATCTCTACTTAAACATGGTGCTCAATGCTATATATTATTTCCCAATGATGTATGGCTATCCTATGATGTTTGAGTAGATCTGTTTTGTCCTAATGGCTATTTGATGATCGTGATTGGTTTGAGTTGTATGTTTTATTATTGGTGTTGTCCTATGGTGCTCTCCGTGTCGCGCAAGCGTGAGGGATTCCCGTTGTAGGGTTTGCAATATGTTTATGATTTGCTTATGGTGGGTGGCGTGAGTGACAGAAGCACAGACCCGAGTAAGTAGGTTGTTTGCGTATGGGATAAAGGGGACTTGATGCTTTAATGCTATGGTTGGGTTTTACCTTAATGAATCTTTAGTAGTTGCGGATGCTTGCTAGAGTTCCAATCATAAGTGCATATGATCCAAGTAGAGAAAGTATGCTAGCTTATGCCTCTCCCTCAAATAAAATTGCAATAATGATTACCAGTCTAGTTATCGATTGCCTAGGGAAAAATAACCTTCTTGTTGACAAAAGCTCTTTACTAAAACTAATTTAGTTGTGTCTTCATCTAAACAGCCCCTACTTTATATTTACTTGCTCTTTATTATCTTGCATACCTATCCAACAACAACTACAAAGTACTTCTAGTTTCATACTTGTTTCCGGTAAAGCGAACGTCAAGTGTGCGTAGAGTTGTATCGGTGGTCGATAGAACTTGAGGGAATATTTGTTCTACCTTTAGCTCCTCGTTGGGTTCGACACTCTTACTTATCGAAAGAGGCTACAATTGATCCCCTATACTTGTGGGTTATCACTAACACTCACGAGATACTTGTGGTTACGGAGTTTTAATCGGACACAGAGAAAGATAGGGGCTTATAGTTTTGCTCCACAACCTTTTACCTCAAGGGTAATGTCAACAATAATGGTTCATGCTCCCCTACATCCAATTAGATATATATATATATATCATGTTCTTTCCAACATGCTGAGCTTGCCAAAGGATAAAATGAAAAAGAAAAGGTGAAGATCACCATGACTCTTGCATAAGGTAGAAGATAATAATAAAGGATATGCCCTTTGCAGAGGGAAGCAGAGGTTGCCATGATCTTTTATGGTTGGATATATAAAATCTCAATGCGAAAGAATGTCACTTTATATTGCCCCTTGTGATATGAACCTTTATTATGCAGTCCGTCGCTTTTATTACTTCCACATCACAAGATCGTATAAAGCTTATTTCTCCCACACCAATAAATCATACATATTTAGAGCATTTTTTATTGCTTTGCACCGATGACAACTTACTTGAAGGATCTTACTCAATCCATAGGTAGATATGGTGGACTCTCATGGAAAACTGGTTTAGGGATTTTGGAAGCACAAGTAGTATTTCTACTTGGTGCTGAGAATTTGGCTAGCATAAAATCATACATCACAAGATCAATAAGGTAGAAGATAATGGTGCTCAATGCTAGTTACAGGATCCATGACAACATACTTTATCTCAGATATAAGAAAGACATAACTCATTACGTTGTCTTCCTTGTCCAACATCAACTCTTTAGCATGTCATATTTTAACGAGTGCTCCCAATCATAAAAGATGTCAATGATAATATATCTATATGTGAAAACCTCTCTTTCCTTATTACTTCCTATTAATTGCAACAATGACCAAAGCTATGTCTGCCAACTCCCAACAACTTTTAATCATCATACTCTTTCTATGTGAAGTCATTACTCTCAATAAGATCAATATGAACTTGTTGTTTCTTTTTATTCTTTTTCTCTTTTCTTTTATTCACCCAAGATCATGGCAAAATAATCAGGCCCTTGAATAAACACTAATCTTTATTATATATAACTCACGAACTCGATTACATAGAGAGATCATAAAACAAAACTCAAAACTAGATCATGCCATAAACTTTATTCTACTAGATCAAGATACTACTAATAGGATCGAACTAAGAAAAACGGTAAAGATAGGAGTTGTGATTGTGATACGATACCGGGGCATCTCCCCCAAGCTTGGCAGTTGCCAAGGGAAGTGCCCATACCCATGTGATTATATCTCCTTGGTTGGTGAAGAAGGTGGCGGTGACGGATAATCGCACATCGAGCGTAAGAGGTCCTCCAGCTTGCGAATAATGCCCTTGAGTGCAACAATATGCTCCTTCAACAAAATATTTTCTTGTGTGAGATACTTGTTTTGAACACGACCTAACTCAATCATCTTGAAATCTTCGATCTCAGTTGGGGTAAGAAGGTTATGATCATTTTGAAGGGTGTCTTTTGCTGCTGGAGCTTGATCCTCCGTGGCCTTCTTGATCCTTTCATCCTTGTTGACCCTCGTGGGTTCTTCCCTCTTCAGATCTATCTTCATTAGCCAAGCATCATTGTCACCATTGTTGGAGGAGGGAGACGACATGATGCCTAGCCTGGAAAACCCTGATAGAAAACAGCTCGAAACAAGAACAGAGGAGGTTTGCGTGATATGGGAGTCAAAACCTCCGGGAGATTATATAATGAATTTTTATCGACCAAAATACGTACCGTGCAAGAAAACAGAGTCTGGAAGGCACATGAGGTGCTCACGAGGTAGGGGGGCGTGCCCATGGGGGTAGGGCACGCCCACCACCCTCGTGTCCTTCTCGGTCTGCTACTTATTTTTCTATTTTTCTAAATATTCCAAAACGGAGAAATATTGCCTTAAAAGTTGTTTTGGAGTCGGTTTACTTACCGTACCACATACCTATTCCTTTTCGGAGTCTGATACGTTCTGGAAAGTGTCCCTTATGTATTCCTCCGGGGTTACGGTTTCAATAATATTGGTTTCTACATTTATGGAATTACGTGAGATATAATGTTTGATTCTTTGATCGTTTACCACCTTCGGATTTGTGCCCTCGAAGTTGTTGATTTTTATGGCACTGGAACGATAGACCTCTTCGATAACATAGGGGCCTTCCCATTTAGAGAGAAGTTTTCCTGCAAAAAATCTTAAACGAGAGTTGTATAGCAATACATAATCACCTACATTAAACTCACGCTTTTGTATCCTTTTGTCATGCCATCTTTTAACTTTTTCTTTAAACAACTTGGTATTTCAATAAGCTTGGGTTCTCCATTCATCAAGTGAGCTAATATCAAATAACCTCTTCTCACCGGCAAGTTTAAAATCATAGTTAAGCTCTTTAATAGCCCAATATGCCTTATGTTCTAGTTCGAGAGGTAAGTGACATGCTTTTCCATAAACCATTTTATACGGAGACATACCCATAGGATTTTTATATGTAGTTCTATAAGCCCATAATGCATAATCAAGTTTCTTGGACCAATTCTTTCTAGACCTATTAACAGTCTTTTGCAAAATTAATTTGAGCTCTCTATTGCTCAACTCTACTTGACCACTAGACTGTGGGTGATAAGGAGATGCAATTTTATGATTAACATCATATTTAGCAAGCATTTTACGGAAAGCACCATGAATAAAGTGTGAACCACCATCAGTCATTAAATATCTAGGGACTCCAAACCTCGAAAAAATTAACTTCTTTAAGCATTTTAATAGAAGTGTTATGATCAGCACTACTAGTTGGAATAGCTTCTACCCACTTAGTAACGTAATCAACAACAACTAAAATATGTGTGTATCCATTAGAGGCAGGAAAAGGCCCCATATAATCAAAGCCCCAAACATCAAACGGTTCAATAACAAGAGAATAATTCATAGGCATTTCTTGACGTCTACTAATATTACCAATTCTTTGACATTCATCACAAGACAAGACAAACTTACGGGCATCCTTGAAGAGAGTAGGCCAATATAAACCAGATTGCAATACCTTATGTGCAGTTCTATCTCCAGCGTGGTGTCCTCCATAAGACTCGGAATGACACTTGCATAGGATCTGTTCCTGTTCATGCTCAGGTACACAACGTCTAATAACACCATCTACTCCTTCTTTATAAAGATGTGGGTCATCCCAAAAGTAATGTCTCAAATCATAGAAGAACTTTTTCTTTTGTTGGTATGTGAAGCTAGGTGGTATAAATTTAGCAACAATATAATTAGCATAATCAGCATACCATGGAGTACTACGAGAAGTACTTATAACATTTAATTGTTCATCAGGAAAGCTATCATTAATAGGTAGTGGGTCATTAAGAATGTTTTCTAACCTAGACAAGTTGTCTGCAACGGGGTTCTCAGCTCCCTTTCTATCAACAATATGCAAATCAAATTCTGGTAGCAAGAGAACCCATCTAATAAGTCTAGGTTTAGTATCTTTCTTTTCCATAAGATATTTAATAGCAGCATGATCCGTTTGAATAGTTACTTTAGAATCAACAATATAAGATCTGAACTTATCACAAGCAAATACAACTGCTAAAAGCTCTTTTTCAGTAGTAGCATAATTTCTTTGAGCATTGTCTAGAGTCTTACTAGCATAATGAATAACATTTAATTTCTTATCAACTCTTTGCCCTAGAACAACACCTACAACATAATCACTAGCATCACACATAATTTCAAAGGGTAGGTTCCAATCAGGTAGCTGAACAACAGGTGCAGTGACTAATGCTTTCTTAAGTATTTCAAACGCTTCTACACAATCATCATCAAAGACAAATGGTATATCTTTTTGCAATAAATTAGTCAGAGGCCGAGAAATTTTTGAGAAGTCCTTGATGAACCTCCTGTAAAATCCGGCATGACCAAGGAAACTTCTTATACCTTTGATGTCCTTGGGACATAGCATCTTTTCAATAGCATCAACCTTGGCTTTATCAACTTCAATACCTCTTTCAGAAGATTTTGTGCCCCAAGACAATACCTTCATTAACCATAAAGTGGCACTTTTCCCAATTCAAGACAAGATTAGTTTCTTCACATCTCCGCAAAACTCGATCAATATTGCTCAAGAAATCATCAAAAGAGGAACCATAGACGAAAAAGTCGTCCATGAAAACCTCACAAATCTTTTCACAAAAGTCAGAGAATATAGCTATCATGCATCTTTGAAAGGTAGCAGGTGCATTACATAAACCAAAAGGCATACGTCTATCAGCAAAAGTACCAAAAGGGCATGTAAAAGTAGTCTTTGATTGATCTCTAGACGACACAGGTATTTGAGAGAAACCGGAATAACCATCTAGAAAGCAATAGTGTGTATGTTTGCATAATCCTTCTAGCATTTGATCAATAAAAGGTAAGGGGTAATGATCTTTCTTAGTAGCTTTATTTAATTTGCGGAAATCAATTACCATCCTATAACCCATGATAATTCTTTGTGGAATCAATTCATCTTTATCATTAGGAACAACAGTAATACCTCCCTTCTTAGGGACACAATGGACAGGACTTACCCACTCCCTATCAGCAACGGGATAAATTATACCTGCCTCCAGAAGCTTAAGTATTTCTTTTCTTACCACTTCTTTCATTTTAGAATTTAGACGTCGTTGAGGATCACGAACTGGTTTGGCATCTGCTTCCTAATTTATTTTATGTTGACATAGAGTGGGACTAATGCCCTTAAGATCATCAAGAGTATATCCAATAGCAGCACAGTGCTTCTTCTGAGTTTTCAATAATCTTTCTTCTTCATGCTCTGAAAGGTTAGCACTAATAATAATAGGATATATCTTCTTTTCGTCAAGATAAGCATATTTAAGATTATCAGGCAAAGGCTTAAGCTCAAACACGGGATCACCCTTGGGTGGAGGAGGATCCCCTAAAATTTCAACAGGCAAATTGTGATGCAGAATAGGTTCCTGTTTAAAGAATACTTCATATATTTCCCTTCTTTCATTCATGAACATATCATTTTCATGGTCTAGCAAATAGTGTGCTAAAGGATGACTAGGAGGTACGGCAATAGAAGCAAGACCAATAATTTCATCCTTACTAGGTAATTCTTCCTCACGATGTTGTTTACTAAATTTAGAGAAATTAAACTCATGAACCATATCATCCAAGCCAACAGTAACAACATTCTTAGTGCAATCTATGGTAGCATTGACAGTATTTAAGAAGGGTCTACCAAATATAATGGGACAAAAGCTATCTTGCGGAGAAGTAAGAACAAGAAAATCAGCAGGATATTTAGTTTTCCCACACAAGACTTCAACATCTCTAACAATTCCAATTGGTGAAATAGTATCTCTATTGGCAAGTTTAATAGTAACATCAATATCTTATAACTCAACAGGTGCAATTTCATTCTTAATTTCTTTGTATAAGTCATGAGGTATAACACTAGCACTAGCACCCATATCACATAATCCATGATAACAATGATCTCGTATTTTAACAGAAATAACAGGCACGCCTACCATAGGTCTATGTTTATCTTTAGCACAAGCTTTAGCAATTCTAGCAGTTTCACCTTCGAATTGAATAACATGCCCATCAATATTATCAGACAAGAGATCTTTAACAATAGTAATATTAGGTTCTACTTTAACTTGCTCAGGAGGTGTATAAGTTCTAATATTGCTTTTATGAACAATAGTTGAAGCTTTAGCATGATCCTTTATTCTAACAGGGAAATGTGGTTTCTCAATATAAGAAGTAGGAACAATAGGATCATTATAAGTGACAGTCTTTTCTTCAACTTTAATAGGTGCAGCTACTTTTACTTCTATGGGAGGATGATATTTAAACCACTTCTCCTTAGGGAGATCAACATAAGTAGCAAAAGATTCACAGAAAGAAGCTACTATCTCAGAGTCAAGTCCATATTTAATGCTAAACTTACGGAAAATATCGGTATCCATAAAAGATTTAACACAATCAAACTTAGGTGTCATACCTAACTCCTTACCTTCGTCGAGGTCCCAATCTTTAGAATTGCGTTTAATTCTATCCAATAAATTCCATCTGAATTCAATAGTCTTCATCATAAAAGAGCCAGCACAAGAAGTATCGAGCATGGTTTGATTATTATGAGAAAGCCGAGCAAAAAAACTTTGCATAATTATTTCTCTCGGGAGCTCATGATTGGGGCATGAATATAACATTGATTTAAGCCTCCCACAAGCTTGAGCGATGCTTTCTCCTTCGCGAGGCCAGAAATTATATATATAATTGCGATCACGATGAACAAGATGCATAGGGTAATACTTTTGATGAAATTCCAACTTCAATATTTTATAGTCCCATGATCTCATATCATCACATAGCCTATGCCATATCAATGCGTCTCCCTTCAAAGATAAAGGGAAGACCTTCTTCTTAGAAAAATCATCGGGTATACCTGCAAGCTTAAATAATCCACAAACTTCATCCACATGTATTAAGTGCTCATCAGGATGCTTTGTTCCATCTCCTGTAAAAGGATTAGCTAGTAGTTTTTCTATCATACCCGAAGGATACTCATAAGGAATTTCATTTTCAATAGGTTCAGTAGGTTGAGGAGCAACTCTTTGCTCTACTGGACGGGGTGAAGATACCCCGAACAAGCCCCTCAGAGAATTACTTTCCATAGTAACAACTGACAGTAAATTTCAGCACACTATATAAATTTTTTCTTACCAAATTCCACCTACCAAAGGCGCTACACTCCCCGGCAACGGCGCCAGAAAAGAGTCTTGATGACCCACAAGTATAGGGGATCTATCGTAGTCCTTTCGATAAGTAAGAGTGTCGAACCCAACGAGGAGCAGAAGGAAATGATAAGCGGTTTTCAGCAAGGTATTCTCTGCAAGTACTGAAATAAGTGGTAACAGATAGTTTTGTGATAAGATAGGTTGTAACGAGCAACAAGTAACAAAAATAAATAAAGTGCAGCAAGATGGCCCAATCCTTTTCTAGCAAAGGACAAGCCGGAACAAACTCTTATAATAGGAAAAGCGCTCCCGAGGACACATGGGAATATTGTCAAGCTAGTTTTCATCATGTTCATATGATTCATGTTCGATACTTTGATAATTTGATATGTGGGTGGACCGGTGCTTGGGTGCTGTTCTTACTTGAACAAGCATCCCACTTATGATTAACCTCTATTGCAAGCATCCGCAACTACAACAAAAGTATTAAGGTAAACCTAACCATAGCATGAAACATATGGATCCAAATCAGCCCCTTACGAAGCAACGCATAAACTAGGGTTTAAGCTTCTGTCACTCTAGCAACCCATCATCTACTTATTACTTCCCAATGCCTTCCTCTGGGCCCAAATAATGGTGAAGTGTTATGTAGTCGACGTTCACATAACACCACTAGAGGCTAGACAACATACATCTTATCAAAATATCAAACAAATACCAGATTCACATGACTACTCATAGCAAGACTTCTCCCTTGTCCTCAGGAACGAACGTAATTACTCACAAAGCATATTCATGTTCATAATCAGAGGGGTAATGATATGCATATAGGATCTGAACATATGATCTTCCACCAATTAAACCAACTAGCATTAACTACAAGGAGTAATCAACACTACTAGCAACCTACTAACACCAATCCCGAACTTTGAGACAAGAATTGGATACAAGAGATGAACTAGGGTTTCGAGATGAGATGGTGCTGGTGAAGATGTTGATGGAGATTGCCCTCTCCCGATGAGAGGAGCGTTGGTGATGACGATGGTGATGATTTCCCCCTCTCGGAGGGAAGTTTCCCCGGCAAAACAGCTCTGTCGGAGCTCTAGATTGGATCCGCCAAGGTTCCGCCTCGTGGTGGCGGAGTCTCATCCCGAAAAGTTCCTTCCTATTTTTTTCTCATCGAAAGACCTCATATAGGAGAAGATGGGCGTTGGAGAGCCACCAGGGGGCCCACGAGGTAGGGGGTGCGCCCTAGGGGGGGGGGGGGCGGGCGCCCCCACCCTCGTGAGCAGGGTGTGGGCCCCCTGGCCTTCATCTTTGGCGTGGATTTTTATTTATTTCTTTTAAGACGTGCCATGGAGTTTCATGACTTTTGGAGTTGCGCAGAATAAGTCTCTAATATTTGCTCCTTTTCCAGACCAGAATTCCAGCTGCCGGCATTCTCCCTCCTTATGTAAACCTTATAAAATAAGAGAGAATAGCCATAAGTATTGTGACATAAAATGAAATAACAGTCCATAAAGCAATAAATATCGATATAAAAGCATGATGCAAAATGGACGTATCAAGCCATCTTCTCGGACAAAACTCCGCCGCCACGAGGCGGAACCTTGGCGAAACCAATCTAGGGCTCTGGTGGAGCTATTCTACCGGGGAAACTTCCCTCCCGGAGGGGGAAATCATCTCCATCGTCATCACCAATGCTCCTCTCATTGGGAGAGGGCAATCTCCATCAACATATTCATCAGCGCCATCTCCTCTCAAAACCCTAGTTCATCTCTTGTATCCAATTCTTGTCTCCAAGTCCGGGATTGGTGCTAGTAGGTTGCTAGTAGTGTTAATTACTCCTTGTAGTTGATGCTAGTTGGTTTAATTGGTGGAAGATCATATGTTCAGATCCTATATGCATATTAATACCCCTCTGATTATGAACATGTTTATGCTTTGTGAGTAGTTACTTTTGTTCCTGAGGACATGGGAGAAGTCTTGCTATTAGTAGTCATGTGAATTTGGTATTCGTTCGATATTTTGATGAGATGTATGTTGTCTCTTCTCTAGTGGTGTTATGTGAACGTCGACTACATGACACTTCACCATTGTTTGGCCTAGAGGAAGGCATTAGGGAGTAATAAGTAGATGATGGGTTGCTAGAGTGACAGAAGCTTAAACCCTAGTTTATGCGTTGCTTCGTAAGGGGCTGATTTGGATCCATATGTTTCATGCTATGGTTAGGTTTACCTTAATACTTTTGTTGTAGTTGCGGATGCTTGCAATAGAGGTTAATCATAAGTGGGATGCTTGTCCAAGTAAGGGCAGTACCCAAGCACCGGTCCACCCACATACCAGATTATCAAAGTACCGAACGCGGATCATATGAGCATGATGAAAACTAGCTTGACGATATTCCCATGTGTCCTCGGGAGCGCTTTTCTCTATATAAGAGTTTGTCCAGGCTTGTCCTTTGCTACAAAAAGGATTGGGCCACCTTGCTGCACTTTATTTACTTTTGTTACTTGTTGCTCGTTACAAATTATCTTATCACAAAACTATCTGTTACCACTTATTTCAGTACTTGCAGAGAATACCTTGCTGGAAACCGCTTATCATTTCCTTCTACTCCTCGTTGGGTTCGACACTCTTACTTATCGAAAGGACTACAATAGATCCCCTATACTTGTGGGTCATCACTAACGTCCAAAGCCCAGCTCCCAACTCCCAGCCGTTTGACCACAGTAAGCTCCCAAAGTTACTGATCAGAAACTTACTAGGCAGTTGAAATCTGTCCTACTGTGTCTGGGTCTAAACCAAAGCATGGTAATCTTCAAAACTACCACAAACAACAAGCCAGACATGAAATTTGGACTTAGGGCGGCCTGAGGGCAGAGTTTACGCGGTGACCACGCGTGTACATGATGCCAACCTGCGTGTCGACGCGCTCTGTGTCGCGCCCGAGCTTCTGTTGCTCGCGTGCTCGCTGCCCCGACTGCCTAAGCTTGCCAAACTTCGCCACAATCGTCGTCCAAGCTCTCTTAACTCCCTCCTGGCGCTCGCCGACGCCGCAGCTCGCCACAGTGAGAACAGGCGCGGTCCGGCCAATGTAACAGTGCAGTGCGCACTATGCTCGTTGTCACCCTAGTGCCCCTGCGCTCGTCCCCGTTCGCCCACAGTCCCCGCGTGAGCTGCGTCGCCTTCTCCTCCTCTCATTGACGCCGTTCGTCGCCGGGCGCCGTGTCCAGGTGTCCACCGGCGGAGCCCGAACCCCCCCTCGATGCTCGGCTATAAATGGAGCCCTCCCCAACCTCCTCGAGCACCATCCACGCCTCCCACACACTCCACAATCTCGTAGATAGCCGTAGCCCGGCCGGGCAGGCCGCGGGCCGCCATCCCCGAGCTCGAGCTCGCCGGCGATCCCCTCGGGCCGTCTCCGTAGCTCCAGCCCCTCCCATGCCTAGGCAACCCTTCCAGGGCCTCCGCCGTTCTCCGGTGGTGCTGTTCCGCCTGGTTGGAGCCCTTGGAGTCGCCTCTGTTCGCCGTCGTCTTTGTCCCCGGCGACCTCCGCTCTCTGCCTCCGCTAGAGAGGTTGATTCCGACACCGTCCGACCACCCCTAGCTACTCTACGGGTACGGGCAGGTGTGCCTCTGTCTCCTCTCTCGATCCCTCCCTCTCATTTTGGCCAAGAAGCCCTCGTCGCCGGCGTGTGCTTCGGTGAAGCCGCGCCGTTCTCTGTTTCCTTCTCCCTCTCCCCTCACCTGACTAGCGGGGCCCGCTAGTCAGCCACTCAGTATGCACGCGAAGCGGTACGAGTGGTGGCGCCCCGAGGCTTTACGCCTTCGACGTCACCCCCTAGTCTATTTTTATTTAAATTCAAATTTCCTATTTTTCCAAAGAGCTTCAAACAGCCAAAACTCTTTAACCATAAGTCTAAATGAATTGATTCTTTTTGCATTGTGTTCTTTGTAAAAAAATCTAGCAGCTCACCAAAAATGGAAATTTTCCCTGCTGTCTAGATTTTCTGGTGAATTTCAGAAGGGTTCTTGATGTTTTCTTTTTGTGTTTATAAATATTTTCAGAGGGTGAGGCTTGTCTTGAGGATCACCAGGGGGCTTGTGAACCTCATCTGCACTAAGGCAAGCCACAACAACATTTTCATGGTGCCATTACAATATTTGTGATTTTCCTACTTGAATGAATGATTTAATCCATGCATTAAATCACTATTATGTTATTTATATTCTGTTAGTTGCTTATTTAAGTTAATATGCTTGATTTACAGAAAGTTTAAAGCTAACTAAGTTGGTAAAGAAACTAGAATTAATTTTTGTTATGAAAGAGTAATATAGTTATGGATATATGGAGTTATTTTTCTTACATGAGAAAAATGATAAATTTGCTAGAAAAGATTCGGTTTAAATAAGGTTTACTCCTAACCAGAGAAGTGTCATGAGTTGTTGATGTTTATGCTTAGTGTGGATATAGTTGACTCAATCATTTTCGTTAATATGTGACGCATATATTAGTGTGCATTTCATGGCATACTATGACACCGGTTATTTTCACTTTAAGTTGAGCCTGATAATAACTCAACTTGAATATATCGTTGACCGGGTCATGGTGCCACCGAATCGAGTTTTCCCCAGTGCAACCACATTTGCCTTTATGGGAAGGCCTTTATTCGGTCCGTTGTCATGCCTCTGGTTGGTGCCTCCAACGAGGGAAGGTTATGGGCGTGCAGTACCCTGGCCCGGTAAGCAGACATAACCTTGTGTGCCCGTTGTTGAGATTTTTGGTACCGTGTCCCTGTCTGGGACAGTTTATGTTTTGGCCACGAAGGTGGTCGTTGTGTCTTTGGTAGACACGAGGCCACCCAGGACTAGCCCAGTGGGGAGTGAGTCGGAGTGGCTGGGAGAGTGTCATGACAATGGAGGGGTTTCGTCGGAATGCCGTTGGTCCACCCGAATGGGAGTGCGAGGCCATGGGTTCTGTGGTGTGGGTACAGTGTGCTACCTCTGCAGAGTGTATTAATCTATCGATAGCCGAGTCCACGGTTATGGACACGCTCGAAAGTAGGTCACACTATGGGTCAACGTTTAATAAATCTTGCACACTAAGTTATGAACTTTGCACTGTTGATGATGGCGGGAAGGTCATCTTGTTGTTTGAAACCAAGTGTTGGTCGTGGTTGTGATCGCCGGAAGGATCACCATTTGAGACCAAATATTGGTCGTGGTTGTGGTCGCCGGAAAGATCACGAGATATCCTTAGTTTGAGGTTGGTACGTTTGTGATCCAAGAGCGATCACCGCTGGTAAGCCAGTCCGAGAGATTTTTTCTCACAAGAGCATGATCACAGCATTTTGGCTATATTGTTGCATTATTAATAATTGGTTAATTATCATGATATTGTTTGTCATTATGTTTATGTTTGTTGTGAGCTTGCAAGTACATTCAATGTACTGACCTGGTGTGTCATGCCAGATTTCAGGAAAGTCTCGTTGGAAAGGAGTGTTGTCTGAGTCTAGATCGTGTCCACACCGGTGTCCCTGTGCTATGGAGTTCCGCTACGACGTTGTTCCGCTGCCGCATAGTTGTTATGATCGAGGCCCCTTTATGTTCACTAAATAATGTACAAATTGTTCAGCCGCACCATGTGCGCCGCTTGGCCTCGTTACCTGTTGTAATATAAATTTTGATCCGCTAGTATCAATAAAACGGTTGTTTTCTATACCAAGATGTTGTGTGTTGCCAGAAGACAGGGTCTCTGGGCTGGCAATGCATGGTAAACCGGTTGCCCTGAGCCGGGGTGCCACAACGCTTGGTATCAGAGCCGCGCTGACTGTAGGCCATGCTAGACTATGACGTGTTAACTGGATGTTAGATACGAGTTTAAGTTGAGTGCCGGCAGCATTTGTAGCTGGTTGTTGCATTGCATGCACTTGTTTTATTTTTATGCTAACCTACTAATGGTTGTGAGTGTAGATGGCTCCGGTGCCATATCCGTGCCAGTTGCAGCTGATGCCGTTCACATCTCCGCATCTCCTTCATAACGTGTGGCGTTGGTTGTACCCCATCGGTGACGATCTAGTCTATCGTGTGTACCGGGAGCGTCTAGCCGACTCAGTGTATGAGTATCACGCAGTGGTTACTCTGTGCACCAGTTCTGATTCCAGCACTTACACTCGTACCTCTCGGAGCGGTTACGCTTCTACCGCTTCTCAGGTTGTCTAGTTTGCTGCGTTCAAGGTCCTTGTCAAGCTTCGTTACAACGAGGTCCGGATGCAGAACCACCTAGGTTTCTACTACTATCCTTCTCTGCACAACAATGGTCGTGTCCGTTTCCCTATCATTGATCCGGAGTCTGATAGTGTTGCTAGCCACCTTGCTCGTTATATCATCGCTAGCTATCTTATGATCCACGAGCTGGCTCGAGAGCTGACTCACGCTCATACTGCTTTAGCCTCTGCTTTAGTCTCTACTAGATCTGCCACTGCTCCATCCTCCCTGGGATTTACTCCTTATATTCCAGCCAGTCTAGTTCCCCTATTTCACCGGTTACTCCTCCGAGTAGCTCGGGCACCGCGACCGTGAATCCTCTCAGTGCCCCTGCTGAGTGGGTTTCACTTCTAAATACTCTTGTAGCCCCGATGCTTCACCCTACACCTTCCCCTGAGGGAGATCCCTCGAGGCAGCGTCGTCGTGTTACCTTTAACCCAGAGGTCTCAGTTAACCTTGCCAGTTCAGGATCCGAGTCCGCTTCAGGAGAGGACCCCGCAGCACCAGCAGAGCAATAGAGCTTCTGAGTATTCGCAGTCGTCAGGATGGTGTACGAGTGTAGTCGTACGAGTCATGAGGTTTCGTTTCATGTATGAGAGTAGTTGAACCTGGCATGTTGTTTATCTTTCATGTATGAGTCTATGTATAATTATGTTGGAACTCTATTTTATTCGCCGTATTTTTGTCGTCATTTCGGTTTTTTCTCGGGCTTTTGTTGCTGGCTTTTCCCCAATTTATTTTTGAATGTTTCTCATCTCGATTGCGTTGTCTTGGGGAAAATCCACAATAGGATGCCGCGGGGAGGCAACAGTAGCAACGTTCGCGAGGGTACTCCTGTTCGTCGTTCCGCACGACAGGCAAGACACTCCCCCGAGCCGTACGTTCCACCACCGCCTCCACCGCCAAATCCGCCCTCCACCGAGCAAATTTTGTGTATGTTTGAGGAAATACGGAATAATGATCCGATTGAAATATTAAGAAGTGTGCAAGCTATGGTTGGACAGAATGGAAATCAGAACGGTCATCACTCCAAGCTGTCAGATTTTCAGAGGACCAAGCCTCCCAGTTTCAATCAGGTTATTGAACCCTTGGATGCAGATGATTGGTTGTGAACCATTGAGAGGAAACTTGAGATTTCTTGTACTGAAGAAGATGATAAAGTTCCATTTGCAACTCATTATCTTGAAGGCGCTGCTGCCATATGGTGGGAAACTATAAAAGCCATGTGGCCTGTTGATGAAGAAATCACCTGGTCAAAATTCAAGGATTAGTTCCAGAAATATCATATCCCTACTGGAATTATGACGACTAAGCAGCGTGAATTTCTCGCGCTTCTCCAAGGAAATCAGTATGTGGGTGAATATTGGCAAAAATTCAATCATCTATCACGTTACTCCCTTTATGACGTGGCCACTGAAGAAAGAAAAATTGACAAATTTCTTGGTGGATTAAACCCGCAACTCCGGTGTACCCTCAGTATGTTTGATTTCCCAGATTTCCAAACTCTGGTGAACAAGGCTTTCATTGCTGAAATGGAACACAAGCTTGTATCGGATAATAGGCCTGCTAACAACGAACACAGGCGCAAGTTTGAGCCAAAGAAGGATGGGCAACCCGTGCAAAAGGCTCGTACCTGGCAGCAGACTCAGGTGGAATACAAGCCCAATTGGCAACAGAATGTTAACAAGACCACCACCCAAGTCAAGAATGTCATGACCAACCCAGTGCACGAGGAGCGCCAGTGCAACAATGCTTGCTTCAGTTGTGGGCAAACCGGACATTATGCCAGACAGTGTCCCAAGAACAGCAAGGCGAATGCCTATCCAGGCCACAAGTCAACTTTATGGAATCATGCCTGAACTAGTAAAACATCACTGGGCACGTTCATCACCTCTCCGCTGATGAAGCCAAGAGAACGCCAAAGTCGTCATTGGTATGTTTTTTGTTAATAACATACATGCAGTAATTTTATTTGACTCTAGGGCTTCCCACTCTTTTATTTCTTGGAGTTTTGTTGCCCAAAACAAATTTCCTTGTTCACTTTTGGGCAAGAATATGCTGGTACAAACCCCGGGATCCTTAATCAAGAGCAGTCTGGTCTGCCGTAATCTGGAAATCAATATCAACGGAGTCTATTTTCCAACTTCTTTGATAATTATTGAGTCTGCTAAGTTGGATGTCATCTTGGGTATGAACTGGCTGACTCAATATCAAGTATGCATAAATTGCGCGACCCGAGAAGTCACTTTGACCAGTCAGAAGGGGCAGATTACCAAATTCTATGCTCGCAGAAGCATACCCAAGAAAGAAATGGTCTTCATCGCTGTGGCTGAATTGGAATTAATTCCTGTGGTCAGTGAGTTTCCTGATGTATTTCTAGAAGAGCTGCCAGGCATGCCACCAGATCAAGAGCTTGAGTTTGCAATAGATCTTGTGCCCGGAACCGCACCGTTATACAAGAAGTATTACCAGATGCCCTCATCGGAATTAGTGGAGCTAAAGAAACATCTTGATGAAATGCTCCAAAAAGGATATATCCGTCCCAGCTCTTCACCATGGGGATCACCTGCTATCTTTGTGGACAAAAAGGATGGCAGCCTCCGCATGTGTGTGGATTACCGTCAGCTAAATGATGTTACCATCAAAAATAAATATCCGCTGCCAAGGATTGATGACTTGTTTGATCAGCTCAGTGGGGCCAAGGTATTCTCCAAGATTGATTTACGGACATGATATCATCAGCTCAAGATTAAAAAGGAAGATATTCCTAAGATCGCATTCACTACTCGATATGGTCTTTATGAATATACAATTATGTCCTTTGGTCTCACCAACGCCCCTGCCTTCTTCATGCATATGATGAACAAAGTATTCATGGACTTCCTTGATAAATTCGTGGTAGTCTTCATCGACGACATACTTATTTACTCAAGAAGTGAAGAAGATCGCAAAGAACACCTCCGAGCAGTGTTACAACGACTCTACGACCATCAGCTATACGCCAAATTCAGTAAATGCGAATTTTAGCTCAAGCAAGTTGGATTTCTTGGACATGTGCTATCCGCCGAAGGTATAACCATGGACCCGAGCAAAGTAAAGGATGTGCTCGATTGGTTGCCACCCACAACCGTATCACATATATGGAGTTTTCTTGGATTAGCCGGTTACTACCATCGTTTCATTGAAGGGTTTTCCAAGATTGCTAAACCCATGACGGAGCTACTCAAAAATGATAAGAAGTTTGAATGGACTGAGGACTATGAGAAAAGTTTCAATGAGCTAAAGATACGGCTGACGACTGCACCTGTGTTGACTCTTCCTGATATCTATTGGTGCTGTGATTGATATGAAAGAAGGAAAAATTAAGTTCCAATTTCCTTTGAGGAAGGGTATGGAACACTTCCCTAGAACAAGAATTAGACGACCATATGAATCAATCATCAGGGCATCTTATGGATCCGGAACCAAACATGACAAAACTTAGATCCTTTGCTTTATGCCTAGCTAAGGGCGTAAAATTATAGAGCTCGTTGGGAGGCAACCCAATGAATAAAATTTATTTTTGCTTTCTGTTCTTGAGTGTTAGCACAATTATGCTACTGTTATGATTGTGTTTTTTTAGTGCTTGTGCCAAGTAAAGCCTTTAGGATCTTCTTGGGTGATAGTTGTTTGATCTTGCTGAAAAATAGAAACTTTTGCGCCGGCGAAAATAATTTTAATTTTTAACCAGAGAGCGATAAAATACCTATTCCTTTTGCAGTAGATTAATATACAAATTACCCAGGTTGTCATAATTTTTCAGATTTTTTGGAGTTATAGAAGTATTCGAAATATCCAGATTGCTACACACTATTCTGTTTTTGAAAGATTATGTTTTCTTTGCGTTGTGTGCTTATTTTGATGATTCTATGGTTTTCTTTGATGAGTTTTTGCCATAGAAAAGTTGGAATACAGTAGATATAATGCAAGAACAAAATATGAATTGGTTTTCTACATCACTTATAGTAGTGATTTGTTTTCTTATACTAACGGATCTCACGAAGGCTTTTGTTGAGTTTTGTGTGATTGAAGTTTTCAAGTTTTGGGTTATCTTACGATGGATGAAGGAATAAGGAGTAAGAAGAGCCTAAGCTTGGGGATGCCCCGGCATCCCAAGCTATTATCCTAAAGAGAGCAAGCAACTAAGCTTGGGGATGCCCCCGAGTGGCATCCCCTCTTTCTTCTAACGACCATCGGTATTTTACTCGAAGCTATATTTTTAGTCGTCACATACTATGTGTTTTGCTTGGAGCGTCTTGTATGATATGAGTCTTTGCTTATTTTTTGTGTGTTTTTAGTCTTGATCCCTTGCTGGACACACCTATTTGAGAGAGCCAAAATTATGCCATGACTTGTTAGAATTGCTCTCTAAGCTTCACTTAAATTTTTATGAGCTATGGATTTGCTCTAGTGCTTCACTTATATCTTTTTGAGCATGGTGTGCTTTAGTATTTTTGAAGTAATGCTCTCTTGCTTCACTTAGATTTATTTGAGAGTTAGTAAAATTTTCAAGAAATTCTCTCTTGCTTCACTTAAATTAATTTGAGGGAAAGAAATATTATGCTCATGATCTTCACTTATATTTGTTTGAGCTTATCAAAAGCAACACATGAAAATTAGTTCCAAAGTGATAGATGTCCGAGAAGGATATAATAAAAACTTTCATGAAGATCATTGGACAAAACAAACTTGATTCTTAGTAATAGTTTTGCGATATGATGATGTGATATGCGAGTCATCTTGATGAGTAATTATGCTTTGGTAAGAATATTGGTGTTAAGATTTGTGATTACCGATGCAAGCATGAAAGTCAATAGTCATGCAATAAAATTATATCCTACTTGTGCTACATTATTCGGTGTTAATTATGCTTAATGCGCGCTTATGAGATTATTCGTTTCTTGGTTGGTCGCTTCTCAATCTTTTGCTAGCCTTCATTTTGCACTAAGTATGATCACTACTTGTGCATCCAAAATCCTTTAAACCAGTTTTGCCACATGAGTCCACAATATCTACCTATATGCGGTATTCTTTTGCCGTTCTAAGCAAATTTGTATGGGCCATCTCTAATATTCAAAATAAATTTCTATTTTGTGTGCTCGTACCGCTCGCGAGGCGGTGAGGGGTGGCTAATATTTTCCATGCTAGATGTGTTATTCTCACGATGAGTGTTTTTTCACTTGTCATTGCACAAGAGTAAGGCAAAGATATTAGGGATGCCCAGTCCCGAAATGAAAAATGAATTTACTTTATGTTGTCAAATAATAAATTTCTTGGGAAGTGTTGGTGTGGAAGCACCCGTGGATACGGTTAGCCATGGAAAGTGAAAGTATGGTGGAAAAAGGAATAAACTTTAGTTTCTATTTGGGAACCGCCTATGATATATCTAGCATGGAAAGTATTGGGAACTCTAAGTCATTTTTGTTGGTGGGAAAGGCACACCTCTCAAAATGTTTTTTATCTCTCAATTTTCGCTTTGAGCTCTAGCACCTCTACAAATTCCTACTTCCCTCTGCGAAGGGCCTTTCTTTTACTTTATGCAATTTTTATTTTTGAATTTGAGTCTCCATCTTCTATTATAAAGCACCAACTAGGGGGCACTATGATCGTACTTGAGCATTGGGTGTAGTTAATATGCGAGTGTGTTTCATGAATGGATCAATGACTGAGCATGATGGGCTAGGGATAGCTTATTTTAGCGTTGATATTTTGAAAGACATGGTTGCTTGTTGATATGCTTGACTATTTAAGTTACCATGTCAAAACTAGACTATTGCTTTGAACAATATAAAAGTCCAAATTTCCATGCTATAAAGAAAAGAATATGAGATGACATGTTAGGCAGCATTCCACATAAAAATTTCCGTTTTTATAATTTACCTACTCGAGGACGAGAAGGAATTAATCATGGGGATGTGATGACCCACAAGTATAGGGGATCTATAGTAGTCCTTTCGGTAAGTAAGAGTGTCGAACCCAACGAGGAGCAAAAGGAAATGATAAGCGGTTTTCAGCAAGGTATTCTCTGCAAGTACTGAAATAAGTGGTAACAGATAGTTTTGTGATAGGATAAATTGTAATGAGCAACAAGTAACAAAAGTAAATAAAGTGCAGCAAGGTGGCCCAATCCTTTTGTAGCAAAGGACAAGCCGAAACAAACTCTTATAATAGGAAAAGTGCTCCCGAGGACACATGGGAATATCGTCAAGCTAGTTTTCATCACGTTCATATGGTTCATGTTTGATACTTTGATAATTTGATATGTGGGTGGACCGGTGCTTGGGTGATGTTCATACTTGAAAAAGCACCCCACTTATGATTAACCTCCATTGCAAGCATCCGCAACTACAACAAAAGTATTAAGGTAAACCTAACCATAGCATGAAACATATGGATCCAAATCAGCCCCTTACGAAGCAACGCATAAACTAGGGTTTAAGCTTCTGTCACTCTAGCAACCCATCATCTACTTATTACTTCCCAATGCCTTCCTCTAGGCCCAAATAATGGTGAAGTGTTATGTAGTCGACGTTCACATAACACCACTAGAGGCTAGACAACATACATCTTATCAAAATATCAAACGAATACCAAATTCACATGACTACTCATAGCAAGACTTCTCCCTTGTCCTCAGGAACAAACGTAATTACTCACAAAGCATATTCATGTTCATAATCAGAGGGGTAATAATATGCATAAAGGATCTGAACATATGATCTTCCACCAAATAAACCAACTAGCATCAACTACAAGGAGTAATCAACACTACTAGCACCAATCCCGGACTTTGAGACAAGAATTGGATACAAGAGATGAACTAGGGTTTGGAGATGAGATGGTGCTGGTGAAGATGTTGATGGAGATTGCCCTCTCCCGGTGAGAGGAGAGTTGGTGATGATTTCCCCCTCCCGGAGGGAAGTTTCCCCGGCAGAACAACCCTGCCGGAGCTCTAGATTGGTTCCGCCTCGGTTTTGCCTCGTGGCGGCGGAGTCTCGTCCCGAAAGGTTGCTTCCATATTTTTTCTCATCGAAAGACTTCATATAGGAGAAGATGGATGTCGGAGACCCACCAAGGGGCCCACGAGGTAGGGGGCGCGCCCTAGGGGGGGGGCGCCCCCCACCCTCGTGAGAAGGGTGTGGGCCCCCTGGCCTTCATCTTTGGCAAGGATTTTTCTTTATTTCTTTTAAGACGTTCCGTGGAGTTTTAGGACTTTTGGAGTTGCGCAGAATAGGTCTCTAATATTTGCTCCTTTTCCAGCCCAGAATTCCAGCTGCCGGCATTCTCCCTCCTTATGTAAACCTTGTAAAATGAGAGAGAATAGCCATAAGTATTGTGATATAAAGTGAAATAACAGTCCATAATGCGATAAATATCGATATAAAAGCATGATGCAAAATGGACGTATCAACTCCCCCAAGCTTAGACCTCGCTTGTCCTCAAGCGAAAAGCCGATAACAATAAATATGTCCTCATGTTTAGAGGTAGAGGCGTCGATAAAAATAAAATACGGACATGCAGGCATCATGATTATTCTTATAACAGCAACATATATAGGTTTTGTCATATGGTTACTTATGTTCAAGTGATGATCTATTCACAATGCAAAAGTATAAATCATAAACCTTATTGGGCTCCAACAAACTATAATCTCAGTCGTTGAAGCAATTGCAATTTATCATAACATCGGAAAGAGTATATGTCAGAGCTAAAAAGCAAGTCCACATACTCAACTATCATTTAGTCCTCCATAATTGCTAACACTCATGCGATATTTGTGATTACGGAGTTTTAACCGGACACAGAGAAAGATAGGGGCTTATAGTTTTGCCCCACAACCTTTTACCTCAAGGGTAATGTCAACAACAATGGTTCATGCTCCCCTACATCCAATTAGATATATATATCATGTTCTTTCCAACATGCTGAGCTTGCCAAAGGATAAAATGAAAAAGAAAAGGTGAAGATCACCATGACTCTTGCATAAGGTAGAAGATAATAATAAAGGATAGGCCCTTCGCAGAGGGAAGTAGAGGTTGCCATGCGCTTTTATGGTTAGATATATAAAATCTCAATGCGAAAGAAAGTCACTTTATATTGCCCCTTGTGATATGAACCTTTATTATGCAGTCCGTCACTTTTATTACTTCCACATCACAAGATCGTATAAAGCTTATTTCTCCCACACCAATCAATCATACATATTTAGAGCAATTTTTATTGCTTTGCACCGACGACAACTTACTTGAAGGATCTTACTCAATCCATAGGTAGATATGGTGGACTCTCATGGCAAAACTGGTTTATGGATATTTGGAAGCACAAGTAGTATTTCTACTTGGTGCTGAGAATTTTGCTAGCATGAGGGGGAAAGGCAAGCTCAGCAAGTTAGAGGAACCATGACAACATACTTTATCTCAGATAATAGAAAGACATAACTCATTACATTGTCTTCCTTGTCCAACATCAGCTCTTTAGCATGTCATATTTTAATGAGTGCTCCCAATCATAAAAGATGTCAATGATAATATATCTATATGTGAAAACCTCTCTTTCCTCATTACTTCCTATTAATTGCAACAATGACCAAAGCTATGTCTGCCAACTCCCAACAACTTTTAATCATCATACTCTTTCTATGTGAAGTCATTACTCTCAATAAGATCAATATGAACTTGTTGTTTCTTTTTATTCTTTTTCTCTTTTCTTTTATTCACCCAAGATCATGGCAAAATAATCAGGCCCTTGAATAAACACTAATCTTTATTATATATAACTCACGAACTCGATTACATAGAGAGATCATAAAACAAAACTCAAAACTAGATCATGCCATAAACTTTATTCTACTAGATCAAGATACTACTAATAGGATCGAACTAAGAAAAACGGTAAAGATAGGAGATGTGATTGTGATACGATACCGGGGCACCTCCCCCATAGTTGCCAAGGGGAGTGCCCATACCCATGTGATTCAATTCTTCTTTGTTGGAGGAGACGGTGGAGGTGTTGTTGATGATGCGGGCTTGTCATCCATCTTCCAAGGCATAGGTTCACCATCATAGAAAGATGATCAAGTCTCCGGAATCCTCAAATCTTAAGCCAAACTCATTCTTTTGAATCTATATTCATACTCATAGTTTTGGTTTTGAAGGTCATAGACTTGGGCTTGGAGGTGCTTGGGGCCGTCATGATAACCTAGATCTGTCAGAAAAACAGCTCGAAACAAGAACAGGATATTTTTGCGTGATACGGGAGTCAAAACCTTCGGGAGAATATATAATGAATTTTTACCGACCAAAATACGTAACGTACAGGAAAACGAAGTCCGGAAGGCACACAAGGTGCTCACGAGGTAGGGGGGCGCGCCCAGGGGGTAGGGCACGCCCACCACCCTCGTGGGGCCCTCGTATCCTTCCCGGACTGCTACTTATTTTTCTATTTTTCTAAATATTCCAAAATGGAGAAATATTGCCTTAGAAATTATTTTGGAGTCGGTTTACTTACCGTACCACATACCTATTCCCTTTCGGAGTCTGAAATGTTCCGGAAAGTGTCCCTTATGTATTCCTCCGGTGTTACGGTTTCAATAATATTGGTTTCAACATTTATGGGATTACCTGAGATATAATGTTTGATTCTTTGACCGTTTACCACCTTCGGATTTGTGCCTTCGAAGTTGTTGATTTTTATTGCACCGGAACGATAGACCTCCTCGATAACATAGGGGCCTTCCCATTTAGAGAGAAGTTTTCCTGCAAAAAATCTTAAACGAGGGTTGTATAGCAATACATAATCACCTACATTAAACTCACGCTTTTGTATCCTATTGTCATGCCATCTTTTAACCTTTTCTTTAAATAACTTGGCATTTTCATATGCTTGGGTTCTCCATTCATCAAGTGAGCTAATATCAAATAACCTCTTCTCACCGGCAAGTTTGAAATCATAGTTGAGCTCCTTAATAGCCCAATATGCCTTATGTTCTAGTTCGAGAGGTAAGTGACATGCTTTTCCATATACCATTTTATATGGAGACATACCCATAGGATTTTTGTATGCAGTTCTATATGCCCATAATGCATCATCAAGTTTCTTGGACCAATTCTTTCTAGACCTATTAACAGTCTTTTGCAAAATTAATTTGAGCTCTCTATTTCTCAACTCTACTTGACCACTAGACTGTGGGTGATAAAGAGATGCAATTCTATGATTAACATCATATTTAGCAAGCATTTTACGGAAAGCACCATGAATAAAGTGTGAACCACCATCAGTCATTAAATATCTAGGGACACCAAACCTCGGAAAAATAACTTCCTTAAGTATTTTGATAGAAGTGTTATGATCAGCACTACTAGTTGGAATAGCTTCTACCCACTTAGTAACGTAATCAACAGCAACTAAAATATGTGAATATCCATTAGAGGCAGGAAAAGGTCCCATATAATCAAAGCCCCAAACATCAAACGGTTCAATAACAAGAGAATAATTCATAGGCATTTCTTGACGTCTACTAATATTACCAATTCTTTGACATTCATCACATGACAAGACAAACTTATGGGCATCCTTGAAGAGAGTAGGCCAATAAAAACCAGAATGCAATACCTGATGTGCAGTTCTATCTCCAGCGTGGTGTCCTCCATAAGACTCGGAATGACACTTGCGTA
This sequence comes from Triticum dicoccoides, assembly GCF_002162155.2. Lineage (NCBI taxonomy): Eukaryota > Viridiplantae > Streptophyta > Magnoliopsida > Poales > Poaceae > Triticum > Triticum dicoccoides. The sequence goes on along the minus strand of NC_041386.1, from coordinate 546,317,794 downwards.
GGATCTATTGCTGTTCATGCTCAGGTACACAACGTCTAATAATACCATCTACTCCTTCTTTATAAAGATGTGGGTCATCCCAAAAGTAATGTCTCAAGTCATAGAAGAATTTTTTTTCTTTTGCTGGTATGTGAAGCTAGGTGGTATAAACTTAGCAACAATATAATTAGCATAATCAGCATACCATGGAGTACTACGAGAAGTACTTATAACATTTAATTGTTCATCAAGAAAGTCATCATTAATAGGTAGTGGGTCATTAAGAATATTTTCTAACCTAGATAAGTTGTCTGCAATGGGGTTCTCAGCTCCCTTTCTATCAACAATATGCAAATCAAATTCTTGTAGAAAGAGAACCCATCTAATAAGTCTAGGTTTAACATCTTTCTTTTCCATAAGGTATTTAATAGCAGCATGATCAGTGTGAATAGTTGCTTTAGAATCAACAATATAAGGTCTGAACTTATCACAAGCAAATACAACTGCTAAAAGCTCTTTTTTAGTAGTAGCATAATTTCTTTGAGCATTGTCTAGAGTCTTACTAGCATAATGAATAACATTTAATTTCTTATCAACTCTTTGCCCTAGAACAACACCTACAGCATAATCACTAGCATCACACATAATTTCAAAGGGTAAATTCCAATCAGGTGGCTGAACAATAGGTGCAGAGACTAATGCTTTCTTAAGTATTTCAAATGCTTCTACACAATCATCATCAAAGACAAATGGTATATCTTTTTGCAATAAATTAGTCAGAGGCCGAGAAATTTTTGAGAAGTCCTTAATGAACCTCCTATAAAATCCAGCGTGACCAAGGAAACTTCTTATACCATTGACGTCCTTGGGACATGGCATCTTTTCAACAGCATCAACTTTGGCTTTATCAACTTCAATACCTCTTTCGGAAACTTTGTACCCCAAAACAATACCTTCATTAACCATAAAGTGGCACTTTTCCACATTCAAGACAAGATTAGTTTCTTGACATCTCTGCAAAACTCGATCCAGATTGCTCAAGCAATCGTCAAAAGAAGAACCATAGACCGAAAAGTCGTCCATGAAAACCTCACAAATCTTTTCATAAAAGTCAAAGAATATAGCCATCATGCATCTTTGAAAGGTAGCAGGTGCATTACATAAACCAAAAGGCATACGTCTATAAGCAAAAGTACCAAAAGGGCATGTAAAAGTAGTCTTTGATTGATCTCTAGCCGACACAGGTATTTGAGAGAAACCAGAATAACCATCTAGAAAGCAATAATGTGTATGTTTGCATAATGTTTATAGCATTTGATCAACAAAAGGTAAGGGGTAATGATCTTTCTTAGTAGCTTTATTTAATTTGCGGAAATCAATTACCATCCTATAACCTGTGATAATTCTTTGTGGAATCAATTCATCTTTATCATTAGGAACAACAGTAATACCTCCCTTCTTAGGGACACAATGGACAAGACTTACCCACTCACTATGAGCAACGGGATAAATTATACCTGCCTCCAGAAGCTTGAGTATTTCTTTTCTTACAACTTCTTTCATTTTAGGATTCAGACGTCGTTGAGGATCATGAACTGGTTTGGCATCTGCTTCCAAATTTATTTTATGTTGACATAGAGTGGGACTAATGCCCTTAAGATCATCAAGAGTATATCCAATAGCAGCACGATGCTTCTTCAGAGTTTTCAATAATCTTTCTTCTTCATGCTCTGAAAGGTTAACACTAATAATAACAGGATATATCTTCTTTTCATCAAGATAAGCATATTTAAGATTATCGGGCAACGGTTTAAGCTCAAACACGGGATCACCCTTGGGTGGAGGAGGATCTCCTAAAATTTCAACAGGCAAATTGTGTTGCAGAATAGGTTCCTGTTTAAAGAATACTTCATCTATTTCCCTTCTTTCATTCATGAACATATCATTTTCATGGTCTAGCAAATAGTGTTCTAAAGGATCACTAGGAGGTACGGCAATAGAAGCAACACCAATAATTTCATCCTTACTAGGTAATTCTTCCTCACGATGTCGTTTACTAAATTTAGATAAATTAAACTCATGAACCATATCATCCAAACCAACAGTAACAATATTCTTAGTGCTGTCTATGGTAGCATTGACAGTATTTAAGAAGGGTCTACCAAATATAATGGGACAAAAGCTATCTTGTGGAGAAGTAAGAACAAGAAAATCAGCAGGATATTTAGTTTTCCCACACAAGACTTCAACATCTCTAACAATTCCAATTGGTGCAATAGTATCTCTATTAGCAAGTTTAATAGTAACATCAATATCTTCTAACTCAACATGTGCAATTTAATTCTTAATTTCTTTGTATAAGTCATGAGGTATAACACTAGCACTAGCACCCATATCACATAAGCCATGATAACAATGATCTCCTATTTTAACAGAAATAACAGGCACGCCTACCACAGGTCTATGTTTATCCTTATCACACGGTTTAGCAATTCTAGCAGTTTCACCTTCGAACTGAATAACATGCCCATCAATATTATCAGACAAGAGATCTTTAACAATAGCAATATTAGGTTCTACTTTAACTTGCTCAGGAGGTGTATAAGTTCTAATATTGCTTTTACGAACAATAGTTGAAGCTTTAGCATGATCCTTTATTCTAACAGGGAAAGGTGGTTTCTCAATATAAGAAGTAGGAACAATAGGATCATTATAAGTGACATTTTTTTCTTCAACTTTAATAGGTGCAACTACTTTTACTTCTATGGGAGGATGATATTTAAACCACTTCTCCTTAGGAAGATCAACATAGGTAGCAAAAGATTCACAGAAAGAAGCTACTATCTCGGAGTCAAGTCCATATTTAGTGCCAAACTTACGGAAAATATCGGTATCCATAAAAGATTTAACACAATCAAACTTAGGTGTTATACCTGACTCCTTACCTTCGTCGAGGTCCCAATCTTCAGAGTTGCGTTTAATTCTATCCAATAAATTCCATTTGAATTCAATAGTCTTCATCATAAAAGAGCCAGCACAAGAAGTATCAAGCATGGTTTGATTATTATGAGAAAGCCGAGCACAAAAACTTTGCATAATTATTTCTCTCGGGAGCTCATGATTGGGGCATGAATATAACATTGATTTAAGCCTCCCCCAAGCTTGAGCGATGCTTTCTCCTTCGCGAGGCCAGAAATTATATATATAATTGCAATCACGATGAACAAGATGCATAGGGTAATACTTTTGATGAAATTCCAGCTTCAATCTTTTATAGTCCCACGATCTCATATTATCACATAGCCTATACCATATCAATGTGTCTCCCTTCAAAGATAAAGGGAAGACCTTCTTCTTAGCAACATCATCGGGTATACCTGCAAGCTTAAATAATCCACAAACTTCGTCCACATATATTAAGTGCTCATCAGGATGTTTTGTTCCATCTCCTGTAAAAGGATTAGCTAGCAGTTTTTCCATCATAGCCACAGGAAATTCAAAAGGAGTTTCATTAATAGGTTCAGTAGGTTGAGGAGCAACTCTTTGCTCTACTAGACAGGGTGAAGATACCCCGAACAAGCCCGTCAGAGAATTACTTTCCATAGTAACAAGTGACAGTAAATTTCAGCACACTATATAAATTTTTCCTTACCAAACACGCTACACTCACCGGCAACGACGCCAGAAAAGAGTCTTGATGACCCACAAGTATAGGGGATCTATCGTAGTCCTTTCGATAAGTAAGAGTGTCGAACCCAACGAGGAGCAGAAGGAAATGATAAGCGGTTTTCAGCAAGGTATTCTCTGCAAGTACTGAAATAAGTGGTAACAGATAGTTTTGTGATAGGATAAATTGTAACGAGCAACAAGTAACAAAAGTAAATAAAGTGTAGCAAGGTGGCCCAATCCTTTTGTAGCAAAGGACAAGCCGGAACAAACTCTTATAATAGGAAAGCGCTCCCGAGGACACATGGGAATATCGTCAAGCTAGTTTTCATCACGTTCATATGATTCGCGTTCGATACTTTGATAATTTGATATGTGGGTGGACCGGTGCTTGGGTGCTGTTCTTACTTGAACAAGCATCCCACTTATGATTAACCTCTATTGCAAGCATCCGCAACTACAACAAAAGTGTAAGGTAAACCTAACCATAGCATGGAACATATGGATCCAAATCAGCCCCTTACAAAGCAACACATAAACTAGGGTTTAAGCTTCTGTCACTCTAGCAACCCATCATCTACTTATTACTTCCCAATGCCTTCCTCTAGGCCCAAATAATGGTGAAGTGTTATGTAGTCGACGTTCACATAACACCACTAGAGGCTAGACAACATACATCTTATCAAAATATCAAACGAATACCAAATTCACATGACTACTAATAGCAAGACTTCTCCCTTGTCCTCAGGAACAAACGTAATTACTCACAAAGCATATTCATGTTCATAATCAGAGGGGTAATAATATGCATAAAGGATCTGAACATATGATCTTCCACCAAATAAACCAACTAGCATCAACTACAAGGAGTAATCAACACTACTAGCAACCTACTAGCACCAATCCCGGACTTTGAGACAAGAATTGGATACAAGAGATGAACTAGGGTTTGGAGATGAGATGGTGCTGGTGAAGATGTTGATGGAGATGAGATGGTGCTGATGAAGATGTTGATGGAGATTGCTCTCTCCCGATGAGAGGAGCGTTGGTGATGACGATGGTGATGATTTCCCCCTCCCGGAGGGAAGTTTTCTCAGCAGAACAGCCCTGCCGGAGCTCTAGATTGGTTCCGCCTCGGTTTTGCCTCGTGGCGGCGGAGTCTCGCCCTGAAAGGTTGCTTCCTTATTTTTCTCATTGAAAGACTTCATATAGGAGAAGATGGACGTCGGAGACCCACCAGGGGGCCCACGAGGTAGGGGGCGCGCCCTAGGGGGAGGGCATGCCCCCACCCTCGTGAGAAGGGTGTGGGCCCCCTGGCTTTCATCTTTAGCATGGATTTTGCTTTATTTCTTTTAAGACGTTCCGTGGAGTTTCAGGACTTTTGGAGTTGCGCAGAATAGGTCTCTAATATTTGCTCCTTTTCCCGCCCAGAATTCCAGCTGCCGGCATTCTCCCTCCTTATGTAAACCTTGTAAAATAAGAGAGAATATCCATAAGTATTGTGATATAAAGTGAAATAACAATCCATAATGCGATAAATATCGATATAAAAGCATGATGCAAAATGGACGTATCAGGATGCTGATACATCTCCAACGTATCTATAATTTTTTATTGTTCCATGCTGTTATATTATCAATCCTGGATGTTTCATAATCATTTTAAATCATTTTTTGGTACTAACCTACTGACATAGTGCCAAGTGCCAATTGACGTTTTTTGCATGTTTTTACATCGCAGATAATCAATACCAAAGGGAGTCCAAACGCAGCGAAATTTTTTGTGGATTTTTGTTGGACTAGAAGACAACCAATGGGCCAAAAAAGCACCTGGGGGCTGCTCCGAGGGGAGCACAACCCACTAGGGTGCGCCTGGGGGCCCAGGCGTGCCCTGGTGGGTTGTGCCCACCTCGGGTGCCCCCCGGACCGCCTCTTTACTCTATAAATACCCCAATATTCCAGAAACCATAGGGGAGTCGACAAAAATCAATTCCAGCCACCGCAGAGTCCAGAACCACCAGATTCAATCTAGACACCATCACGGAGGGGTTCACCACTTCCATTGGTGCCTCTCCAATGATGCGTTAGTAGTTCTTTGTAGACTGATACGTCTCCAACGTATCCATAATTTTTGATTGTTCCATGATATTATATTATCTATTTTGGATGTTAATGGGCTTATTTCTACACTTTTATATTATTTTTGGGACTAACCTATTAACCGGAGGCCGAACCCAAATTGCTGTTTTTGCCTATTTTAGTGTTTCGCTGAAAAGGAATATCAAACGGAGTCCAAACGGAATGAAACCTTCGGGAACATTATTTTTGGAACAAACGTGATCCAGGAGACTTGGAGTGGATGTCAAGAAACAATCGAGGAGGCCACGAGGCAGGGGGCGCGCCCTCCACCCTCGTGGGCCCCTCGTTGCTCCACCGACCTACTTCTTCCTCCTATATATATCCATATACCTCGCAAACATCTAGGAGCACCACGAAACCCTATTTCCACCGCCGCAACCTTCTGTACCCAAGATATCCCATCTTGGGCCTTTTTCGGAGCTCCGCCGGAGGGGGCATTGATCACGGAGGGCATCTACGTCTACTCCACGGCCCCTCCAATGATGTGTGAGGAGTTTACTTCAGACCTTCGGGTCCATAGCTAGTAGCTAGATGGCTTCTTCTCTATCTTTGGATCTCAATACAAAGTTCTCCTGTATTCTCTTGGAGATCTATTTGATGTAATCTTCTTTTGCGGTGTGTTTGTCGAGATCCGATGAATTGTGGGTTTATGATCAAGTCTATCTATGAACACTATTTGAATCTTCTCTAAATTCTTTTATGTATGATTGGTTTATCTTTGCAAGTCTCTTTGAATTATCAGTTTGGTTTGGCCTACTAGATTGATCTTTCTTGCAATGGGAGAAGTGCTTAGCTTTGGGTTCAATCTTGTGGTGCTCGATCCCAGTGATAGAAAGGGAAACGACACGTATTGTATTGTTTCCATTGAGGATAACAAGATGGATTTTACATCATATTGCATGAGTTTATCCCTCTACATCATGTCATCTTGCTTAAGGCGTTACTCTGTTCTTATGCACTTAATACTCTAGATGCATGCTGGATAGCGGTTGATGTGTGGAGTAATAGTAGTAGATACAGAATCGTTTCGGTCTACTTGTCACGGACGTGATGCCTATATACATGATCATGCCTAGATATTCTCATAATTATTCGCTTTTCTATCAACTGCTCGACAGTAATTTGTCCACCCACCGTAATACTTATGCTATCTTGGGAGAAGCCACTAGTGAAACCTATGGGCCCTGGGTCTATTCTCCATCATACAAGTTTCCCATCTACTTTATTTTGCAGTCTTTACTTTCAATCTATATCATAAAAATATTAAAAATATTTATCTTATTATTATCATCTCTATCAGATCTCACTCTTGCAAGTGGCCGTGAAGGGATTGACAACCCCTTTATCGCGTTGGTTGCGAGGTTCTTATTTGTGTGTGTAGGTATGAGGTGACTTGCGCGTGGTCTCCTACTGGATTGATACCTTGGTTCTCAAAAACTGAGGGAAATACTTACGCTGCTTTACTGCATCACCTTTTTTCCTCTTGAAGGGAAAACCAATGCAGTGCTCAAGAGGTAGCAAGAAGGATTTCTAGCGCCATTGCCGGGGGATCTATGCCAAGTCAAGACATACCAAGTACCCATCACAACTCTTATCCTTTGCATTACATTATTTGCCATTTGCCTCTCATTTTCCTCTCCCCCACTTCACCCTTGCCGTTTTATTCGTCCTCTTTTTCCATCCCCCTTCTCTTCTCTAGTTTGCCTCTTTTGCTTCTTTGCTTGTGTGTTGGATTGCTTGCTTGTCACGATGGCTCAAGATAATACTAAATTGTGTGACTTTGCCAATACCAACAATAATGATTTTATTAGCACTCCGATTGCTCCTCTTACCGATGCTGAATCTTTTGAAATTGATACTGCTTTGCTGAATCTTTTCATGAAATATCCATTTTCTAGCCTTCCTAGTGAAGATGCCGCTACCCATCTAAACAACTTTGTTGATTTGTGTGATATGAAAAAGAAGAAATATGTGGATAATGATATTGTTAAACTTAAACTATTTCCGTTTTCGCTTAGAGATCGTGCTAAAGCTTGGTTTTCGTCTTTGCCTAAAAATAGTATTGATTCATGGAATAAGCGCAAAGATGCTTTTATCTCTAAGTATTTTCCTCCCGCTAAGATCATCTCTCTTAGAAATGATATTATGAATTTTAAGCCACTTGATCATGAGAATGTTGCACAATCTTGGGAGAGGATGAAATTAATGATATGTAATTGCCCTACACATGGATTGAATTTATGGATGATTATACAAAAATTTTATGCCGGGTTGAATTTTGCTTCTAGAAATCTTTTAGATTCGGCTACGGGAGGCACTTTTATGGAAATCACTTTAGGAGAAGCTACCAAACTCCTAGATAATATTATGGTTAATTATTCTCAATGGCACACTGAAAGATCTACTAGTAAAAAGGTGCATGCAACCGAAGAGATTAATGTTTTGAGTGGAAAGATGGATGAACTTATGAAATTGTTTGCTAATAAGAGTGCTCCTACTGATCCTAATGATATGCCTTTGTCTACCTTGATTGAGAATAATAATGAATCTACGGATGTGAATTTTGTTGGTAGGAACAATTTTGGTAACAACGCGTATAGAGGTAATTTTAATTCTAGGCTATTTCCTAGTAATTCCTCTAATAATTATGGTAATTCCTACAAAAATTCTTATGGAAATTATAATAAGATGCCCTCTGATTTTGAATCTAGTATTAAAGAACTTATTAGTTCGCAAAAGAGTTTCAATGCTTTGTTGAAGAAAAATTTCTCAAGATTGATGAGTTGGCTAGGAACGTGGATAGAATTTCTCTTGATGTTGATTCTTTGAAACTTAGATCTATTCCACCTAAGCATGATATCAATTAGTCTCTCAAATCCATGAGAATTTCCATTGATGAGTGCAAAGAAAGAACCGCTAGGATGCGTGCTAAGAAAGATTGCTCTTGTGAAAGCGTGTTCTTCTAGTTTTCATGATAATAAGGATGAAGATCTGAAAGTGATTGATGTGTCCCATATTAAATCCTTGTTTTTCAATATGAATCTTGATAATGATGGGACTGGAGATGAGTCAACTTTAGTTAGAAGGCATCCTAATGATTCGGAGTTTTTAGATCTTGATGCTAAAATTGTTTAAAGTGGGATTGAAGAGGTTAAAACTTTAAATAGCAATGAACCCACTATCTTGGATTTCAATGAATTTAATTATGATAATTTCTCTTTGATAGATTGTATTTTCTTGTTGCAATCCGTGCTAAATTCTCCTCATGCTTATAATCAAAATAAAGCTTTTACTAAACATATCGTTGATGCTTTGATGCAATCTTATGAAGAAAAACTTGAGTTGGAAGTTTCTATCCCTGGAAAACTTTATGATGAGTGGGAACCTACAATTGAAATTAAAATTAAAGATCATGAATGCTATGATGTGTGTGATTTGGGTGCTAGTGTTTCCATGATCCCAAAAACTTTGTGTGATTTGCTAGGTTTCCGTGAATTTGATGATTGTTCTTTAAACTTGCACCTTGGACTCCACTATTAAGAAACCTATGGGAAATATTAATGATGTTCTTATTGTTGCAAATAGGAATTATGTGCCCGTAGATTTCATTGTTCTTGATATAGATTGCAATCCTTCATGTCCTATTATTCTTGGTAGACCTTTACTTAGAATGATTGGTGCGATTATTGATATGAAGGAAGGGAATATTAGATTCCAATTTCCATTAAGGAAAGGCATGGAACACTTCCCTAGAAGAAAATTAAATTACCATATGAATCTATTATGAGAGCCTCTTATGGATTGCCTACCAAAGATGGCAATACCTAGATCTATCTTTGCTTTTATGCCTAGCTAGGGGCGTTAAACGATAGCGCTTGTTGGGAGGCAACCCAATTTCATTTTTATTCCTTTCCTTTTGCTCCTGTTTAGTAATAAATAATTTATCTATCCTCTGTTTTGGTTGTGTTTTTGTGTTTAATTAGTGTTTGTGCCAAGTAGAACCGTTGGGAAGACTTGGGGGAAGTCTTTTTGATCTTGCTGTAAAAAACAGAAACTTTAGCGCTCACGAGAGTTGCTGCCATTTTTTATTGAAGAGTGCTATTTAGTTAATTATTTTTTCAGATGATTAATAGATAAATTTCTCACGTCTAGAAATTTATTTTATAATTTTTGGGGTTCCATAAGTTTGCGCTAGTTACAGATTACTACAGACTGTTCTGTTTTTGACAGATTCTGTTTTTCGTGTGTTGTTTGCTTATTTTGATGAATCTATGGCTAGTAAAAGAGTTTATAAACCATAGATAAGTTGGAATACAGTAGGTTTAACATGAATATAAATAAAGAATGAATTAATTACAGTACCTTTAAGTGGTGTTTTATTTTCTTTCGCTAACGGAGCTCACGAGATTTTCTGTTAAGTTTTGTGTTGTGAAGTTTTCAAGTTTTGGGTAAAGATTTGATGGATTATTGAACAAGGAGTGGCAAGAGCCTAAGCTTGGGGATGCCCAAGGCACCCCAAGGTAAATACAAGGACAACAAAAAGCCTAAGCTTGGGGATGCCCCGGAAGGCATCCCCTCTTTTGTCTTCGTTCATCAGTAACTTTACTTGGAGCTATATTTTTATTCGCCACATGATATGTGTTTTGCTTGGAGCGTCTTGTATGATTTGAGTCTTTGGTTTTTAGTTTACCACAATCATCCTTGCTGTACACACCTTTTGAGAGAGACACACATTAATTGGAAATTATTAGAATACTCTATGTGCTTCACTTATATCTTTTGAGCTATATAGTTTTTGCTCTAGTGCTTCACTTATACCTTTTAGAGCACGGCGGTGGTTCTATTTTATAGAAATAATTGACCTCTAATGCTTCACTTATATTATTTTGAGAGTCCTTTAAAACAACATGGTAATTTTCTTTTAGGAATAATAAAAACTTTCATATAAGTGCATTGAATACTATGAGAAGTTTGATACTTGATAATTGTTTTGAGATATGGAGATGGTGATATTAGAGTCATGCTAGTTGAGTAGTTGTGAATTTGAGAAATACTTGTGTTCAAGTTTGTGATTCCCGTAGCATGCACGTATGGTGAACCATTATGTGACGAAGTCGTAGCATGATTTATTTATTGATTGCCTTCCTTATGAGTGGCGGTCGGGGACGAGCGATGATCTTTTCCTACCAATCTATCCCCCTAGGAGCATGCGCGTAGTACTTTGTTTCGATAACTAATAGATTTTTGCAATAAGTATGTGAGTTCTTTATGACTAATGTTGAGTCCATGGATTATACACACCCTCATCCTTCCACCATTGCTAGCCTCTCTAGTACAGCGCAACTTTCGCCGGAACCATAAACCTACCATACCTACCTATTATGGCATTTCCATAGCCATTCCGAGATATATTGCCATGCAACTTTCCACTGTTCCATTGTTATGACACGCTTCATCATTGTCATAGTGCTTTGCATGATCATGTAGTTGACATCGTATTTGTGGCAAAGCCATCGTTCATAATTCTTTCATACATGTCACTCTTGATTCATTGCATATCCTGGTACACCGCCGGAGGCATTCACATAGAGTCATATTTTGGTCTAAGTATTGAGTTGTAAGTAAAAAGAAGTGTGATGATCATCATTATTAGAGCATTGTCCCAGTGAGGAAAGGATGATGGAGACTATGATTCCCCCACAAGTTGGGATGAGACTTCGAACGAAAAAAACAAGAGAAGAAAAAAAGAGGCCAAAAGAGAAAAAAAGGAAAGAAGGCCCAAATAAAAAAATGATAGAAAAAGAGAGAAGGGACAATGTTACTATCCTTTTTCCACACTTGTGTTTCAAAGTAGCACCATGATCTTCATGATAGAGAGTCTCCTATGTTGTCACTTCCATAAACTAGTGGGAATTTTACATTATAGAACTTGGCTAGTATATTCCAATGATGGGCTTCCTCAAATTGCCCTAGGTCTTCGTGAGCAAGCAAGTTGGATGCACACCCACTTAGTTTCTTTTGTTGAGCTTTCATACACTTATAGCTCTAGTGCATCCGTTGCATGGCAATCCCTACTCACTCACATTGATATCTATTAATGGGCATCTCCATAGCCCGTCGGCACGCCTAGTTGATGTGAGACTATCTTCTCCTTTTTGTCTTCTCCACAACCACCATTCTATTCCACCATAGTGCTATATCCATGGCTCACACTCATATATTGCGTGAAGATTGAAAAAGTTTGAGAACATCAAAAGTATGAAACAATTGCTTGGCTTGTCATCGGGGTTGTGCATGATTTAAATATTTTGTGTGGTGAAGATAGAGCATAGGCGGACTATATGATTTTGTAGGGATGACTTTCTTTGGCCATGTTATTTTGAGAAGACATGATTGCTTAGTTAGTATGCTTGAAGCATTATTATTTCTATGTCAATATTAAACTTTTATCTTGAATCTTTCAGATCTGAACATTCATGCCACAATACAGAAAAAAATACATTCAGAAATATGTTAGGAGGCATTCCACATCAAAAATCCTATTTTTATCATTTACCTACTCGAGGACGAGCAGTAATTAAGCTTGGGGATGCTTGATACGTCTCCAACGTATCTATAATTTTTGATTGTTCCATGCTATTATATTATCTATTTTGGATGTTAATGGGCTTATTTCTACACTTTTATATTATTTTTGGGACTAACCTATTAACCGGAGGCCCAGCCCAAATTGCTGTTTTTTTGCCTATTTTAGTGTTTCACCGAAAAGGAATATCAAACGAAGTCCAAACGGAATGAAACCTTCGGGAGCGTTATTTTTGGAACAAACGTGATCCAGGAGACTTGGAGTGGACGTCAAGAAACAATCGAGGAGGCCATGAGGCAGGGGGGCGCGCCCACCCCCCTGGGCGCGCTCTCCACCCTCATGGGCCCCTCGTTGCTCCACCGACCTACTTCTTCCTCCTATATATATATATATATATCCATATACCCCGCAAACATCCAAGAGCACCACGAACCCCTATTTCCACCGCCACAACCTTCTGTACCCAAGAGATCCCATCTTGGGCCATTTTCCGGAGCTCTGCCAGAGGGGGCATTGATCACGGAGGGCCTCTACATCAACTCCACGGCCCCACCGATGATGTGTGAGTAGTTTACTTCAGACCTTCGAGTCCATAGCTAGTAGCTAGAGGGCCTCTTCTCTCTCTTTGGATCTCAATACAAAGTTCTCCTCGATTCTCTTGGAGATCTATTTGATGTAATCTTCTTTTGCAGTGTGTTTGTCGAGATCCGATGAATTGTGGGTTTATGATCAAGTCTATCTATGAACAATATTTGAATCTTCTCTAAATTCTTTTATGTATGACTGGTTTATCTTTGCAAGTCTCTTCGAATTATCAGTTTGGTTTGGCCTACTAGATTGATCTTTCTTGCAATGGGAGAAGTGCTTAGCTTTGGGTTCAATCTTGCGGTGCTCGATCCTAGTGACAGAAGGGAAACGACACGTATTGTATTGTTGCCATCGAGGATAACAAGATGGGGTTTACATCATATTGCATGAGTTTATCCCTCTACATCATGTCATCTTGCTTAAGGCGTTACTCTGTTCTTATGAACTTAATACTCTAGGTGCATGCTGGATAGCTGTCGATGTGTGGAGTAATAGTAGTAGATGCAGAATCATTTCGGTCTACTTGTCACGGACGTGATGCCTATATACATGATCATGCCTAGATATTCTCATAATTATTCACTTTTCTATCAATTGCTCGACAGTAATTTGTTCACCCACCGTAATACTTATGTTATCTTGCGAGAAGCCACTAGTGAAACCTATGGCCCTCGGGTCTATTCTCCATCATACAAGTTTCCCATCTACTTTATTTTGCAATCTTTACTTTCAATCTATATCATAAAAATACCAAAAATATTTATCTTATTATTATCATATCTATTAGATCTCACTCTTGCAAGTGGCCATGAAGGGATTGACAACCCCGTTATCGCATTGGTTGCGAGGTTCTTATTTGTGTGTGTAGGTACGAGCTGACTTGCGCGTGGTCTCCTACTGGATTGATACCTTGGTTCTCAAAAACTGAGGGAAATACTTACGCTGCTTTACTGCATCACCCTTTCCTCTTCAAGGGAAAACCAACGCAGTGCTCAAGAGGTAGCATAGACCTTCAGGTCCATAGTTAGTAGCTAGATGGCTTCCTATTTCTCGTTTGATTCTCAATACAATGGTCTCTTGGAGATCCATATGATGTAACTCTTTTGCGGTGTGTTTGTTGGGATCCGATGAACTTTGAGTTTATGATCAGATCTATCTCTTTTTATCCATGAAAGTTATTTGAGTTTCTTTGATCTCTTATATGCATGATTGCTTATAGCCTCGTATTTCTTCTCCGGTATTTGTGTTTTGTTTGGTCAAGTTGATCTATTTATCTTGCAATGGGAAGAGGTTCTTTGTAGTGGGTTCGATCTTATGGTGCTTGATCCTAGTGACAGAAGGGGAATCGACACGTAAGTATCACTGCTACTAAGGATAAAACGATGGGGTCTATTTCTACATAAATAGATCTTGTCTACATCATGTCATCGTTCTTATTGGATTACCCCATTTCTCCATGAACTTAGTACACTAGATGCTTGCTGGATAGCGGTCGATGTGTGGAGTAATAGTAGTAGATGCAGGCAGGAGTCGGTCTACTAATCTTGGACGTGATGCCTATGTAATGATCATTGCCTGGATATCGCTATGAGTATTTAAAGTTCTATCAATTGCCCAACAGTAATTTGTTCACCCACCGTTTGCTATTTTTCTTGAGAGAAGCCACTAGTGAAACCTACGCCCCCGGGTCTCTTCTTCATATTATTTGCCTTTGCGATCTAATACGTCCATTTTGCATCATGCTTTTTTATCGACATTTATTGCATTATGGACTGTTATTTCACTTTATGTCACAATACTTATGGCTATTCTCTCTTATTTTACAAGGTTTACATAAAGAGGGAGAATGCCGGCAGCTGGAATTCTGGGCTGGAAAAGGAGCAAATATTAGAGACCTATTCTGCGCAACTCCAAAAGTCCTGAAACTCCACAGAACGTCTTAAAAGAAATAAAGAAAAATCCACACCAAAGATGAAGGCCAGGGGGCCCACACCCTTCTCACGAGGGTGGGGGGCGCCCCCCTAGGGCGCGCCCCCTACCTCGTGGGCCCCCTGGTGGCTCTCCGATGCCCATCTTCTCCTATATGAGGTCTTTCGATGAGAAAAAAATAAAGAGGAACTTTTCGGGACGAGACTCCGCCGCCACGAGGCGGAACCTTGGCGGATCCAATCTAGAGCTTCGGCAGAGCTGTTCTGCTGGGGAAACTTTCCTCCCGGAGGGGGAAATCATCACCATCATCATCACCAACGCTCCTCTCATCGGGAGAGGGCAATCTCCATCAACATATTCACCAGCACCATCTCATCTCCAAACCCTAGTTCATCTCTTGTATCCAATTCTTGTCTCAAAGTCCGGGATTGGTGCTAGTAGGTTGCTAGTAGTGTTGATTACTCCTTGTAGTTGATGCTAGTTGGTTTAATTGGTGGAAGATCATATGTTCAGATCCTATATGCATATTATTACCCCTCTGATTATGAACATGAATATGCTTTGTGAGTAATTACGTTCGTTCCTGAGGACAAGGGAGAAGTCTTGCTATGAGTAGTCATGTGAATTTGGTATTCATTTGATATTTTGATAAGATGTATGTTGTCTAGCCTCTAGTGGTATTATGTGAATGTCGACTACATAACATTTCACCATTATTAGGGCCTAGAGGAAGGCATTGGGAAGTAATAAGTAGATGATGGGTTGCTAGAGTGACAGAAGCTTAAACCCTAGTTTATGCGTTGCTTCGTAAGGGGCTGATTTGGATCCATATGTTTCATGATATGGTTAGGTTTACCTTAATACTTTTGTTGTTGTTGCGGATGCTTGCAATAGAGGTTAATCATAAGTGGGATTCTTGTTCAAGTAAGAACATCACCCAAGCACCGGTCCACCCACATATCAAATTATCAGAGTATCGAACGCGAATCATATGAACGTGATGAAAACTAGCTTGACGATATTCCCATGTGTCCCCGGGAGCGCTTTTCCTATTATAAGAGTTTGTTCAGGCTTGTCCTTTGCTACAAAAAGGATTGGGCCACCTTGGTGCATTTTATTTACTTTTTTTACTTCTTGCTCGTTACAATTTATCCTATCACAAAACTATCTGTTACCACTTATTTCAGTACTTGCAGAGAATACGTTGCTGAAAACCGCTTATCATTTCCTTCTGCTCCTCGTTGGGTTCGACACTCTTACTTATCGAAAGGACTACGATAGATCCCCTATACTTGTGGGTCATCAAGACTCTTTTCTTGCGCTGTTGCTGGGGAGTGTAGTGCCTTTGGTAGGTGGAATTTGGTAAGGAAAAATTTATATAGTGTGCTGAAATTTACTGTCACTTGTTACTATGGAAAGTAATATTGTGGGGGGCTTGTTCGGGGTATCTTCACCCTATCCAGTAGAGCAAAGAGTTGCTCCTCAACCTACTGAACCTATTGAAAAGGAAACTCCTTTTGAATTTCCTGCGACTATGATGGAAAACCTGCTAGCTAATCCTTTTACAGGAGATGGAACAAAGCATCCTGATGAGCACTTAATATATGTGGATGAAGTTTGTGGATTATTTAAGCTTGCAGGTATATCCAATGATGTTGCTAAGAAGAAGGTCTTCGCTTTATCTTTGAAGGGAGACGCATTGGTATGGTATAGGCAATGTGATGATATGAGATCATGGGACTATAAAAGATTGAAGTTGGAATTTCACCAAAAGTATTACCCTATGCATCTTGTTCATCGTGATCGCAATTATATACATAATTTCTGGCCTCGCGAAGGAGAAAGCATCGCTCAAGCTTGGGGGAGGCTTAAATCAATTTTATATTCATGCCCCAATCATGAGCTCCAGAGAGAAATAATTATGCAAAGTTTTTATGCTTGGCTTTCTGAAAACAATCGCACCATGCTCGATACTTCTTGTGCTGGATCTTTTATGATGAAGACTATTGAATTCAGATGGAATCTATTGGATAGAATTAAACGCAACTCTGAAGATTGGGACCTCGACGAAGGTAAGGAGTCAGGTATGACACCTATGTTTGATTGTGTTAAATCCTTTATGGATACTGATATTTTCCGTAAGTTTAGCACTAAATATGGACTTGACTCTGAGATAGTAGCTTCTTTCTGTGAATCTTTTGCTACTTATGTTGATCTCCCTAAGGAGAAGTGGTTTAAATATCATCCTCCCACAGAATTAAAAGTAGCGGCACCTATTAAAGTTGAAGAAAAGAATGTCACTTATAACGATCCTATAGTTCCTACTTCTTATGTTGAGAAACCACCTTTCCCTGTTAGAGTAAAGGATCATGCTAAAGCTTCAACTGTTGTTCGTAAAAGAAATATTAAAACTTATACACCTCCTGAGCAAGTTAAAATAGAACCTAATATTGCTATTGTTAAAGATCTCTTGTCTTATAATATTGATGGGCATGTTATTTAGTTCGAAGGTGAAACTGCTAGAATTGCTAAACCTTGTGATAAGGATAAACATAGACCTGTGGTAGGCATGCCTGTTATTTCTGTTAAAATAGGAGATCATTGTTATCATGGCTTATGTGATATGGGTGCTAGTGCTAGTGTTATACCTCATGACTTATACAAAGAAATTAAGAATGAAATTGCACCTATTGAGTTAGAAGATATTGATGTTACTATTAAACTTGCTAATAGAGATACTATTGCACCAGTTGGAATTGTTAGAGATGTTGAAGTCTTGTGTTGAAAACTAAATATCCTGCTGATTTTCTTGTTCTTACTTCTCCGCAAGATAGCTTTTGTCCAATTATATTTGGTAGACCCTTCTTAAATACTGTCAATGCTACCATAGACTGCACTAAGAATATTGTTACTGTTGGTTTGGATGATATGGTTCATGAGTTTAATTTCTCTAAATTTAGTAAACAACATCGTGAGGAAGAATTACCTAGTAAGGATGAAATTATTGGTCTTGCTTCTATTGCCATACCTCCTAGTGATCCTTTAGAACACTATTTGCTAGACCATGAAAATGATATGTTCATGAATGAAAGAAGGGAAATAGATGAAGCATTCTTTAAACATGAACCTATTCTGCATCACAACTTGCCTAGTGAAATTTTAGGGGATCCACCTCCACCCAAGGGTGATCCCGTGTTTGAGCTTAAACCTTTGCCTGATAATCTTAAATATGCTTATCTTGATGAAAAGAAGATATATCCTGTTATTATTAGCGCTAACCTTTCAGAGCATGAAGAAGAAAGATTATTGAAAACTCTGAAGAAGCATCGTGCTGCTATTGGATATACTCTTGATGATCTTAAGGGCATTAGTCCCACTCTATGTCAACATAAAATAAATTTGGAAGCAGATGCCAAACCAGTTCGTGATCCTCAACGACGTCTGAATCCTAAAATGAAAGAAGTGGTAAGAAAAGAAATACTCAAGCTTCTGGAGGCAGGTATAATTTATCCCGTTGCTGATAGTGAGTGGGTAAGTCCTGTCCATTATGTCCCTAAGAAGGGAGGTATTATTGTTGTTCCTAATGATAAAGATGAATTGATTCCACAAAGAATTATCACAGGTTATAGGATGGTAATTGATTTCCGCAAATTAAATAAAGCTACTAAGAAAGATCATTACCCCTTACCTTTTATTGATCAAATGCTAGAAAGATTATGCAAACACACACACTATTGCTTTCTAGATGGTTATTCTGGTTTCTCTCAAATACCTGTGTCGGCTAGAGATCAATCAAAGACTACTTTTACATGCCCTTTTGGTACTTTTGCTTATAGACGTATGCCTTTTGGTTTATGTAATGCACCTGCTACCTTTCAAAGATGCATGATGGCTATATTCTCTGACTTTTGTGAAAAGATTTGTGAGGTTTTCATGGACGACTTTTCCGTCTATGGTTCCTCTTTTGATGATTGCTTGAGCAATCTTGATCGAGTTTTGCAGAGATATGAAGAAACTAATCTTGTCTTGAATTGGGAAAAGTGCCACTTTATGGTTAATGAAGGTATTTTCTTGGGGCACAAAGTTTCTGAAAGAGGTATTGAAGTTGATAAAGCCAAGGTTGATGCTATTCAAAAGATGCCATGTCCCAAGGACATCAAAGGTATAAGAAGTTTCCTTGGTCACGCCGGATTTTACAGGAGGTTCATTAAGGACTTCTCAAAAATTTCTCGGACTCTGACTAATTTATTGCAAAAAGATATACCATTTGTCTTTGATGATGATTGTGTAGAAGCATTTGAAATACTTAGGAAAGCATTAGTCTCTGCACCTGTTGTTCAGCCACCTGATTGGAACTTACCCTTTGAAATTATGTGTGATGCTAGTGATTATGCTGTAGGTGATGTTCTAGGGCAAAGAGTTGATAAGAAACTAAATGTTATTCATTATGCTAGTAAGACTCTAGACAATGCTCAAAGAAATTATGCTACTACTGAAAAAGAGCTTTTAGCAGTTGTATTTGCTTGTGATAAGTTCAGATATTATATTATTGATTCTAAAGTAACTATTCAAACTGATCATGCTGCTATTAAATATCTTATGGAAAAGAAAGATGCTAAACCTAGACTTATTAGATGGGTTCTCTTGCTACAAGAATTTGATTTGCATATTGTTGATAGAAAGGGAGCTGAGAACCCCGTTGCAGACAACCTGTCTAGGTTAGAAAATATTCTTGATGACCCACTACCTATTAATGATGACTTTCCTGATGAACAATTAAATGTTATAAGTACTTCTCGTAGTATCCATGTTATGATGATTATGCTAATTATATTGTTGCTAAATTTATACCACCTAGTTTCACATACTAGCAAAAGAAAAAGTTTTTCTATGACTTGAGACATTACTTTTGGGATGACCCACATCTTTATAAAGAAGGAGTAGATGGTGTTATTAGACGTTGTGTATCTGAGCATGAACATGAACAGATCCTACGCAAGTGTCATTCTGAGTCTTATGGAGGACACCACGCTGGAGATAGAACTGCACAGAAGGTATTGCAATCTAGTTTTTATTGGCCTACTCTCTTCAAGGATGCCCGTAAGTTTGTCTTGTCTTGTGATGAATGTCAAAAAATTGGTAATATTAGTAGATGTCAAGAAATGCCTATGAATTATTCACTTGTTATTGAACTGTTTGATGTTTGGGGCTTTGATTATATGGGACCTTTTCCTGCCTCTAATGGATACACACATATTTTAGTTGTTGTTGATTACGTTACTAAGTGGGTAGAAGCTATTCCAACTAGTAGTGTTGATCATAACACTTCTATTAAAATGCTTAAGGACGTTATTTTTCTGAGGTTTGGAGTCCCTAGATATTTAATGACTGATGGTGGTTCACACTTTATTCATGGTGCCTTCCGTAAAATGCTTGCTAAATATGATGTTAATCATAGAATTGCATCCCCTTATCACCCACAGTCTAGTGGTCAAGTAGAGTTGAGCAATAGAGAGCTCAAATTAATTTTGCAAAAGACTATTAATAGGTCTAGAAAGAATTGGTCTAAGAAACTTGATGATGCATTATGCGCTTATAGAACTGCATACAAAAATCCTATGGGTATGTCTCCGTATAAAATGGTCTATGGAAAAGCATGTCACTTACCTCTCGAACTAGAACATAAGGCATATATTGGGCTATTAAAGAGCTCAACTATGATTTTAAACTTGCCGATGAGAAGAGGTTATTTGATATTAGCTCACTTGATGAATGGAGAACCCAAGCATATGAAAATGCCAAGTTGTTTAAAGAAAAAGTTAAAAGATGGCATGACAAAAGGATACAAAAGCGTGAGTTTAATGTAGGTGATTATGTATTGCTATACAAATCTCATTTAAGATTTTTTGCAGGAAAACTTCTCTCTAAATGGGAAGGCCCCTATGTTATCGAAGAGGTCTATTGTTCCGGTGCCATAAAAATCAACAACTTCGAGGGCACAAATCCGAAGGTGGTAAACGATCAAAGAATCAAACATTATATCTCAGGTAATCCCATAAATGTTGAAACCAATATTATTGAAACCGTAACCCCAGAGGAATACATAAGAGACACTTTCCGGAACGTTTCAGACTCCGAAAAGGAATAGGTATGTGGTACGGTAAATAAACCGACTCCAAAACAACTTTTATGGCAATATTTCTCCATTTTGGAATATTTAGAAAAATAGAAAAATAAGTAGCAGTCTGGGAAGGACACGAGGGCCCCACGAGGGTGGTGGGCGCGCCCTACCCCCTGGGCGCGCCCCCCTACCTCGTGAGCACCTCGTGTGCCTTCCGGACTCCATTTTCTTGCACGTTACGTATTTTGGTCGGTAAAAAATCATTATATATTCTGCCGAAGGTTTTGACTCCCGTATCATACACATTTCCTCTGTTTTTGTTTTTGAGCTATTGCTGCTACAGATTAGAGCAAGATGTCTTCTCAAGAGTCAATTAGGGAGAGCCGGGTATCTAATCCGGCACTAGAACCAAGGGCAAACAGCGACGCTAACCACTTTGGGCCAGCAACGAAGGAGGAGATGGAGGCTGACTTGATGAGAGTAGATGCTATGGAGGATCAAGAAGTCACCTCTCGCCTCCGAGCTGGGTTCACGACGGGGGAACTACAGAGCTCAGCTATTCCAAACTCGGTTATCCCTTCTAATGTTAGATTTCTTACTTATGAAAATATGAAGAGGAGTGTCACTTGTTCTCCCGCAGCTATGCAACATCCTTGGGTGCAAGGAGCTTTAGCCATCACAGGAAAGCTTCGTAAGGAAATAATGGACCTCAAGCAGCAAGTCAATAAGCTCGAGGAGGAGAACCGTATCCTGAGAAGAATAATCGCCAAGAATATTACACCAACAACAAAGAAGGAGATATAATCACATGGGTATGGGCACTCCCCTTGGCAACTACCAAGCTTGGGGGAGGTGCCCCAGTATCGTATCACCATCACTTTTACCTTTACCATTTTTTCTTAGTTAGATCCTTTTGATAATATCTTGATCTAGTAGAATAAAGTTTATGGCATGATCTAGTTCTGAGTTTTGCTTTACGATCTCTCTATGTAATCGAGTCTGTGAGCTATATATAATAAAGATTAGTGTTGAGTCAAGGGCTTGATTATTTTGCCATGATCTTGGGTGAGTAAAAGAAAAGAGAAAAAGAATAAAAAGAAACAAAAAGTTCATATTGATCTTATTGAGAGTAATGACTTCACATAGAAAGAGTATGATGATTAAAAGTTGTTGGGAATTGGCAGACATAGCTTTGGTCATTGTTGCAATTAATAGGAAGTAATAAGGAAAGATAGGTTTTCACATATAGATATATTATCATTGAAATCTTTTATGATTGGGAGCACTCATTAAAATATGACATGCTAAAGAGTTGATGGTTGACAAGGAAGACAACATAATGAGTTATGTCTTTCTTATATCTGAGATAAAGTATGGTGTCATGGTTCCTCTAACTTGTTGAGCTTGCCTTTCCCCCTCATGCTAGCCAAATTCTCAGCACCAAGTAGAAATACTACTTGTGCTTCCAAATATCCTTAAACCAGTTTTGCCATGAGAGTCCACCATATCTATCTATGGATTGAGTAAGATCCTTCAAGTAAGTTGTCATTGGTGCAAAGCAATAAAAATTGCTCTAAATATGTATGATTTATTGGTGTGGGAGAAATAAGCTTTATACGATCTTGTGATGTGGAAGTAATAAAAGCGACGGACTGCATAATAAAGGTTCATATCACAAGTGGCAATATAAAGTGACGTTCTTTCGCATTGAGATTTTATATATCCAACCATAAAAGCGCATGGCAACCTCTGCTTCCCTCTGCGAAGGGCTTATCCTTTATTATTATCCTCTACATTATGCAAGAGTCATGGTGATCTTCACCTTTTCTTTCTCATTTTATCCTTTGGCAAGCTCAGCATGTTGGAAAGAACATGATATACATATATCTAATTGGATGTAGGAGAGCATGAACCATTATTGTTGACATTACCCTTGAGGTAAAAGGTTGTGGGCCAAAACTATAAGCCCCTATCTTTCTCTGTGTCCGATTAAAACTCCGTAACCACAAGTATTGCGTGAGTGTTAGCAATTATGGAGAACTAAATGATAGTTGAGTATGTGGACTTGCTTTTTAGCGCTGACATAGACTCTTTCCAATGTTATGATAAATTGCAATTGTTTCAATGACTGAGATTATAGTTTGTTGGAGCCCAATAAGGTTTATGATTTATACTTTTGCATTGTGAATAGATCATCACTTGAACATAAGTAATCATATGACAAAATCTATATATGTTGCTGTTATGAGAATAATCATGATGCCTTCATGTCCGTATTTTATTTTTATCAACGCCTCTACCTCTAAATATGAGGACATATTTATTGTTATCAGCTTTTCGCTTGAGGACAAGCGACGTCTAAGCTTGGGGGAGTTGATACGTCCATTTTGCATCATGCTTTTATATCGATATTTATTGCATTATGGACTGTTATTTCACTTTATGTCACAATGCTTATGGCTATTCTCTCTTATTTTACAAGGTTTACATAAAGAGGGAGAATGCCGGCAGCTGGAATTCTGGGCTGGAAAAGGAGCAAATATTAGAGACCTATTCAGCGCAACTCCAAAAGTCCTGAAACTCCACAGAACGTCTTAAAAGAAATAAAGAAAAATCCACACCAAAGATGAAGGCCAGGGGCCCCACACCCTTCTCACGAGGGTGGGGGCGCCCCCCTAGGGCGCGCCCCCTACCTCGTGGGCCCCCCGGTGGCTCTCCGATGCCCATCTTCTCCTATATGAGGTCTTTCGATGCGAAAAAAATAAAGATGAACTTTTCGGGACGAGACTCCGCCGCCACGAGGCGGAACCTTGGCGAATCCAATCTAGAGCTCCGGCAGAGCTGTTCTGCCGGGGAAACTTCCCTCCCGGAGGGGGAAATCATCACCATCGTCATCACCAACGCTCCTCTCATCGGGAGAGGGCAATCTCCATCAACATCTTCACCAACACCCTCTCATCTCCTAACCCTAGTTCATCTCTTGTATCCAATTCTTGTCTCAAAGTCCGGGATTGGTGCTAGTAGGTTGCTAGTAGTGTTGATTACTCCTTGTAGTTGATGCTAGTTGGTTTAATTGGTGGAAGATCATATGTTCAGATCCTATATGCATATTATTACGTTCGTGAGTAATTACGTTCGTACCTGAGGACAAGGGAGAAGTCTTGCTATGAGTAGTCATGTGAATTTGGTATTCGTTTGATATTTTGATAAGATGTATGTTGTCTAGCCTCTATTGGTGTTATGTGAACGTCGATTATATAACACTTCACCATTATTTGGGCCTAGAGGAAGGCATTGGGAAGTAATAAGTAGATGATGGGTTGCTAGAGTAGTCAGAAGCTTAAACCCTAGTTTATGCGTTGCTTCATAAGGGGCTGATTTGGATCCATATGTTTCATGCTATGGTTAGTTTTACCTTAATACTTTTGTTGTAGTTGCGGATGCTTGCAATAGAGGTTAATCATAAGTGGGATGCTTGTTCAAGTAAGAACAGCACCCAAGCACTGGTCCACCCACATATCAAATTATCAGAGTATCGAACGCGAATCATATGAACGTGATGAAAACTAGCTTGACGATATTCCCATGTGTCCTCGGGAGCGCTTTTCCTATTATAAGAGTTTGTTCCGGCTTGTCCTTTGCTACAAAAAGGATTGGGCCACCTTGCTGCACTTTATTTACTTTTGTTACTTGTTGGTCGTTACAATTTATCCTATCACAAAACTATCTGTTACCACTTATTTCAGTACTTGCAGAGAATACCTTGCTGAAAACCGCTTATCATTTCCTTCTGCTCCTTGTAGGGTTCGACACTCTTACTTATCGAAAGGACTATGATAGATCCCCTATACTTATGGGTCATCACGGTCTATTTTCCTTTGCCTTTATTTTTAGATCTACTAAACCCAAAAATACAAAAATACCTGCTGCAATTTATTCCTATTTATTTTATTTGGCCTTCGATCTATCAATCTACTACAATTTATTCACATTCGTTTTGCTTATCTTGGGCGCCGTACCCCAAAGGGATTGACAACCCCTTTTACACGTTGGGTTGCGAGTATTTGTTATTTGTGTGCAGGTGCTATTTACGTTCTGTTGCTTGGTTCTCCTACTGGTTCGATAACCTTGGTTTCATCACTAAGGGAAATATATATCGTCGTTGTGCTGCATCATCCGTTCCTCTTTGGGGAAATACCGATATAGCTTCAAGCCGCTATCAATGAGCATCACAAAGTGCAGAGATTTTGCAAAACAATTGAGTCAAAAAACTTAGTTTTAGTTTTCTACTAAAAGCATTTCGGAGCTACCGATTTGTTAAACTCGGTGACACCGCAACAATATTAGAATCTAAACTAGTGGAATCGGTCAGACCGAGGCACAGCTCAGTGACTCCGAGATTGCTAGGGTTTCACTGAGAATCAAACTCGGTCACACCGATTTGTAATTTTTGGTCAGACCGAAAATCACAAGTGCAATGGCCTAGGCCAAAACGGTGAGACCGATTTCTATAACTCGGTCAGTCTGAGATGAATTCGGCGGAAACCTAACCCTAAATTTTTGAATCAAAACTAATCTAAATGAAGTTTTTGCTGGATAGAACAATCCCAAACGTGACAAGAATCATGGCATTATCTTCGTGCTAAGAACCAGATTGAGAAAGCAGAAAGGATCGAACTCATACCCTAACTTGGCGATGAGCTCGCTACAATGACAACGGCGGCGGAGATATCCGTTGACGGCGGTGGAGACCAGCGGCAGGTGGTCGCTGGCGATGAGGAGACGATCCGGAGACCTCGAGTCAGCAAAGCTGGATATGCGCGGGCGAAGGGTTTCGGAGAAATTTCCAAAATTTAACCCGTGGGTATATATATCCAGACCCTGTCGGTGTGACCGAGTGGAACAACTCGGTGGCACCGAGATGCAGAATCGCAAGCGGTTACTGCAACTCGGTGTGACCGAATTATTCAAATCAGTTACACCGAGATTTAAACCTAGATCAACTCAATGAACTCGGTATGACCGAAGGGAATGAATCGGTTAGACCGAAATACACTAAGAGGTTTTGGAAATTTAAGTCTATGATGAATCGGGGGCTCTGAGTGCTCCTCACCCAGTTCGAATCTGACTTGATCAAACTTTGTGATGTAGCATGAATAGAGTTTGAGATGAGAAAAGCATAGATAGCTAGAGGGAGTTCTTAGGCATTCTTGTCCATGCATTTGGTCAAAAGAAAAGACCAAATAATCAAAGCAACAAATGGATGTCCTCGAATGAGAAAAATATGCACTCAACATGCTCACACAATAAGATGGCAAATGAAATGTGGCAAAGCATGCACAAACACTCTAGCATCTATCAAGCAATTGGCGATGACTAGGTCATCTAGATATGAGTATATTTACTAAGGAGTCAAATGAGAACATTTTATCGTAGGTCATACTCATCGTTTAAGCACAAGTGGGGTTGCCACTTTTACATAAATCATTATTGTGTTCACACCATTAGAGTTGCTTTAGCTCAATTCTTTAGAGTAAAGATCCCCCTAGATGTGATATCCCCCCTAAGAGGGATGAACTAACTTTGGGTTTTGTCGATGATGACTTCATGTAGGTGTTGAAGATGTAGGCGCTCAATGTTGATGTAGATCATTTGGAGCAATCCATTGGAGTGATTTGCACTTTCAATACCTACATGAGTTAGTCCCACAAGGAACAAACAAGGATATCCATAGACATAGAGTGAAGTACACACAATATGATGTCCATGAAAGCATTAAGTTACCTTGTCCCTTGACTTACCAACAAGAGGGTTTGTGACTCCTTGAACTAGTGCAAGATGTGAAAGTAGGTTGCACTTGTCCTTGCCAAATGAATATGAGTGAAGTATGTTGGCGGAGTCACCCTCAAGAAATCTCTAGTTCTTCTTCTTTGGGATCCACATCATCTTGATGGGAATCCTTGGATTTGTAGTAGTACTTGATGAAGTAGAACTTGATGTAGTCTTTGGAACCCACTTAACCAAGGCCTTTGGAGCTTCTTCAAATGCATCAATCTCCTCTTGAAGCTTGTCCTTGCCTTTTAGCTTGTGGTATTGTGGTGGAAGATCATCTTGGGCTTGTGTCCCCTTGAAGGAAGTAGGATCATACTTCTGAGCGACCCGACCCGAATGGATCAAGTCTCTGTGCTTAAGTGTCATCCCTGGATCGGTATGCTGACACACATAGTACTCGAGGATTTATAACAGAGGTAGATCACATGTATAAAGTAACATAAATACTATTACCTCATCCAAATAGCGGAAGTAACAAGGTTGTGGATTCCCATCAACACCAACGGCAAAGTTGAGTGTAGAAATTGTAACCCTAACGTATCACTTACTCGTCGTAAGATTCCTGCAACATGAGACGTTGCAGCCACAAAGGGCCAGTACATTGAATGTACTGGCAAATTCACACCATAGAGAATGATGAACAATGGCTATCACTACATGCATATATGGCTGGTGGAAAAGCTCTATGGTTATATTTTTTTGTGAAAAGCCAATTTTTCCCTACTGCAAACGAATAAATTTATTTAACTATCATGGTGGTTGTTAAACATTGAGAATGGTTGACAGCATTCTCAATCCCAATTAAATAACATCATTAAAACCAACAAACTTAATTTAAAGTAACATGATGAGATTCACATGATAATCCAAGTACTAGATACTCAAGATGTCCATAACCGGGGACACGGCTAATCATGATTAGTTTTTACACTCTGCAGAGGTTTGCGCACTTTTCCCCACAAGACTCAATCGCCTCCATTTGGTTTCTCGCACTACATGGTGTTTGAGAAGACGGATGACCGAGACATAGTCTTTCAGAAGCGCTAGCACCTTACGATCGGGTAGACCGTTACACCTACTTTCCCCTACATCTACTAGTCTACCATTGTAAGAGTTTGCACAACTTAATAAACTAATGCTAGAGCCCATAATAGCTTGTGGCTGCACACGGAAGTTTCTAGTATGAATAATCTGATGATCCCTTTGAGCCTGGGTGGCGGTCCATAAAAAAAAGGCAATCCTAGAGTACCCAGGTGCCTAGACAGGCAATCACTGGAATACCCAAGTGCCTCAATCCACCCAGATGTGTGTTAAAGTTGCCACCTTAAGTAAACCATTAATTAACAATCTCACATCTGTCATGAAATACTCTCAAACCCAATCCATGTCTACGAGCATAGCATGGCAATATAAGCATAACGTAAAAGTAAATCCCAAGGTTTGAATGCAGGGCAATAGGTTCCTACCTTATCAACTACTTCCCAATACCCACATGTTATCAATCCTACTCATGCAATGTTTGAGGGTGAAACTAATGCATAAAAACTGGGTATGAAAGGGATATGATCAAAGTGTGAACTTGCCTGCAATGTTGATGAAGATGATTCGCACTCAAAACTCTTGATAGCTCTACTCGTCACACTCCAGTCAATCTATCGTAAGCAAGCAATAGTAACCACACATAAGCAATCACTCAAAAGATCAGAAAGATTGAAGAAGACAATTCTAAAAACATCAAACCAAGCAAATAACTCTTGCAACATAAAACAATTTCTAACAGTACCAAAATTATATGAATTTGGCCTTACCAGAAAGTTTAGGTCAAGAGCTTCGATTTACAAAAAGAATCAACTCAAACGGAGCTACGAAACTCAAGTTATGATCAAACAAAGTTTGAATTTAAATCTGATCTAATTCAAATTTCAAAATTTCAAAAACATGTTTGGGTTGGATTACTGGATAGAGGAGATCACAACGAAGACGTGAGCGTTGGTTTCGTTGGATTTGGATCAACAAGTAAAAAGATGTGGTCGTTTGAAGAATATGGACTAAACTGTAAAGAAAATCATCACAGATAAGTCCCTGGCCGGAAAATTAAAACAGAAAAAGAAAAAGACTAAATACGAATGTTCGTTACTGAACGCTAACGGATGAATTCGTTCGCTCCAAAAGGATAGACAGCGAACGTTCTCTGTATAAGACTAACCCAAAAAAACGATCTAAAAGGAAAACCGAAGAAAACCGGATCGGGTTTTGCGGGTCTTTACCGGTCGGGGCAAATAAACCGGCAGCGGCGGTTTAGATCGATGGAGCGGTGGCTCCGGCGAGGGCAGCGTGCTCCGGCGCGGCTG
>NC_041386.1:546251290-546287975 GCF_002162155.2 Triticum dicoccoides | reverse complement strand
GAGGCGTGAGAGAGGGGCAAAGGAGAGGCGGCGCGAGGAGTCCGCGGCGGAGACGGCGGCCATGGCGGCGCGGCGGCGTGCCGCGGGCGGAGTCCCGCCCGGGAGGAGACGAGCGGGGCGCGCGGGCTGGGCCTTGGCCTGGCCGGTTGGCTGGGCCGGCCCAGTTCGGCGACGGAGGGTTTTTTTAAAGATTTTCTAGACAACAAAATAAATAAATAAAACATAAATAAATAAAAAATTTATATAGGAATATAATATACCAAAATTTGCAGAAAAATATTTTCTACAACATGGACATTTTTATAATGTCAAATAAAATCCACACGAATTCAGATAATTCAAAGAGTGCTACTGGTCTAATAAAATCCAATAAAAATCATTTTAAAAATACCAAAATGATTTCAAATTAATTTTTCTCCAATTTTCTATTGTAGGGAATCATGTTACCCTATTTTCAGTATATTTTATTTTTGGAGAAAAATAATTTGAATAAAACTCAAACAATTCCAAATTGAAAATAATTTCAAAAGGACTTTGAGTTTGATCCTTGAAACTCCCAACTCATATTTCATACTTTTTTTGAAGAAGGCATTTTATCTCCTCTCGTGAAAATCATTGAGTTGCATAAAGTTTCAGAATTGGAAATATTTTCCAAATGAAATTCAAATATTTTCAACACCCCTTGTGATTTAAATAAATGGAAGAAGTCATGTCATCTTCTCTCCAGGGTTTCATGGTGAAAAGAATTTGAATTCATGGAGATCACGAATGCAAAATGAAAGTTTGGGAAAGTCCTTTTATTCCCTCTCATTTAACTTTCAAAAAAGGTTTCGAATTTCACTCAATTTCACACAATCAATCAAACAATCTATCAAATCTATCTATTTATTATAACATTCCAAAATTTAGAATTTTGGGATGTTACAAACCTACCACCCTTAAAAGGAATCTCGTCCTCGAGATTCGGAGAGGCTAGAAGGAAATAGGATAGGTTCGGGGTCTCTTCAAAATTTCATCAATCGTCTCCGGGGTCTGGGGTGCTACCACCCTTAGAAGCATGGTTACGGTTCCATCAAAACTCATATACTTCATCCATATTGTTAACAGTGTTGGTCTTCTTAGATCTTCAGGATAATTCCTTATCTGGGCTCTTTCGGTAGTGGCATAACCTTTTCCTCAATTCTTCCGTCTTTCATCTTGGTAAGGTTCTTATGTGACTGGGTCTTCTTAGCTGACGGGTCTGGCGCCAAAACTAAACAACTATCGATATCTCATGGTGGTCACCAATTTATGGTTCCTTCTGCAGGAAATGGGTCTGGTTGATCCTCACCGTATAACCTACGGTTGGCAAAGCTGCCGTGTACAAGGGAAAAATACCTATACCATTCTAAGGTTCAAACAAGGTTTAATATTGTCGTCTCTCTACTATAGGCAAGTCACTCAGATTTACCATCCCATATAGCAAGGCAAATAATAAGAGTAAGTCGGTATGGTGATCAATCCATCCCGCACCCAAATCATTACTTCGTATACGGTTTAGCGAATCTCGCATTCTAACACTCGGTCATCCTCACAAGCATTGCAGAATTTTTCTTGTCGACAAACTAAGTTCGGATAATTCCATGGATTCTACAAGCCAAACAAACATCTATATTTCCTTCACAACTCCCAGGTTTGCGTAAACTCCTATAAGATCGTCTATCGATAAAATCGTAACTTCTTCCAGGGTCTTTTTTCCTTCAGCAAGAATGTGCTTGCTTCTTGGCAGGTCCTGGGGCCTGTGGGTTATGGCCCATCTCATCACTTGTAGTCCTTGAACTTATCATCGGGCAACTGATCATTATTCCAACTTCCAACTTCCTAGTATTCTTAAATCCATCCAATTGTGCTGTCTTCCTTCCTTCTATTGGCACCAAACTAGGACATGATTACTCAGACTCATCATGGAGTTTCCATTGATCCATATTTCCGACATCATACCTCCTTTATATCCAATAGTAATTTATCTCTTCATCCTCGTGGGATATCCCTCATACCGAGATAAAAACTTATACTTATGAAGTCCATATTCCACTTCGTGGAACATCATTATCCTTTCCAGGGTCAAGCGTCCTTACAGGGGAATATTGGCCATCTCTGCATGGCACTTCTTCAGCTGGGAAACGTGAAACACATCATGAACTCCTGATAGTCCTTCGGGTGACTCCAACTTGTTGGCCACTTCTCCCATACGCTCCAAAACTCAGTATGGTCCTACAAATCTCGGGGCTAGCTTTCCCTTAACTCCAAATCGTTTAACTCCTTACAAAGGGGACATACGAAGACATGCTCTATCTCCAATTTCATAGACTACCTCCTTGCGTTTTGAGTCTGCATAACTCTTCTGCCTGGACTGAGCTACCTTCAGTCTATCTCGAATCAACTTAACATTCTCTTCTGACTCCTTGATCACATTTGGTCCAAATAACTAGCGGTCTCCAACTTCATCCCACACACTCTTGGGGTATCACACTTATCGAGACAAAACTCGTATTCATTTTGTCTGAAATCCACTCAGTGGAATATCCTTACCTTTTCCAGGGGTCAAGGGTTCTTACAGGGTACTACCACCCTTAAAATGCACAAATCTTCCATAGACCATATTTCTCATATCCTCAAAATGGCCAAAATTCTTCTTCATAGAGTAACAACTCATAAAATCCATAACAGTACCAACGATGCTAACTTTATTCATTCTCAAAATCTCTTGCTTTTCCATTACATGTCTCAATTCAACACCTCAATATAAAAGAAAATGTTCTCACTTCTACTACTCCATTCTTTCGTTGCAAACTCAAATATCTAAAACAAGTTTCCTTCTCCTTGGGGCATTCTTTGGCAAAGTGCCCTGCTCCATTACAACTAAAACATATTACTTCTAACAAGTATCAAGGTTTCCTTTTTGGGCAACTGTTGAGGTAGTGCCCTGACTCCTTGCACCTGTAACAGGTGATATGACTTAGGTCCTTCCTGGAATCCAATCTACTTCTCTTCCTGGACCTTTCCATGCCGATCATGGCTTCTATTTCCTGTGGGTCATACTCTACTTCCTCTGTCGGGAATACTACTAGATCCCCATTCAAACAATTCTGGGAGATGTGTCCTTCTTCTCCACATGAATAGCATGACTTGGTGCAGGGTTTAATTGGTTCTTCTTTGGGTGTGTCCCCAACATCTTCCTTCATCACAGTTTCTTCTAAAATTTCCCATGAGGGCTCCTTTCATTACTTCTTTCTTTTGTTGGATGGTTCTTCGTACCATGGGGTAAATGTGACACTGGGCAGGATAGTGGGTAGTCCCTTCACACAAGAAACAAGTAATCTGCCTAGTTAGGCATTCTTCAACTGGGTGACTTCCTTCACAATTAAGGCATTCATCTTTGTGTTCTTTATGGGTGTGTCCTATTTCTCCACAAATCTTGCATGCACAAGGTTTCTTCATATCCTTTCCATAAGACTTCAACTTCTGGGACACAAGTAGAGACTTTGGCAAAGTCAACTTAAATTCTCTCCAAGTGGTTACTCCATGCCATCCATTGATGGTTTGGTACATCCTCCACCAGGTAGCAGCACCTCTTTCAAAGCACTGAAGAGCATGCTGGGTCATATCCTTTCCGACTATAGGGTTATTCTTCATGTGATCCTCCATGTTCTGAATCCATTGGTCCGTCTCCAATTGACTCATCGGTCCAGAAAATATAAGCTCATCTCCATTCATCCTCTATTGGGTCCAAGGGTTTGGGGTGAGATACGAGAGATAGAGAGGGGTACACACAATACAAACAAAAGTTTTGAAAAGACAGGTTTTATTTGTGGCTGTCGGGAAAAACATCAAACAAATGACAGCTCACAAACGTCGCATCTAACATAGGTATATAACAGGGGTTTGGTCTTCTAAAGGTCAATAAATTTTCAACCTCTCCAAACTCTTCAAGCCTTGTTCATGCCTCCAATGGCTTCTTCCAATCATGCTAGTCTTCTCAAGTTCTTTTGCCAGATCATCTCTGTTGACGTGAAATCTCTCGTGACATCCTTTAATATTCCAGAGTTGCATTTCAACTTCTAGGTTACAACATCCTTGGCATGAACCATGGTCTAGTTCCTGACGAATCTCCGGTTTCTCGAGGTTTTGCTCCTCCAACTTGGCTACTCTCATCTTCAGGGTCCTGAGTTCCTCATGAAATACTTCCTTGTCAAAATACTGCTTCTTGTAGGTCCATCTTAACTTCTTGATGTAACACTCCAGATCCTGGTGATACATTAGCTAAGGTTAAAACTTCACCTCTTGCTGATAGATGCTCCATCAGCCTTCTACCATCCAATCCTTCCATGCATATGCATGCTTAACTCAGCAAGGTGACAATAGCATAAGCGGGCGATAACATCATGGATAGCTGTGTTTCTGCTCTTGTCATTTCCATGAGCTATCTCTCCATAGTTGATATCTCCTGCCTTAGGGTTTTCCTTGACAGAACTTTAAGTTTTTAACTCTCCATGCTCCGGTCTTTCACCGATACACCTTGATCTCAAGTATTGGCGGCTTCCTTAGTCTGCCAAGTTCCATAAGGGGTGCCTTCCTAGGTCATACAAATCTGGAAAATTCTACAGGGCCTTCAAATTCCCCTAGTCTTCGGAGTCTTCAACCGTTGTAGTTTCCATCATTATAATATACGGTAAAATCCTCTTCATTCTGATGTGGTCTTAGTGGTCCCATATCTTGTACTTCTTGGAGTGGCCTCATCAGTCGAATCTTCGAGTGGTCAAAAGGGAAAAGGGATATGGTCTCACTAAAAGGGAATTTTTGAATAAGCTCAGAAGAGAACAGAAGTAAAAGATCTTTTGAAAATGAAGTTGTAGAGAAAATCTTTCCTATGGGCTTGCCAGTTTCTAGGGGTCACGTCCTACAATCAACATGTGCTCTGATACCATCTTGTAGCGACCTGACCCGAATGGATCAAGTCTCTGTGCTTAAGTGTCATCCCTGGATCGGTATGCTGACACACACAGTACCCGAGGATTTATAATAGAGGTAAATCACATGTATAAAGTAACGTAAATACTATTACCTCATCCAAATAGCGAAAGTAACAAGGTTGTGGATTCCCATCAACACCAACGGCAAAGTTGACTGTAGAAATCGTAACCCTAACATATCACTTACTCGTCGTAAGATTCCTGCAACATGAGACGTTGCAGCCACAAAGGGTCAGTACATTGAATGTACTGGCAAATTCACACCATAGAGAATGATGAACAATGGCTATCACTACATGCATATATGGCTGGTGGAAAAGCTCTATAGTTATATATTTTTTTGCGAAAAGCCAATTTTTCCCTACTGCAAAGGAATAAATGTATTTAACTATCATGGTGGTTGTTAAACATTGAGAATGGTTGACAGCATTCTCAATCCCAATTAAATAACATCATTAAACCCAACAAACTTAATTTAAAGTAACATGATGAGATTCACATGATAATCCAAGTACTAGATACTCAAGATGTCCATAACTGGGGACACGACTAATCATGATTAGTTTTTACACTCTGCAGAGGTTTGCACACTTTTCCCCCACAGGACTCGATCGCCTCCGTTTGGTTTCTCGCACTACATGGTGTTTGAGAACACGGATGACCGAGACATAGTCTTTTAGAAGCGCTAGCACCTTACGATCGGGTAGACCTTTACACCTACTTTCCCCTACATCTGCTAGTCTACCACAAGAGTTCGCACAACTTAATCAACTAATGCTAGAGCCCATAATAGCTTATGGCTGCACACGGAAGTTTCTAGTATGAATAATCTCATGATCCCTTTGAGCCTGGGTGGTGGTCCATAAAAAACAGGCAATCCTGGAGTACCCAGGTGCCTAGACAGGCAATCACTGGAATACCCAAGTGCCTCAATCCACCCAGATGTGTGTTAAAGTTGCCACCTTAAGTAAACCATTAATTAACAATCTCACATCTGTCATGAAATACTCTCAAACCCAATCCATGTCTATGAGCATAGCATGGCAATATAAGCATAACGTAAAAGTAACTCCCAAGGTTTGAATGTAGGGCAATAGGTTCCTACCTCATCAACTACTTCCCAGTACCCACATGTTATCAATCCTACTCATGCAATGTTTGAGGGTGAAACTAATGCATAAAAACTGGGTATGAAAGGGATATGATCAAAGTGTGAACTTGCCTGCAATGTTGATGAAGATGATTCGCACTCAAAACTCTTGATAGCTCTACTCGTCACACTCCAGTCAATCTATCATAAGCAAGCAATAGTAACCACACATAAGCAATCACTCAAAAGATCGGAAAGATCGAAGAAGACAATTCGGAAAACATCAAAACCAAGAAAATAACTCTTGCAACATAAAACAATTTCTAACAGTACCAAAATTATATGAATTTGGCCTTATCAGAAAGTTTAGGTCAAGAGCTTCGATTTGCAAAAAGAATCAACTCAAACGGAGCTACAAAACTCAAGTAATGATCAAACGAAGCTTGAATTTAAATCTGATCTAATTAAAAATTTAAAATTTCAAAAACATGTTTGGGTTGGATTAATGGATAGAGGAGATCATAACCAAGACGTGAGCGTTGGTTTCATAGGATTTGGATCAACGAGTAAAAAGATGTGGTCGTTTGAAGAACAGGGACTAAACTGTAAAGAAAATCATAACAGATAAGTCCCTGGTCGGAAAATTAAAACAGAAAAAGAAAAGGCTAAATTACGAACATCCGTTACCGAACGCTAATGGATGAATTCGTTCGCTCCGAAAGGATAGACAACGAACATTCTCTGTATAAGACTAACCCAAAAAACGATCTAAAAGGAAAAACCGAAGAAAACCGGATCGGGTTTTGCGGGTCTTTACCGGTCGGGGCAAATAAACCGGCGGCGGTGGCAGTTTAGATCGGTGGAGCGGTGGCTCTGGCGAGGGCAGCGTGCTCCGGCGCGGTTGCGGCAGCGCGGGCGGCGGGGTGCGGCGCAGGCGAGCAGCGGCGCAGCGGTGACGCTAGCAGGCGGCGGCGCAGGCGACGGGAGAGCGCGGCGACGGTGGAGTCCGGTGAGGCGGCGCGATGCGGCAGGGCGCGGCGACCGAGGGGAGGAGGAGAGAAACGGGCCCGGGGCTCCGGTATTTATGGTGGGGCGGCCTCGGGAGGCGTGAGAGAGGGGCAAAGGAGAGGCGGCGCGAGGAGTCCGCGGCGGAGACGGCGGCCATGGCTGCGCGGCGGCGTGCTGCGGTATGAGTCCCGCCCGGGAGGAGACGAGCGGGGCGCGCGGGCTGGGCCTTGGCCTGGCCGGTTGGCTGGGCCGGCCCAGTTCGGCGACGGAGGGTTTTTTTAAAAGATTTTCCAGACAACATAAAAATAAATAAAACAAAAATAAATAAATTTTTTATATAGGAATATAATATACCAAAATTTGCAGAAAAATATTTTTTACAACATGGACATTTTTATAATGCCAAATAAAATCCACACGAATTCAGATAATTCAAAGAGTGCTACTGGTCTAATAAAATCCAATAAAAATCATTTTAAAAATACCAAAATGATTTCAAATTAATTTTTCTCCAATTTTCTATTGTAGGGAATCATGTTACCCTATTTTCCGTATATTTTATTTTTGGAGAAAAATAATTCGAATAAAACTCAAACAATTCCAAATTGAAAATAATTTCAAAAGGACTTTGAGTTTGATCCTTGAAACTCCCAACTCATATTTCATATTTTTTTAAGAAGTCATTTTATCTCCTCTCGTGAAAATCATTGAATTGCATAAAGTTTCAGAATTGGAAATATTTTCCAAATGAAATTCAATTATTTTCAACACCCCTTGTGATTTAAATAAATGGAAGAAGTCATGTCATCTTCTCTCCAGGGTTTCATGGTGAAAAGAATTTGAATTCATGGAGATCACGAATGCAAAATGAAAGTTTGGGAAAGTCCTTTTATTCCCTCTCATTTAACTTTCAAAAAAGGTTTCGAATTTCACTCAATTTCACACAATCAATCAAACAATCTATCAAATCTACCTATTTATTATAACATTCCAAAATTTAGAATTTTGGGATGTTACAACTTCTCTTGTTGAGGAACAAACTTCGTCTTGGGGTATTGATCTTCTTCCCATTCAACTCCATTGGCATTGAACTTTCGTTCAAAACCAACACCTTGATTCTTCCAGCGCTTTCCTTGCTTGCGTACAATTTCGTCAAATTGCTTACTTCCGGCAAGGCTCTTGTAAACACCTTTCTCTATAATTTCCTTCAATAAGCTATTTTCTTGCTCAAGTGTAACTTGGCTAAGAGAATCATTAGTGGAATCAAGAGAACTACTAGAAGAAACATTTAACATGATTATTGTTAGTACTAGAAGAAGAATCTTTCTTACTCTTGTTGCTAGATTTAACTTGTGGCATGTAAGTAGACAAGAGTAAATGCTTGGCAATGTAATAAGAACATTTCTTATGAAGATCATCATTTATTGCTTTTAAGAACCATGCTCTTGCTCTAGGTTGAGCTTTTCAAAGCGTAGCTTCTCATGAGTCTTTAAAAGCTCTCGATGATCTTCTAAGGTAGTTTCATGGGCTACCTTAAGAGTGTTTAGTTCTTTAGTTAGACGCTCAATCTCCTTCTTATCATTGTCATTCATTTTTATCTTGATTAGCATGATTAATAGCAAGTTCATCATAGTTTTCATTACTTGAGTTGTCAACAAGTAAATCATCATCACCTAGCAAATCATCATCATCACTATTGAAATCAACATACTCGGGGTGTGATACGGGCCTTTAGCCATGAAGAATCTTCCAATTCCTTCATTTGGTGAGCCGAATATGTCGTAGGAGTTAGATGACACAAGTGCTAGACCGGCAACACCTTCATCTTGAGTATATTCGGAGCCGGAGTGATAACTTCTCTCAGAGTGGTTGTCGGAATCAGAAATGGATATCCATTCACCAACATGAGCTTGATGTCTTCGTTTTGTATAGCCCCTTGATGAATTGTCCTTCCTTTCCGAATCCTTGCTTCTGCGAGAGGTTCTTCATTCATAACGATCATCTCTACTCCTTCTCTCTCTCGGAGGCGATTCTTCTCTTCTACTTCTCCTTTTAGGTGAGTCTTCTCTTCTTTTGTAGGGAGTCGTACACTTATTGGATTAGTGTCCAGGTCTTCCACAATTGTAGCAATTACGTTCACTACTAGAAGATCTTTTGTCATTGTAGGACCTTGACTTGGAACTTCTCTCTTTCCTTCTACTCTTGTAGAACTTGTTGAAGTTCTTCACCATTAGGCTCAATTGCTCATTGAAGACTTGTTTCTCACTTGATGATGTAGGAGCATCACATGAGGCTTTATAAGCACCACTAGACTTGTTGTGAAGCTCTTCTTTGTCCTTGAGTGACATCTCATGAGCAACAATTCTACCAATGACTTCCGTTGGCTTGAGATCTTTGTAATTGGGCATCATTTGGATCAATGTGCACACGGTGTCATATTTTCCATCCAAGGCTCTTAGGATCTTCTTGA
Organism: Triticum dicoccoides; assembly: GCF_002162155.2. NCBI lineage: Eukaryota > Viridiplantae > Streptophyta > Magnoliopsida > Poales > Poaceae > Triticum > Triticum dicoccoides. Next base: position 546,278,395 of record NC_041386.1, on the reverse strand, counting down.
TGATGAATCTATCGGTCATCTCTTCACTTCCTAAGCCGGCAATCTCATTTGTGATGAGAGCAAGCCTAGAATACATTTCAGCGACACCTTCACCATCCTTCATTTTGAACTTGTCAAGCTGACTTTGACGCACATCCAATTTGGATTCCTTGACGGAGTCGGTACCTTCGTGCATAACAATAAAAGTATCCCAAATTTCCTTTGCATTCTCAAGACGGCTGATTTTGTTGAATTCTTCGGGGCACAATCCATTGAAGAGGACATCGCAAGCTTGAGCATTGTATTGTAACATCTTCAATTCTTCAGCGGTTGCTTCGCAATTTGGTTCTCTCACATCGAAGAATTCACCTTGCAAACCAATACATACGATAGCCCAAATGGCGGGGTTATGTCCAAGAATATGCATTTTCACCTTATGCTTCCAACTAGCAAAAATAGTATCATCAAAGTAAGGACCTCTACGATGGTAATTTCCCTTGCTAGACGTCATACTCTCCTAGGTTGTGAAACCAACACATGATCACCAAAGCTATGGAAATCAAGGCAAATGGAGATCAAAGCTCTGATACCACTTGTACGATCGAAAGTATGTCTAGAGGGGGGATTAGACTACTTGACCAAATAAAAATCTAGCCTTTTCCCAGTTTTAAGTCTTGGCAGATTTAAGCAATTTAACACAAGTTAGGCAATCAACCCACACATGCAGTTCTAAGAGTATGATACGTCTCCAACGTATCTATAATTTATGAACTATTCATGCTATTATATTATCAACCTTGGATGTTTTATATGCATTTATATGCTATTTTATATGATTTTTGGGACTAACCTATTAACCTAGTGCCTAGTGCCGGTTTCTGTTTTTTCCTTGTTTTTTGAGTTTTGCAGAAAAGGAATACCAAATGGAGTCCAATTGACGTGCCAATTTTTGAAGATTTTTTATGGACCAAAAGAAGACCCCGGAGTAAAAGAGTTGGGCCAGAAGAGTCCCAGGCCGTCCACGAGGGTGGGGGGCGTGCCCACCCCCCGGGCGCGTGGGCCTATCTCGTGGATGACTTGGGGCATCTCCTTGATGTGAGACCGACGCCAAAAATTCCTATAAATACAGAAACCTCCAGAAAATGACCTAGATCAGAAGTTTCGCGGCCGCAAGCCTCTGTAGCCACGAGAAATCAATCTAGGCCCTCTCTGGCACCCTGCCAGAGGGGGCCATCATCACCGGAGGGCATGGAGGAGGATCCCAAAGGGGTCATCATCACCATGAAGGCCAAGGACTAGGGGAAGAACCTCTCCCCATCCAGGGGGGCATGGAGGAGGAAGCACAAGGGGGAGAACCTCTCCTCCCCTCTCTTGCTGGCACCGGAGTGCCATCGGGAGGGGAATCATCGCCGCGGTGATCGTCTTCATCAACATCACCATCATCATCACCATCCTCATCTCTTTTACACGGTCCACTCTCCCGCACCCCATTGTAATCCCTACTTGAACATGGTGCTTTATGGCACATATTATGATCCAATGATGTGTTGCCATCCTATGATGTTTTGAGTAGATATCCTTTGTCTTTGGGTTGATTGATGATCTAGATTGGTATGAGTTGTATGTTTTACTTTGGTGCTGTCCTATGGTGCCCTCTGTGTCGTGCAAGCGTGAGGGATTCCCGTTGTAGGGTGTTGCAATATGTCCATGGTTTGCTTATTGTCTGCGTTGCGTGAGTGACTGAAACACAAACACGGATAAGCGGGACACGGCGTATGGGAATAAAGAGGACTTGATACTTAAATGCTATGGTTGGGTTTTACCTTAATGATCTTTAGTAGTTGCGGATGCTTGCTAGAGTTCCAATCATAAGTGCATATGATCCAAGAAGAGAAAGTATGTTAGCTTATGCCTCTCCCTCATATGAAACTGCAATAATGATTACCGGTCTTGTTAACAAGTGCCTAGGACAATTCCGCACCCCGATCCACCATTATTCCACACTCGCTATTTATAATATTTAGTAATATATTCTAACTTTATGATAACAGCACCTACTTTCATATTTTAGCTCTCCGAGATAATATAAAGTTATCCACTTCATACCCACAACGTAGTTTTATTTCTCGTTTCTAGTTGGAAGCAAACGTTCGGTGTACGTAGAGTCATATTAGTGGCAGATAGGGCTTGAGAGAATATTGATCTTACCTTTAGCTCCTTGTGGGTTCGACACTCCATACTTATCACTTCCACCTTTGGAAATTGCTACGACGATTCCCTGCACTTGGGGATTATCAAGCTCTTTTCTGGGGCCGTTGCCGGGGAGCAATAGCGTGGGGTTGATATTCTAGTGTATGCTTTTGCTTTCTTCACTAAGTAGATTTTGTTTTTCCTTTTTGTTTCTGTTTAGTTGTGGGTGAAACATAGAAAAAAATTAAATAATGAAAATACAAAAAAAATTACTTGCCTCTCATGCCTAAAAAGTTTTTCAAAAAGAGAAGTGATTGGAAAGTTATGCATTGAAGAAGTGAGGGTCGACCTTGAGCGCTCGTGTTCATGCTCACGAAAACAATGTAGAATTTTTCATGGAAGTTTCTCTGTAAATAATTATCCCCTTATATATATCCATTGTATTATAAAAATAATATGCCAAGCTTTGGTTTTAGGACGATTAGATTGCTTGTTTACTATGTGCAGAACAAAAAAACAGAAACTTTGGCTGTAGCGCGTGATTTTACATTTTTTACTGGAAAGTCAAATGGGTCTGACACTTTTTCAAAATTACTTCCGTACAAAATATTCAAATTATAAAATTTATTTCATAATTGTTGGAGTTACATAAGTTTACTAAACCTCTAGATTACTACAGACTGTCCTGTTTTAGACAGATTCTGTTTTTCGTGTGCTGTTTGGTTATTTTGATGCATCTATGGCTAGTATCGGAAGGTATGAACCATAGAGAAGTTGGAATACAGTATACATAGTTCTAATATGAAATTGTAATGAGTTTGAAACAGTACCTAAAGGTAGTGATTTGCTTTATTATACTAACGGATCTCACAAAGTTTTTGTTAAAGTTTTGTGTGGATGAAGTGTTCGAAGATCGAGGAGCTATCAATATGAGAAGAATAAAGAGAGGCAAGAGTTCAAGCTTGGGGATGCCCAAGGCACCCAAGTAAATATTTCAGAGGATACTCAAGCATCTAAGCTTGGGGATGCCCCGGTTGGCATCCCATCTTTCTTCTTCAACAAATATCGGTATACCTCAGTTTTTGTTTTGTTCACGTGATTTGTGTCCTTTGTGTTTTTCTTTTTCTTTTTCTTTAAGAACCATGATAGTATGATATGTACCTTCATCAATTTATAGAATACTTCATGTGCTTCACTTATATCTTCTAAGTATGATCTTATAGAATTGCTCTTTGAGCTTCACTTAAATCTTTTGAGTATGGCTTTATAGAATGCTTCGTGTGCTTCACTTATACATTTTGATCTTGGGTATTGATTAGTCTATATTAATTGTAGAATGATCCATGAATCTCACTTATATATTTTGGATTATGAATAATACTATCATCTAAAGCGGGTTTGAAAGAGTGTCAACTTTAGGAACTAGTGATTCCGCCATTCCGAATGGGGAGAATTTTGCTTATGTGGAGAGTAGTAAAATTTCTATGCTCGTAGATCATGAAAAGAATGATTTATGTGATGGTAATATTGTTGAACTCATTAATGATGCTACTGAAAATTATTATGAGGGAGGAATACATGTTTGTAGGAGTTGCAATAATATCAAGTTTCCTCTCTATATGCTTAAAGTTTTGAAGTTATACTTGTTTTTCCTTCCTATGCTAGTTGATTCTTGTTCCTATAAATTATGTGCTCACAAAATCCTTAGGCATAGGAAGTGGGTTAGATTTAAATGTGCTAGTCATATTCTTCATGATGCTCTCTTTATGTTTCAATTCTTATCTTTTATGTGAGGATCATTGAAATCATCATGCCTAGCTAAAAGGCATTAAAGAAAAGCGCTTGTTGGGAGACAACCCAATATTTACCCTTACTGCTTTTGTGTGTTATCATGATTAAGCTATTGTATTAATCATGTATTATAGCTTTTGTTTCAATAAAGTGCCAAGTAAGACCTTTGGGAAGACTTGGGTGAAAGTTAATGTGATCTTGCTGTAAAAAACAGAAACTTTGCGCTCACAAGATTAGCTTCCATTTTTTACAGAAGAGTGTTATTGAGTTGATTATTTTTTCAGAAGATTAATAGACAAATTAATCACGACCACCAATTTATTTCAGAATTTTTGGAGTAGCATAAGTATGGTTGGTGTTCAGATCATTACAGACTGTTCTGTTTCTGACAGATTCTGTTTTCATTGCATAATTTTCTTGTTTTCTAGTTTCTATGGCTTATATTTCTCAATATAAATTGTAGAAATGATATGGTACAGTAGGAATTGTGTGAGAACAATTATGAGCCTTTTCTTTGACAGTACCAAAGTGAATGGTTTACTCTTTATCGTACTAACCTATCTCACGAAGTTCCGTTAAGTTTTGTGTGATTGAAGTTTTCAAGCTTGGGGTGAGATATCGATATGAGGAGAATAAGGAGTGGAAAGACCCTAAGATTGGGGATGCCCAAGGCACCCCAAGGTAATATTCAAGGAAGACTCAAGCGCCTAAGCTTGGGGATGCCCCGGAAGTCATCCCCTCTTTCGTCTTCAAAATTATCGGTATACCTTACTCGGAGCTATATTTTTATTCGTCACATGATATCTGTTTTGCTTGGAGCGTATTTTCAATTTTACTTGCTGTTTGAATAAAATCATTGGATCTGAAATCTTGAATGAAAAAAAGAATCCTCCCATGGCTAGTTAATTATTTGACTACTCAGTGTCCTTCACTTATATCTTTTTGGAGTAGTTTGTCATTTACTCACATGCTTCAGAATTATCCTATGAGTAAATGGTTGAATGAATTGAATATCATAAATCTGAATTTATATATGTTTCATATGCTTATACCATGGGGAGTAATGATTTCTCACAGAATAAGTATAGGTAGTAAACTTATTGAAAGTTGGCAAACATAGAATTGGTCACTTGAACAATTCATGAAAGAATATTGAAGGAAGAGAGATTTCACATATAAATATGCTATCTTGGACATCTTTTGTAATTGTGAGCACTCATTAAAATATGACATGCTAAAAGGTTGATGTCAGAAAAGGAAGACAACGTAATGGGTTATGTTTTCTTATATCCGAAATAGAGTATATTGTCTTGGATCATCCAACATGTTGAGCTTGCTTTTCCCCCCTCATGCTAGACAAATTCTTTGCACCAAGTAGAGATACTACTTGTGCTTCCAAACATTCCTTAAACCAGTTTTGCCATGAGAGTCCACCATACCTACCTATGGATTGAGTAAGATCCTTCAAGTAAGTTGTCATCGGTGCATGCAATAAAAATTGCTTTCTAAATATGTATGATCTATTAATGTGGAGAAAATAAGCTTTATACGATCTTGTGATGTGTAAGAAATAAAAGCGACGGATTGCATAATGAAGGTCCATATCACAAGTGGCAATATAAGTGGCATTCTTTTGCATTAAGATTTTGTGCATCCAACCATAAAAGCGCATGACAACATCTTCTTCCCTCTGCGAAGGGCCTATCTTTTACTTTTATCTTCTACCTTATGCAAGAGTCATGGTGATCTTCACCTTTCCTTTTTACATTTTATCCTTTGGCAAGAACATTATGTTGGAAAGATCCTGATATATATTGTAAGTGCATCTAGTGCCCCTTAGTGATTTTGGTGTATTGAAGACTTATAGGTTAAGGGACTAATGCGTTTGTGAGTGTACACAGGTCTATAAGTCCATGAGGAGTTTGATATTTACAGAGAAAGTCGACCCCTAAAAATGAAGTTCTTCGACCGAAGACTTTGGATTTCTGAAGACTTTGAAAGTGAAGAAATTGGTGTGATCCTGAAGACTTGGTATTCATTCGAGGAACATGAAGCTTGAAGACTTTTGTTTTCGTAGTTTCATTTTCTCTTCCTTGAGTCATAGGAAACACCGTATTGTTAAAGGGGGTCGAGGAAATACTAAGGAAAAAATGCCATGTGATGCTCAACTCAAAATCCTACCTACCAATCCCTTCGAGTGAAGCCATTGAAAATCTCATACAGTTCGGTCAAATTTCTTCAGTGACAGAGGCGAAGTTCTTCTGGTCTCTGAGGAATTTGTTCTGACTGAGGATTTAGGAATTCGCTAGTGCGGATTGCCTACACAGTGAGGAACATGATAGCCCTGAGGAATTTGATACTCAAAATTCCGACCGTTGTTGTGCTATGCGCCAGCTGTCCCAAAATATCTACCCACTTAACGGTCATATAATTGAAGGGCATTTATGTCTTATCATGTCGGGCTGCTCCCTAGGCTATAAATAGTCGCCCCCTACAACCACTAGCTGGTTGGCTGCTCCGAGAGAAACTGACACTTGTCATTTGAGAGTATCCCATCCTCCGAGGACTTTGAGTGAAAATCATCAAGTGAGGAAAACCCAAACCCAAACACCTACAAACCCAAAGTGATTGAGCATCACTGAAGAGATTGATCCTGCGTGGATCCAACGCTTGTTACCTTTGAAGATTGTGCATCTTCCAGACGGTTAGGCGTCATGGTCTAGAGCCCCAAGAGGAAATTGTGGATCGTCGAGTGACCAAGTCTGTGAAGGTTTGTAAGTCACCTGAAGACTTAGCACGAGTGATTGGGCGAGGTCTATGTGACCTTAGCTCAAGGGCAATATGGTGAGGACTAAGTGTTCTGAACTACGTGTTCAGAACTGGGTGTCCTCAGGTTTAAATACCTAGCCACCCTAACCAGACGTACAACTATCCCAGTAGTTGGAACTGGTCTACCAAATCATTGTCTTCACCAAGTTACCTGGTTCCATTTCCTCAACCCTTCCATTTCCTCTTTTATGTGTTAAGTGTTTGTTCATATCTGTTTGAAGACTTTGACTGAAGACTTCCTCTATTTCCTTAGTTCAATTTCGCCAGTCTGTTTGTCTTATCCTGTGTTATCCTGTGTTTACGCTTTTTGTACTCTGTACTTGTTTTCATTTCATCATGGAGACCATGCTCATGCACTGCTATGTTTACTTCTGAGTACTTATTCTGCTGCAAGTAGTTCTTCACTCGGGAATTTCCTCACCCGCAAATTCCTCAGTGAAGAATTCATAAAAATTGCCTATTCACCCCCCTCTAGTCGATATAACGCACCTTCATATATATCCAATTTGATGTAAGTTATCATGAACTATTATTGTTGAAATTACCCATGAGGTAAATGGCTAGGAGGCGAATCTATAAGCCGCTATCTTTCTCTGTGTCCGATTAAAACTTTGAACCCATAAATATCATGTGAGTGTTAGCAATTATGAAAGATTAAATGATAGTTGAGTATGTGGAGTTTGCTAAATCAAAGCTCTGACATAGACCCTTCCTGAAAATAAGATGAATTGTAATTGTTTTTTTAGAAAAGGAGGAATACCCCCGGCCTCTGCATCTGGACGATGCATACAGCCAATTTATTAATTATTAACACAAGACCTTACAAAGTCGTACAACAGTAAGACCAAAGCCACCATCTTCACAACCTCTGTTGCTACTCCTATCTAACTGATGAAGGGGCGCTGATGGTCTGGGCCTAATACCAAACAGACCTCGCAGCCAAACCTAACATCTAAGACCTGAGGTCCCAACCAGGACGCCTACCGGGTATGGGCACCCACCAGTCCGGCGTGCTCCTCAACCAGGACGCCTGCCGGGTATGAGGCCGCCACAGCCACCTGCCACATATCCATCTTCAGAGATGTACTGTTGCATCGGCCTTGCCCGGTCTCGCTGCCGCCGACGTCACCATGACGCCAGATAGCATCGACCTCCTGCGCGTGTCCGTCACCACACATCTGACGCCAAGCCTCCGCTGCTCCATGCCGCCAAGAGCCGCCGCCAAGAATATGTAGAACGAAACACCGCTCCACCGAAAGGGAGGCAGCACACCCTCACCCTCACCTGCAGACCCTTCCATCCGATCCCAATGTCCTTGGCGTCGCCTCCAGGAAGGTTACGATGCACGGGGCGTCGCCGACGCCCGATCCACATCGGATCTTGGGCTTTCACCCGGACATGGGTCGGAGTGGAGAGATGGTGCCCTCAGCAGCGCCCCCAAGGAGGAAAGCGTCACCAAAAAGTGGCGTCGCCGCTGCCGGCCAGCCAAGGCGGCCAAGGTTTCCCCCGGACACCGATCTGCTCCACCAGAACACACCGGAGTTGGATCCGGCAAGATCCAAACCGAACCGGGGACTGGGAAGGGATGCATGGAAGGGAAGGTGGGCAATACCTCCAGATCTGGCACGCCTGCGGCTTGCCATCCTCACGGGCGAACCCTCAGGCACGCCGCACGCCACGCCAGCAGGGGCCGCCGCCCCTGGATCCGATGGCCTCCGTGAAGAAGCGCCAAAGACCCCGACGCCACCTTCCCCGGCGCCCGCACGGGCTTTCCCGGCGTTCGTCTCCGGTGGCGGCGAGGGGGTGGGGGAGGTGGGGAGGGGTGGTGGGGGAAAACCCTAGACTCCCTCAAGTCACCCTAGGGGCGGGAGGCTTCACTCGTCGAATTGCAATTGTTTGATGACTTAGAATATAGTTTGTTAGTTTGAAGAAAGTTTATGATCTATACTTTAACATGTGAATAGCTTGTTACTTGATCATGAAAAGTTTTATGAAAATGAGCTACTGTTATGATATATAATGATGCTAGAAAAAGTGATTGGAACTATCATTGATGAAACTTATGCACTTTCTAGCATTCACACTTCATAAATTATTTCTTTTATCATTTACCTACTCGAGGACGAGCAGGAATTAAGCTTGGGGATGCTGATACGTCTCCAACGTATCTATAATTTATGAAGTATTCATGCTATTATATTATCAACCTTGGATGTTTTATATGCATCTATATGCTATTTTATATGATTTTTGGGACTAACCTATTAACCTAATGCCCATTTCCAGTTTCTGTTTTTTCCTTGTTTTTGAGTTTTACAAAAAAGGAATACCAAACGGAGTCCAATTGACGTGCTAATTTTTGACGATTTTTTATGGACCAAAAGAAGACCCCCAGAGTAAAAGAGTTGGGCGAGAAGAGTCCCGGGCCATCCACGAGGGTGGGGGTCACCCCCCCGGGTGCATGGGCCTACCTCGTGGATGACTCGGGCATCTCCTTGACGTGGGACCGACGCCAAAAATTCCTATAAATACAGAAACCTCCAGAAAATAACCTAGATCAGAAATTCCGCCGCCGCAAGCCTCTGTAGCCACGAGAAATCAATCAACGTCCTCTCTGGCACCCTGCTGGAGGGGGCCATCATCACCGGAGGGCATGGAGGAGGATCCCGAAGGGGCCATCATCACCATGAAGGCCAAGGACCAGAGGGAGAACCTCTCCCCATCCAGGGGGAGGCCATGGAGGAGGAAGCACAAGGGGGAGAACCTCTCCTCCTCTCTCTCGGTGGCACCAGAGTGCCATCGGGAGGGGAATCATCGCTGCGGTGATCGTCTTCATCAACATCACCATCCTCATCTCTTTTACAAGGTCCGCTCTCCCGCACCCCGCTGTAATCCCTACTTGAACATGGTGCTTTATGCCACATATTATGATCAATGATGTGTTGCCATCCTATGATGTTTTGAGTAGATATCCTTTGTCTTTGGGTTGATTGATGATCTAGATTGGTATGAGTTGTATGTTTTACTTTGGTGTTGTCCTATGGTGCCCTCTGTGTCGCACAAGCGTGAGGGATTCCTGAAGGAAATATGCCCTAGAGGCAATAATAAAGTTATTATTTATTTCCTTATAATCATGATAAATGTTTATTATTCATGCTAGAATTGTATTTACCGGAAACATAATACATGTGTGAATACATAGACAAACAGAGTGTCACTAGTATGCCTCTACTTGACTAGCTCGTTAATCAAAGATGGTTATGTTTCCTAACCATGAACAATGAGTTGTTATTTGATTAGCGAGGTCACATCATTAGTAGAATGATCTGATTGACATGACCCATTCCATTAGCTTAGCACCCGATCGTTTAGTATGTTGCTATTGCTTTCTTCATGACTTATACATGTTCCTATGACTATGAGATTATGCAACTCCCGTTTACCGAAGGAACACTTTGGGTACTACCAAACGTCACAACGTAACTGGGTGATTATAAAGGAGTACTACAGGTGTCTCCAATGGTAGATGTTGGGTTGGCGTATTTCGAGATTAGGATTTGTCACTCCGATTGTCGGAGAGGTATCTCTGGGCCCTCTCGGTAATACACATCACATAAGCCTTGCAAGCATTACAACTAATATGTTAGTTGTGAGATGATGTATTACGGAACGAGTAAAGAGACTTGCCGGTAACGAGATTGAACTAGGTATTGGATACCGACGATCGAATCTCGGGCAAGTAACATACCGATGACAAAGGGAACAACATATGTTGTTATGCGGTCTGACCGATAAAGATCTTCGTAGATTATATGTAGGAGCCAATATGGGCATCCAGGTCCCGCTATTGGTTATTGACCGGAGACGTGTCTCGGTCATGTCTACATTGTTCTCGAACCCGTAGGGTCCGCACGCTTAAGGTTACGATGACAGTTATATTATGAGTTTATGCATTTTGATGTACCGAAGGTTGTTCGGAGTCCCGGATGTGATCACGGACATGACGAGGAGTCTCGAAATGGTCGAGACATAAAGATTGATATATTGGAAGTCTATGTTTGGACATCGGAAGTGTTCCGGGTGAAATCGGAATTTTACCGGGTTACCGGGAGGTTACCGGAACCCCCCGGGAACCATATGGGCCTTCATGGGCCTTAGTGGAAAGGTGAAAGGGCTGCCCACCAGGGCTGCGCGCCTCCCCCCTTCCCCTAGTCCTATTAGGACTAGGAGAGGTGGCCGGCCACCCTTCTCCTCTTTCCCCCTTTGGGGATTCCTAGTTGGAATAGGATTGGAGGGGAGTCCTACTCCCGGTAGGAGTAGGACTCCTCCGGCGCCACCTCCTCCTGGCCGGCGCCTCCTTCCCCCCTTGGCTCCTTTATATACGGAGGCAGGGGCACCTCTAAACACACAAGTTGACACAAGTTGATCCTCGTGATCGATTCCTTAGCCGTGTGCGGTGCCCCCTGCCACCATATTCCTCGATAATACTATAGCAGAGTTTAGGCGAAGCCCTGCTGCTGTAGTTCATCAAGATCGTCACCACGCCGTCGTGCTGACGAAACTCTTCCCCGACACTTTGCTGGATCGGAGTCCGGGGATCGTCATCGAGCTGAACGTGTGCTCGAACTCGGAGGTGCCGTAGTTTCGGTGCTTGATTGGTTGAATCGTGAAGACGTACGACTACTTCCTCTACGTCGTGTCATCGCTTCCGCAGTCGGTCTGCGTTGGGTACGTAGACAACACTCTCCTCTCGTTGCTATGCATCACATGATCCTGTGTGCGCGTAGGAAATTTTTTGAAATTGCTATGAAACCCAACAGTGGCATCTGAGCCAGGTTATTGATGTTGATGTTATATGCACGAGTAGAACACAAGTGAGTTGTGGACGATACAAGTCATACTGCCTACCAGCATGTCATATTTTGGTTCGGCGGTATTGTTGGACGAGATGACCCAGACCAACCTTACGCGTACGCTTACGCGAGACCTGTTCCCTCGACGTGCTTTGCACAGAGATGGCTTGCGGGCGACTGTCTCTCCAACTTTAGTTGAACCAAGTATGGCTACGCCCGGTCCTTGCGAAGGTTAAAACGGAGTCTATTTGACAAACTATCGTTGTGGTTTTGATGCGTAGGTGAGATTGGTTCTTACTTAAGCCCGTAGCAGCCACGTAAAACATGCAACAACAAAGTAGAGGACGTCTAACTTGTTTTTGCAGGGCATGTTGTGATGTGATATGGTCAAGGCATGATGCTGAATTTATTGTATGAGATGATCATGTTTTGTAACCAAGTAATCGGCAACTGGCAGGAGCCATATGGTTGTCGCTTTATTGTATGCAATGCAATCGCGATGTAATGCTTAACTTTATTACTAAACGGTAGTGATAGTCGTGAAAGCATAAGATTGGCGAGACGACAACGATGCTACGATGGAGATCAAGGTGTCGCGCCGGTGACGATGGTGATCATGACGGTGCTTCGGAGATGGAGATCACAAGCACGAGATGATGATGGCCATATCATATCACTTATATTGATTGCATGTGATGTTTATCTTTTTATGCATCTTATCTTGCTTTGATTGACGGTAGCATTATAAGATGATCTCTCATTAAATTATCAAGAAGTGTTCTCCCTGAGTATGCACCGTTGCCAAAGTTCGTCGTGCCCAGACACCACGTGATGATCGGGTGTGATAAGCTCTACGTCCATCTACAACGGGTGCAAGCCAGTTTTTGCACACGCAAAATACTCAGGTTAAACTTGACGAGCCTAGCATATGCAGATATGGCCTCGGAACACGGAGACCGAAAGGTCGAGCGTGAATCATATAGTAGATATGATCAACATAACGATGTTCACCATTGAAAACTACTCCATCTCACGTGATGATCGGTTATGGTTTAGTTGATTTGGATCACGTAATCACTTAGAGGATTAGAGGGATGTCTATCTAAGTGGGAGTTCTTAAGTAATATGATTAATTGAACTTAAATTTATCATGAACTTAGTACCTGATAGTATCTTGCTTGTTTATGTTGATTGTAGATAGATGGCTCGTGCTGTTGTTCCGTTGAATTTTAATGCGTTCCTTGAGAAAGCAAAGTTGAAAGATGATGGTAGCAATTACACGGACTGGGTCCGTAACTTGAGGATTATCCTCATTGCTGCACAGAAGAATTACGTCCTGGAAGCACCGCTGGGTGCCAGGCCTGCTGCTGGAGCAACGCCAGATGTTATGAACGTCTGGCAGAGCAAAGCTGATGACTACTCGATAGTTCAGTGTGCCATGCTTTACGGCTTAGAATCGGGACTTCAACGACGTTTTGAACGTGATGGAGCATATGAGATGTTCCAGGAGTTGAAGTTAATATTTCAAGCAAATGCCCGGATTGAGAGATATGAAGTCTCCAATAAGTTCTATAGCTGCAAGATGGAGGAGAACAGTTCTGTCAGTGAGCATATACTCAAAATGTCTGGGTATAATAATCACTTGATTCAATTGGGAGTTAATCTTCCGGATGATTGCGTCATCGACAGAATTCTCCAATCACTGCCACCAAGCTACAAGAGCTTCGTAATGAACTATAATATGCAAGGGATGAACAAGACTATTCCCGAGCTCTTCGCAATGCTGAAAGCTGCGGAGGTAGAAATCAAGAAGGAGCATCAAGTGTTGATGGTTAACAAGACCACTAGTTTCAAGAAAAAGGGCAAAGGGAAGAAAAAGGGGAACTTCAAGAAGAACGGCAAGCAAGTTGCTGCTCAAGAGAAGAAACCCAAGTCTGGACCTAAGCCTGAAACTGAGTGCTTCTACTGCAAGCAGACTGGTCACTGGAAGCGGAACTGCCCTAAGTATTTGGCGGATAAGAAGGATGGCAAGGTGAACAAAGGTATATGTGATATACATGTTATTGATGTGTACCTTACTAGAGCTCGCAGTAGCACCTGGGTATTTGATACTGGTTCTGTTGCTAATATTTGCAACTCGAAACAGGGACTACAGAATAAGCGGGCACTGGCAAAGGACGAGGTGACGATGCGCGTGGGAAACGGTTCCAAAGTCGATGTGATCGCAGTCGGCACGCTACCTCTACATCTACCTTCGGGATTAATATTAGACCTAAGTAATTGTTATTTGGTGACAGCGTTGAGCATGAACATTATATCTGGATCTTGTTTAATGCGAGACGGTTATTCATTTAAATCAGAGAATAATGGTTGTTCTATTTATATGAGTAATATCTTTTATGGTCATGCACCCTTGAAGAGTGGTCTATTTTTATTGAATCTCGATAGTAGTAATACACATATTCATAATGTTGAAGCCAAAAGATGCAGAGTTGATAATGAAAGTGCAACTTATTTGTGGCACTGTCGTTTAGGTCATATCGGTATAAAGCGCATGAAGAAACTCCATACCGATGGACTTTTGGAACCACTTGATTATGAATCACTTGGTACTTGCGAACCGTGCCTCATGGGCAAGATGACTAAAACACCGTTCTCCGGTACTATGGAGAGAGCAACAGATTTGTTGGAAATCATACATACCGATGTATGTGGCCCGATGAATATTGAGGCTCGTGGCGGATATCGTTATTTTCTCACCTTCACAGATGATTTAAGCAGATATGGGTATATTTACTTAATGAAACATAAGTCTGAAACATTTGAAAAGTTCAAAGAATTTCAGAGTGAAGTTGAAAATCATCGTAACAAGAAAATAAAGTTTCTACGATCTAATCGTGGAGGAGAATATTTGAGTTACGAGTTTGGTGTACATTTGAAAAACTGTGGAATAGTTTCGCAACTCACGCCACCCGGAACACCACAGCGTAATGGTGTGTCCGAACGTCGTAATCGTACTTTACTAGATATGGTGCGATCTATGATGTCTCTTACTGATTTACCGCTATCATTTTGGGGATATGCTTTAGAGACGGCCGCATTCACGTTAAATAGGGCACCATCAAAATCCGTTGAGACGACGCCTTATGAACTGTGGTTTGGCAAGAAACCAAAGTTGTCGTTTCTTAAAGTTTGGGGCTGCGATGCTTATGTGAAAAAGCTTCAACCTGATAAGCTCAAACCCAAATCGGAGAAATGTGTCTTCATAGGATAGGGTACACCTTCTATCACAGATCCGAAGGCAAAACATTCGTTGCTAAGAATGGATCATTTCTAGAGAAGGAGTTTCTCTCGAAAGAAGTGAGTGGGAGGAAAGTAGAACTTGACGAGGTAACTGTACCTGCTCCCTTACTGGAAAGTAGTTCATCACAGAAAACTGTTTCAGTGACACCTACACCAGTTAGTGAGGAAGCCAATGATAATGATCATGAAACTTCAGATCAAGATACTACTGAACCGCGTAGATCAACCAGAGTAAGATCCGCACCAGAGTGGTACGGTAATCCTGTTCTGGAGGTCATGCTACTAGATCATGATGAACCTACGAACTATGAAGAAGCGATGGTGAGCCCAGATTCCGTAAAGTGGCTTGAAGCCATGAAATCTGAGATGGGATCCATGTATGAGAACAAAGTATGGACTTTGGTTGACTTGCCCGATGATCGGCAAGCAATTGAGAATAAATGGATTTTTAAGAAGAAGACTGACGCTGATGGTAATGTTACTGTCTACAAAGCTCGACTTGTCGCAAAAGGTTTTCGGCAAGTTCAAGGAATTGACTACGATGAGACCTTCTCACCCGTAGCAATGCTTAAGTCCGTCCGAATCATGTTAGCAATTGCCGCATTTTATGATTATGAAATTTGGCAAATGGATGTCAAAACTGCATTCCTGAATGGATTTCTGGAAGAAGAGTTATATATGATGCAACCAGAAGGTTTTGTCGATCCAAAGGGAGCTAACAAAGTATGCAAGCTCCAGCGATCCATTTATGGACTGGTGCAAGCCTCTCGGAGTTGGAATAAACGTTTTGATAGTGTGATCAAAGCATTTGGTTTTATACAGACTTTCGGAGAAGCCTGTATTTACAAGAAAGTGAGTGGGAGCTCTGTAGCATTTCTGATATTATATGTGGATGACATATTACTGATTGGAAATGATATAGAATTTCTGGATAGCATAAAGGGATACTTGAATAAAAGTTTTTCAATGAAAGACCTCGGTGAAGCTGCTTACATATTAGGCATTAAGATCTATAGCGATAGATCAAGACGCTTAATTGGACTTTCACAAAGCACATACCTTGACAAAATTTTGAAGAAGTACAAAATGGATCAAGCGAAGAAAGGGTTCTTGCCTGTGTTACAAGGTGTGAAATTGAGTAAGACTCAATGCCCGACCACTGCAGAAGATAGAGAGAATATGAAAGATGTTCCCTATGCATCAGCCATAGGCTCTATCATGTATGCAATGCTGTGTACCAGACCTGATGTGTGCCTTGCTATAAGTTTAGCAGGGAGGTACCAAAGTAATCCAGGAATGGATCACTGGACAGCGGTCAAGAACATCCTGAAATACCTGAAAAGGACTAAGGATATGTTTCTCGTATATGGAAGTGACAAAGAGCTCATCGTAAAAGGTTACGTTGATGCAAGCTTTGACACTGATCCGGACGATTCTAAATCGCAAACCGGATACGTGTTTACATTAAACGGTGGAGCTGTCAGTTGATGCAGTTCTAAACAAAGCGTCGTAGCAGGATCTACATGTGAAGCGGAATACATAGCTGCTTCGGAAGCAGCAAATGAAGGAGTCTGGATGAAGGAGTTCATATCCGATCTAGGTGTCATACCTAGTGCATCGGGTCCAATGAAAATCTTTTGTGACAATACTGGTGCAATTGCCTTGGCAAAGGAATCCAGATTTCACAAAAGGACCAAACACATCAAGAGACGCTTCAACTCCATCCGGGATCTAGTCCAGGTGGGAGACATAGAGATTTGCAAGATACATACGGATCTGAATGTTGCAGACCCGTTGACTAAGCCTCTTCCACGAGCAAAACATGATCAGCACCAAAGCTCCATGGGTGTTAGATTCATTACAGTGTAATCTAGATTATTGACTCTAGTGCGAGTGGGAGACTGAAGGAAATATGCCCTAGAGGCAATAATAAAGTTATTATTTATTTCCTTATAATCATGATAAATGTTTATTATTCATGCTAGAATTGTATTTACCGGAAACATAATACATGTGTGAATACATAGACAAACAGAGTGTCACTAGTATGCCTCTACTTGACTAGCTCGTTAATCAAAGATGGTTATGTTTCCTAACCATGAACAATGAGTTGTTATTTGATTAACGAGGTCACATCATTAGTAGAATGATCTGATTGACATGACCCATTCCATTAGCTTAGCACCCGATCATTTAGTATGTTGCTATTGCTTTCTTCATGACTTATACATGTTCCTATGACTATGAGATTATGCAACTCCCGTTTACCGGAGGAACACTTTGGGTACTACCAAACGACACAACATAACTGGGTGATTATAAAGGAGTACTACAGGTGTCTCCAATGGTAGATGTTGGGTTGGCGTATTTCGAGATTAGGATTTGTCACTCCGATTGTCGGAGAGGTATCTCTGGGCCCTCTCGGTAATACACATCACATAAGCCTTGCAAGCATTACAACTAATATGTTAGTTGTGAGATGATGTATTACGGAACGAGTAAAGAGACTTGCCGGTAACGAGATTGAACTAGGTATTGGATACCGACGATCGAATCTCGGGCAAGTAACATACCGATGACAAAGGGAACAACGTATGTTGTTATGCGGTCTGACCGATAAAGATCTTCGTAGAATATGTAGGAGCCAATATGGGCATCCAGGTCCCGCTATTGGTTATTGACCGGAGACGTGTCTCGGTCATGTCTACATTGTTCTCGAACCCGTAGGGTCCGCACGCTTAAGGTTACGATGACAGTTATATTATGAGTTTATGCATGTTGATGTACCGAAGATTGTTCGGAGTCCCGGATGTGATCACGGACATGACGAGGAGTCTCGAAATGGTCGAGACATAAAGATTGATATATTGGAAGTCTATGTTTGGACATCGGAAGTGTTTCGGGTGAAATCGGGATTTTACCGGGTTACCGGGAGGTTACCGGAACCCCCCGGGAGCCATATGGGCCATCATGGGCCTTAGTGGAAAGGAGAAAGGGGCAGCCCAAGGGGGCTGCGCGCCTCCCCCCTTCCCCTAGTCCTATTAGGACTAGGAGAGGTGGCCGGCCACCCCTCTCCCTCTTTCCCCCTTGGGAATCCTAGTTGGAATAGGATTGGGGGGGGGGGAGTCCTACTCCCGGTAGGAGTAGGACTCCTCCTGCGCCACCTCCTCCTGGCCGGAGCCTCCTCCCCCCTTGGCTCCTTTATATACGGAGGCAGGGGCACCTCTAAACACACAAGTTGACACAAGTTGATCCACGTGATCGATTCCTTAGCCGTGTGCGGTGCCCCCTGCCACCATATTCCTCGATAATACTGTAGCGGAGTTTAGGCGAAGCCCTGCTGCTGTAGTTCATCAAGATCGTCACCACGCCGTCGTGCTGACGAAACTCTTCCCCGACACTTTGCTGGATCGGAGTCCGGGGATCGTCATCGAGCTGAACGTGTGCTCGAACTCGGAGGTGCCGTAGTTTCGGTGCTTGATCGGTTGGATCGTGAAGACGTACGACTACTTCCTCTACGTCGTGTCATTGCTTCCGCAGTCGGTCTGCGCTGGGTACGTAGACAACACTCTCCTCTCGTTGCTATGCATCACATGATCCTGTGTGCGCGTAGGAAAATTTTTGAAATTACTACGAAACCCAACACGACCCGCATCTCCATAACACTCGACCCAAAATAGGAAGAAGCGCTCATCCAGTTCCTCCGTGAGAACTGGGACATTTTTGCATGGAAGCCCGCTGACATGCCAGGTGTTCCCAGGGGACTGGCTGAGCATCGCCTAAGAGTCGACTCGTCTGCAAAACCAGTCAAAGAGCATCTTCGGCGGTCCGCCGTCCAGAAGAGAAAGGCCATCGGTGAAGAAGTGGCTCGACTGTTGGCGGCAGGATTTATCCGAGAGATATACCACTCCGAGTGGCTCGCTAATGTCGTCATGGTTCCTAAGAAGGACAAGTCGCTCCGAATGTGCATTGATTTCAAGCACATCAACCGGGCCTGCCCGAAAGATCACTTTCCTCTCCCTCGCATAGATCAAATTGTTGACTCGACCGCGGGATGCGAGAGGTTGTCTTTTTTAGATGCTTACTCCGGGTACCACCAGATCCGTCTGTACGGGCCCGATGAGGTAAAAACAGCTTTCATCACTCCATTCGGGTGCTTCTGCTATATCACCATGCCATTCGGCCTCAAGAATGCCGGAGCCACTTTTATGCGAATGATTCAGAAGTGTCTACTCACCCAAATCAGTCGGAATGTGGAAGCTTATATGGATGATATGAAGGAAATATGCCCTAGAGGCAATAATAAAGTTATTATTTATTTCCTTATAATCATGATAAATGTTTATTATTCATGCTAGAATTGTATTTTCCGGAAACATAATACATGTGTGAATACATAGACAAACAGAGTGTCACTAGTATGCCTCTACTTGACTAGCTCGTTAATCAAAGATGGTTATGTTTCCTAACCATGAACAATGAGTTGTTATTTGATTAACGAGGTCACATCATTAGTAGAATGATCTGATTGACATGACCCATTCCATTAGCTTAGCACCTGATCGTTTAGTATGTTGCTATTGCTTTCTTCATGACTTATACATGTTCCTACGACTATGAGATTATGCAACTCCCGTTTACCGGAGGAACACTTTGGGTACTACCAAACGTCACAACGTAAATGGGTGATTATAAAGGAGTACTACAGGTGTCTCCAATGGTCGATGTTGGGTTGGCGTATTTCGAGATTAGGATTTGTCACTCCGATTGTTGGAGAGGTATCTCTGGGCCCTCTCGGTAATACACATCACATAAGCCTTGCAAGCATTACAACTAATATGTTAGTTGTGAGATGATGTATTACGGAACGAGTAAAGAGACTTGCCGATAACGAGATTGAACTAGGTATTGGATACCGACGATCGAATCTCGGGCAAGTAACATACCGATGACAAAGGGAACAACGTATGTTGTTATGCGGTCTGACCGATAAAGATCTTCGTAGAATATGTAGGAACCAATATGGGCATCCAGGTCCCGCTATTGGTTATTGACCGGAGACGTGTCTCGGTCATGTCTACATTGTTCTCGAACCCGTAGGGTCCGCACGCTTAAGGTTACGATGACAGTTATATTATGAGTTTATGCATTTTGATGTACCGAAGGTTGTTCGGAGTCCCGGATGTGATCACGGACATGACGAGGAGTCTCGAAATGGTCGAGACATAAAGATTGATATATTGGAAGTCTATGTTTGGACATCGGAAGTGTTCCGGGTGAAATCGGAATTTTACCGGGTTACCGGGAGGTTACCGGAACCCCCCGGGAACCATATGGGCCTTCATGGGCCTTAGTGGAAAGGTGAAAGGGCTGCCCACCAGGGCTGCGCGCCTCCCCCCTTCCCCTAGTCCTATTAGGACTAGGAGAGGTGGCCGGCCACCCTTCTCCTCTTTCCCCCTTTGGGGATTCCTAGTTGGAATAGGATTGGAGGGGAGTCCTACTCCCGGTAGGAGTAGGACTCCTCCTGCGCCACCTCCTCCTGGCCGGCGCCTCCTTCCCCCCTTGGCTCCTTTATATACGGAGGCAGGGGCACCTCTAAACACACAAGTTGACACAAGTTGATCCTCGTGATCGATTCCTTAGCCGTGTGCGGTGCCCCCTGCCACCATATTCCTCGATAATACTGTAGCGGAGTTTAGGCGAAGCCCTGCTGCTGTAGTTCATCAAGATCGTCACCACGCCGTCGTGCTGACGAAACTCTTCCCCGACACTTTGCTGGATCGGAGTCCGGGGATCGTCATCGAGCTGAACGTGTGCTCGAACTCGGAGGTGCCGTAGTTTCGGTGCTTGATTGGTTGAATCGTGAAGACGTACGACTACTTCCTCTACGTCGTGTCATCGCTTCCGCAGTCGGTCTGCGTTGGGTACGTAGACAACACTGTCCTCTCGTTGCTATGCATCACATGATCCTGTGTGCGCGTAGGAATATTTTTGAAATTGCTATGAAACCCAACAATTCCCGCTGTAGGGTGTTGCAATATGTCCATGGTTTGCTTATTGTCTGCGTTGCGTGAGTGACTGAAACACAAACACGGATAAGCGGGACACGGCGTATGGGAATAAAGAGGACTTGATACTTCAATTCTATGGTTGGGCTTTACCTTAATGATCTTTAGTAGTTGCGGATTCTTGCTAGAGTTCCAATCATAAGTGCATATGATCCAAGAAGAGAAAGTATGTTAGCTTATGCCTCTCCCTAATATGAAACTGCAATAATGATTACTGGTCTTGTTAACAAGTGCCTAGGACAATTCCGCACACTAATCCACCATTGTTCCACACTTGCTATTTATAATATCTAGTAATATACTCTAGCTTTATGATAACAACACCTACTTTCATATTTTAGCTCTCCGAGATAATACAAAGTTATCCACTTCATACCCACAATATAGTTTTATTTCTCGTTTCTAGATGGAAGCAAATGTCTGGTGTACGTAGAGTCGTATCAGTGGCAGATAGGGCTTGAGAGAATATTGATCTTACCTTTAGCTCCTTGTGGGTTCGACACTGCATACTTATCACTTCCACCTTTGGAAATTGCTACGATGATTCCCTGCACTTGGGGATTATCAGAGTATAGCAGCGGAAGGTAAATAATTGTATATTGTTGATTTCTCTACAGGACCACAACGTGCTACATGTATTCTTGCAAAAGCTTCAGAAGGCTGGCTATGGCATCGACGACTTGGTCATACTGGCATGAGGAATCTACACACGCTCGCGAAGAAGAAGCATGTCATTGGCATTGAAAATGTCAAATTCCTCAAGGATCACTTATGCGGAGCCTGTGAAGCTGGAAAGATGACCAAGGCCAAGCATCCAGCAAAGACCTTCATGACTACTACTCGACCATTTGAATTGCTTCACATGGATCTCTTTGGCCCTACTCACTATGCCACATTTACCAATGCTGCATCTTTATATGGCTTTGTCATTGTTGATGATTACTCTCGATATACATGGGCCCATATTATCACTTACAAAACTCAAGTGCAGGAAGTCTTCAAACAATTTTCCTCGAGGGATTCAACTCACTTTGGTGTGAAGATCAAGCACATCAGGAGTGATAATGGAACTGAGTTCAAGAACACTGGCCTTGATGACTATTTTGATGAACTTGGTATTACTCATGAGTTATCTGCTTCTTATACTCCTTAGCAAAATGGCGTCGTGGAGCGCAAGAACATGACTCTTGTTGAGATGGCCCGCACTATTCTTGATGAGTACAAGATGCCTCCTCGCTTCTAGCCTGAGGCAATTGATACTGTGTGCCACATCATCAACAGGATATATCTTCACAAATTCTTCAAGAAGACAGCATATGAACTTCTCACTGACAAGAAACCCAATGTGAGTTATTTTAAAGTATTCGGTGCTAAATGTTGGATTAGAGATCCTCATCACAGTTCTAAATTTGCACCGAAAGTACATGACGGTTTTATGCTCGATTATGGTAAGGACTCGCACACCTACAGGGTCTTCAACACCTGTCATCACAAGGTTGTTGAAACTATAGATGTGCGGTTCGATGAGACTAATGGCTCGCAAAGAGAGCACCTACCTCCTGTGACAGATGAAATACCTCCCGAGGAATCTATTAAGCTCAAGGCTACAGAGGATGTCATTCCTACTGAAGAATCAGCTGAAGAAGTTATTCCAGAGCATGAAGAACGTCATGCTAATGCACCTGAGGAAAATGGTGCTGAAGAAAATGCTGATCAAATTCCTCAACGTCAACCCGCTCATCCTCGCATCGCAAATGAAGTGCAAATTGAGAAAATCATCAGCGACATCAACATTCCAGGTCCTCTCACATGCTCAAGAGCTTCACATTTATCTAACTTTTGTGGACACTTTGCTTTTGTCTCTATCACAGAGCCCACCAATGTAGATGAAGCATTTCTGGAGCCTGAGTGGATTCAAGCTATGCAAGAGGGAATTACATCAATTCAAGCTCAACAACGTCTGGGAATTGGTCAAATGTCCAGATCCTCGCAAGTACAATATCATCGGCACAAAGTGGATCTATCGCAACAAGCAAGATGAAAATGGCCTTGTGGTGAGGAATAAGCCACGACTTGTAGCTCAAGGCTACACACAGGTTGAAGGAATTGATTTCGATGAAACTTTTGCACCTGTTGCTAGACTTGAAGCTATTCGCATATTACTTGCTTATGCTAACCATCATGATATCACTTTCTATCAAATGGATGTGAAAAGTGCATTCCTCAATAGTAAGCTTGAGGAAGAAGTGTATGTTGCTCAACCCCCAGGTTTTGAAGATC
The DNA here is from genome assembly GCF_002162155.2 of Triticum dicoccoides. Classification (NCBI taxonomy): domain Eukaryota; kingdom Viridiplantae; phylum Streptophyta; class Magnoliopsida; order Poales; family Poaceae; genus Triticum; species Triticum dicoccoides. Next base: position 546,255,102 of record NC_041386.1, on the reverse strand, counting down.
CAAAGCATCCTGACAAAGTCTTCAGACTCAATAAGGCCCTCCATGGCCTCAAGCAGGCCCCACGGGCGTGGTATGATACTTTGAAGGAATTCCTCATGAAGAAAGGCTTCAAACCTGGTTCACTTGATCCAACTCTTTTCACTAAATCTTATGATGGTGAATTGTTTGTGTGCCAAATATATGTTGATGATATTTTCTTTGGCTGTACTGACCAATGTTATACTGATGAATTTGCCTATATGATGAGTGAAGAATATCAAATGTCTATGATGGGGGAATTGAAATTCTTCTTAGGTCTTCAAATTCCTCAACAACGCAATGGCATGTTCATATCTTAGGAGAAATATCTCAAGGATGTACTAAGGAAATTCGGCATGCAAGATTGCAAAGGAGTCAAAATCCCTATGCCCACAAATGGCCATCTATGCACTGATGAAAATGATATTGACTTTGATCAAAAGGTATACCGCTCCATGATTGGTTCTTTATTGTACCTATGTGCATCTAGGCCAGATATTATGCTTAGTGTTTGCATGTGTGCCTGATTTCAAGCTACACTGAAGGAATCACACCATAAAGCTATGAAGCATATTCTTCGATATCTAGCTCACACACCAACACTTGGATTATGGTACCCCAAGGGCTCGGCTTTTGATCTCATTGGATTTTCAGACTCTGACTATGCTGGTGATCGTGTGGATTGCAAGTCAACATCTGGCACATGCCATTTCCTTGGACGATCTTTGGTCTGTTGGTCCTCGAAGAAACAGAACTGCGTATCACTGTCTACTGCTAAAGCTGAGTACATTGCTGCTGGTTCTTGCTGTGCTCAACTGCTATGGATGAAGCAAACTCTCAAGGACTACAGCGTCAACGTGAAGAATGTGCCACTCTACTGTGACAATGAGAGTGCCATCAAGATCGCTCATAACCCAGTTCAGCACTCGAAAACAAAGCACATTCAGATTCGTCATCATTTTCTTCGTGATCATGTGTTGAAGGGCGACATCTCTATTGAGCATGTGAAGACTGAAGAACAGCTAGCCGATATCTTCACTAAGCCCTTGGATGAGAAGAGATTTAGCAAGTTGCGGTGTGAGCTAAATATCCAAGAATCTTCGAATGTTCTTTTAAAAGGACACCCATCCTAACACTTATGCAAAATTGATGACTTAGATGTGCAACACATGAAGAAACGTTTTTCTTCAATCAATGAAGACTAACACTCTAAGTGTGAAGAAATTAACGAAGAATTTGATTCTCAGAACCCTACGACAATTGTACGCGGTGTCTAAAATCATCATTTTTATACGGTGGGTCACGCCACCACAAAATGTTGAAAATCTTCAATTGAGCTTTTCCTCAGTTCTTTGAAATTTCTCAGTTGTTTTTCAATTTGCATTGTCTTCACCATTTCCGTCGTTTTTCTTCACTGGCTATATACAGACGGTCTACTCTGCTAATATTAGCAGAATAACTATTTTGCACACCACTTCGGCATTGCACGCTCAACAGAAGCGCACTGCATCATTTTGACGGCGAGCACTGCAATAGAGACTAGTGAACTTCTCGTCGGAAAAAACTGCACGCGTTATTTTCTCGGTACTTTTTTCACTCTAATTTTTTAACCGTTTATCGGAATGAGGCGTGTAATATACCATTGAAAAGCTATGGATTAGGCACAACTTCGACATGTTGAACACTTTTCGAGATTCCACACGGTTTAAGAGCAGTTTTGAAAATAGTGCGGCGGATGACGAGTGGCAGCAAGCGTTTTTCGTGTTTTTTTCTAAACCGCTTGTTGGAATGAAGCAAATGATACGCCTTTGGATAGATATCGTCGAGGCACATCTTTTTCATATATAAATCTTTCTCTAATTCATTACGGTTTAAGAGCAGTTTTAAATTTACTGAATCGCGGAACTCTGTTTTTCAATTTTTTTGAAATTTTCGGTACTGTTTTTGCTCTAGTTTTCTAACCGTTTGTTGAAACGAGACATATGATACGCCGTTGGAAAGCTACGGACAAGGCGCAACTTTCATATGTTGAAATGGTTTTGAGAATCCTTACGGGTTTTAGTTAATTTTGAAAATCGTGCGGCTGACTTCGAGAGGCAGCGGCTGTTTTTTCGCGAAATTTTTACGAACGGCTGGTTAGAATAATTCAAATCATACGCTGTTGTAAAGATATCGACGAGACACAACTTTTTCATGTAGAACACTCTCTCTAATACCTTACGGTTTAAGAGCAGTTTCGATTTTACCGAAAAGCGGACACTCTGTTCTTCGCGAGACCAAAATCGTCATATTTACTGCATCGGACAGAAGAACGCACTGCTTCAGACGAAATACCGCACTTCATTAGATGGTCAAGGGCACTGCATGGTTTCTTTTTGTTTAGACGTATTTTTTCTCGGACGGGGAAAGAAGAACGCACTCCTTCAGACGGAATACCGCACGTCATTAGATGGGCAAGTGCACTGCATGGTTTTTTTTGTGGGACGTAAATTTTTCCAAACGTGGTGGAGTGCACTTCGTGTCGAGCGTTGGTACTGCAGGGACGAGGTGAGTGCACTGCATCAATTTTTCTTTTTCCAATATTCTTTCTACTGCACACAACAACAGAGTGAGCTGCATTAAAAAAATCAACTTTTCCAATTTGTTTTTGCACTCGGCAACATAGTGAACCACTGGGAGAGAGAAGATCACTGCGGCAATGAAACAAGTGAGCTGCACCTAAACAATTTTTTTGTTGTTTTCTTCAATGAATGTTTCCGAGAGAGCTGCGATCTGTACATATCTGGACTACGAGCCGGGGCGAACGAACTACAATGATCCTCTTTTTAATCCATAGTACAAACACACACAAATTACAATGACGAGGAACTACTACAACAACAAAAAAAGAACTCCACTTTTTTGCACAAACCGAGCTGCACTGGAGTGGCACCAGGAACTGCAACACGCCATGTAGAGCACCTCCTCTCTCACTCCAGCAATCTACAAAGGACAGCGTGGCCAACCACACAGAGAGCGGCCGCTGGCACATCCACGGCACCGCACAAAGATCATAGGCAAACTGCCGACAAGCAAAATCTGAAGAAAAATAAGGTCCCAAAGTGCAATAGAACGACGGTGACGCACCGCACCACAGCGTGGGGAACCAAGCGAACTGCAAGCCAGCGGCGCCCTATCCTCAACTGAATGCCGGTGATGGGAGACAAGATTGAGATGCCCATGGCGGCACCTGCGGGCATAAGGGAGATGAAGTTGCAGCCCACCACCACCACACCCCCAGCGGTCGAAGTCCAGCGGGCCGCGCGTGGCATGGCGCGCAGGCCTGGTTGCCCGGATCCAAGGGCGCGCGGTCAGGAGGGGCAGCATGAGACGGACGGCGATGGAGGATGGTGGTCGGGGTCAACACGAGATGCACTGAAACGCATGCACTCACCGAACGCACTGCACGCACGAGCGCCACCGAGCTGCACTGCCACCGAGCTGCACCACGAGCGCCACCAAACTGTAGAGAGTCCTCTCGCCCAGGAGCCACCGGAGGCATGAGCGACCTGGACCCATCAGCCGTCAAGTCCAGGATGGGGAGGAGGCCGGACGGGGGAGCTGCCCCGGCCGCAGCGGCGGGGGTCCAGGCGGGACGCGATGGAGGCGGATCCCACCGGATCCAGCACAGGGAGAGGTTGTTGTGGTGGGGCGATCGCCATGGATGGGGAGGAGGCAGTGGTGCTGGCCGAAGGGGGCGGACCAGAGGGGCTGGATCCGGCGGCGGGGCGTCGCGGGTGTCCGGCGGGGCATGG
>NC_041386.1:546205051-546251007 GCF_002162155.2 Triticum dicoccoides | reverse complement strand
GAAAGGTGGGAGAAGGTGAGGTGGTGCTCTGGCGGCGGCGGCGCCGGTAGAAGGTGGAGGGAGGTGGGGGTTTGGATCGGCGGAAGAGGGAGGTGGGTGTCGTGCGGGAGCTGGGGGTGGGCTTTGTTAGTGGCAGTGGGGTGGTTTGGTTCGCGGTGCGGTACGGAGAGAGGTGTTAGCAGAATAAGCGATTCGGTGTGCAGAATAAGACTCTTAAGGGTGTTATCATAATAGACCCACCCTATATATATATATATATATATATATATATATATATATATATGAGTTTATGTCCTCTACAACATTCACTTATTGCTATTTCTTCAAGTTGCTTGTTCCGCTAAGTGAATGTGATTGGACCCTTCCCCCTCTATGCTAAACTCAACCCAGTCTATTCACAAATTCTTCATGTGCGTTCTATTTGAAACTCGTTCAAAATCTTCACTGTGTCCTTGTTAGCTGAAGAAATTGCGAACTGAACTTTAAAACCTATCTTATCTAAATTTTCAGCTTTGCCGCTCAAACCATTCTACATTCTATGCGATGTTTATCCATTCACCCACGATCTCACACGATCTCCACTTCTCAGTACGTGGGTGACACATGTCAAGCGAATGAGAAGGGCCAGGGGCACGTTCGTCCAATTTCTTCGGGCGAACAGTTTTTTCACCGTGGCTATCAATACCCCTTCCCTTCCTCACTTCACTTTTACTCCGCTCGTTCTCACTCCAGCTCGAGCTTCTCAAACCCTAGCGTCGCCGCTACTTCATCGTCGTCGGTGAGGAAGAGCTTCACTGCCTCAACCTCGTCGTCGTCGTACTCACGCCGGCTGCGGATTTGTTCACTCCGCCGCCACCATAGCTGTCTTGCTCTGCCAAGTTAGGGCGTGGAAGATCTGAACAGACGAACTTCACATCTACACCTCTCAGTTCGTCGTGTTCTTCATCCAGGGTAACTAAAAGTTACTTTTACTGCCCTCTTTGATTCAAATGATAACTACAAAATCTTCAAAGGTGTTTATACTTCAAATTCATCACACACTGAACACCTCACATGTCATTTGTTCTTGATTCATTTCTCTAAAGCTATATTTTTCTTCAAGATTCCTCAAATGTGTAGATTTTCGATCTATACATCTCTGGAACCTAAGACAAAGAACACTTAGTGAAATTCTTCAAGACTCATCTGGTCAAATTCCTCAAACTTGCTCCTTTTTGAAAAACCTCTGAGAACGCATATGACCTCTCCATATTCCTCGCAACTATACTCTATTCACAGGTACTCATGTCAGCTACTGAATCACTAGGTTCTCATCAACTTAACTCATTTGTAGCATTCCTCGAAGAAAAGTTGCATACATCTTCAGAGAATTCCATTGTTCAAATTCCTCATCTGAAGAAAATGGCTGATGGAAAGAAGCCACAGAAGGGAGGAAAGAGGCCTGAGGTCAATACTGCTTTTGAGATCCCTGATGACATATACAAGGACTATTGCACTCCTGATAAGGCCACTCATGGAAAGGAAACCAAGAATGAGCGCAAAGTGCGCATTCAAAGAATAGAGAGGAGATGGGCAAGAGAGTGGAGGGAGTACAGGTATGTTACTCCCAAGTACATGAAGAAATTCGCTCTGAATCCTCCATGCCCAAGACCTCCGTTGGCACCTGGCCAAGAAGCAGATCCCACCAGCGTCAAGCGCAGTGAGGATTATCCTAATGAATGGGCCAAGCGCCAGGCCAAGTTGGCCAGACAAGCAAGAGAAGCAGTGAGGAAATTCAATGAAGACTCTGCTGCTGCTTCCACTGCTGAGGCCTCTGCAAGCAAGCCAAAGAAGGCCATGCCAAAGAAGCCTGCTCACAAGCCAACTGCTTCACCAGCAATGCCCTCATGGGTAAGTTCCTCAGCAATGCCCTCACGGCCATATTCTTCAAAGCCCTCACGGCCAACTCCTCAAGCTGCTCCCACTTCAAAATCCTTAGCTCCTCCGCCAAAATCCTCAGCTGCTCCGACCAAATCCTCAGCACCTGCGCATCTCGCCACGTGCCAAAGGACGACGGGCATCTCTATTGCCTTAGGAGCATCTGCTAGTTCCCCAGCACCACTACATTCTTCAACTAGTCCCACTCTGTTGAAGACCAAGGCAACTGATGGACGAGGATCTCGACTAAGTCCTCAAAAGAAGCAGGTCGCTTTTCAAGTGTCGTCAGATGAAGACGAAGCTGATGATGATGAACTTGCAGAAATCATCAGAGACAGACAGGTCAAGGCCGCTAGAGCCAAGGGCACAAGTGTGCTATGCTTTTGGATCCAAAGTTGATCCTTGAGTACATTGACCTATGGCACAAGGACCCAAATACTCCTATGCCTGATTTCAAGCTGACTCCTGGCCAAAGTCATATGTTGACTCACTTCACACAAGAAGAAAAATGGAAGTTTGAGAAGGCCAGGCAGATCAAGAAAGCGCAGTATAAAAAGGAGCGCTACTTGAAGAAAAACGTTGTCTCTATGACAACTGAAGAACTCGTCAATATAGAGTCTGAGATCAAGAAACTCAGTGATGAATTTGATGCATACCATGCTGATTGGCTGGGAGCCAAGGTTCGTTTTGTGAGACTCACTGACAACTTCACTGCAAATGTTGCAGCCCCAACACAACAGGAAATTCCTCAGGCTGAAGCATCTGCTAAGCCTACCAAAGAAAACGCCAGCACCGCTGATGAAAATCAGGCTGCTGAAGAAAATGCTAATTTCAGGGCTGATGACTGCATTCCAGCCACTGAAGAAACTGCCAGGGCAACCACTAGAGTTGTGCCTAAAGAAAGTGAAGATGTCAGGGCAACTGCATCAGTTGTGCCTGAAGAAATTCAACCAAATTCCTCTGCTCCTCCTGCGCCTACACCAACTTCGATCCCTCCATCTACATCAGATGTGAAGAAGACCAAGGCTGTAGAGCATGCATCAGTGAAGAAAAGGAAGGCATCAACTTCATCAGATTCTTCAGCCCCGAAGAAGATGAAGCCATTGACCAGCTCATTTGCCAACCCAATTGATGTTGTTCCTATCTCAACCATGCCATCAAAGGACCTTGTTCCTTTTGATGAAGAATATGTGATTCCAAGTGAATCCGATGAAGAGAATCCCTCTGCTGCTTCGTCAGAGCAGTTGGATGAAGAAATTGAAGTGAATGAAATCCCTTCAACCCCAATTATCTCATCACCCATGCCTCAGTTCACTGCTGAAGAGGCCGGCGTTGAAGAAATGGATGAAGAAGTCGATGTGGACATTGGATGCACCACGCCAGTGCTGAATGATGACTTTTGGGAAAGTTAGCACCCCAACTCTCCTTTGTTCACACCTCTTCAACAAATTCCTCAGTCCCCAGTAACTACTGAAGTCCAAATGGGATCTTGAAGAACCTCATGCAACCACGTCCATCCATGAAGAAATTCCAGCCACTAGTGCTGATGAACATGTAAATGAAGAATTGAAGTCCCAGGCTGCCACTGAAGAAGTACCTGAAATTCCTCAGCCTGTGGAACCTGAGATTGAGATCCCTGAGGTTGTGATGCAATTGACTGACACTCCTCACCCCAAGCCAAAGGACCCCTTCTCTAAGAAACAAAAATTCAAGGCTGATGACTTCTTTGGCGAGCATGTATTCTTCACTGACTACAATCCTTATGACTCTGCTCGTCTTAGGAGGAAGCGCTTCTAGACTGCCAACCAGGCCAATTTCTATTCTTTGCTGCTTTTCAACAAGGACAAAATCTTCTACCATGAGCATATTCCTCATGTGGACATGGAATCATTGCCTTGTTTCACTCCTGTGCTCAGTGTGCTTCATGACGCATGCCTCCTCAACTTTTGCTTTAACATTGTTGATTGGAATGAAGAGCTTATTCTTCAGTTCTACGCTACACTGCATATCACAGGTGATCCTGAAGATATCAACTCATCGGTCTTGGACTGGATGACAGATAATACTCATTATAAGGCACCGGCCTCTGAGTTGCTTCACGCCCTGCCCATCAGTGCACCCAGTGAAGGAGCTTGCTGCCCGTACCAAGAACCCGAACTCACTGCTCATTACATGCAAGTGTTAATGAAGCCCGGTCAAGCCCCAAGGACCAAATTCCTCGTAAAGGACCTACTCTATGTGCCCAGAACAGTCTATCGCATTCTGACGAGGACAATGAGTCCCATCAAAGGCCACGACTCATCTGATGAGGAAATAGTTGGCATCATGAAGAATCTACTATTCAACATCATTCATAGCATTCCAACCAATTATTATGATTTCTTCATGAGGACTCTGGCAAATGTTGCACTCTCTCTGTTTGAGTTGAAGCCTTATGCTCCTTGGGTTATGAGATTCGTCAGAACAAGGTCTTCACTCAACTACAAGGCTGATTTTCAGAATCACCTCAGCTACTTGCCCCCGATTGAAGTCCTCAAGCCGACTTTTACTTCAACTGATGAAAAGGGCTAGACACCTCTTGTCATTGATGAAGGCATTCATCCATTGGATGGTCAGTTTTGCAAAGCTGCATCTTACTCCACCAATGACGACTCTGCCACTCATGATTCTGCTGCCAATGCACCCAAGTCTATTCCTCAAGCCACAGCTCCACGTGTGATGACTGACCGTGAGCTGCTTCTTAGTCTTCACCAGAAGGTGGATCGAAATCATAAATGGGTTAAGCGTCAGTTTGGTTCTATTCTTCACAACATGACTGCTACACATAATGCAGTGAAGAAAAACCATTACTACCTCCATGAAGTTTTCGGTCGCACCTGGGTTGTCTTATCTCATCTATATGGTGAAGAAGATCTGAAGAAAATGGGTCTCAAGGAAGATTTTGACTGGTCTGCACCTCCTCCGAAGAAAATCAAGAAGGTCAAAGTTCCTACCTTGGTGGCCAGTTCGTATTCTTCATCCCGCGACACCGACGAGTATGAAGACTTGGACGACACTGCGGCAGGCCCTACAATGACAAACGACCCCAACAACGCTGGCGCTCCTCCATCAACTTGATATTCTTCAGGGGCGTTAGTCCTCATTTTCAGCCCTTTTGGTCATTCGATGACAAAGGGGAGAAAATTTGAGTTAATCATCAAGCGGGTCAATCTACATGGATGTTTTTTTGTAAAGTTACAGCTCTCGTTCTTCTGAGACTTTATTCGATCGAGTTGTAAACTTAAACTCTATGGTGGTCTGATACTTTTGCTGAGTTTTTCTGCATGCTTATTCCTCATTAATGTTAATGCATGCATGCTGAATTACATCAGTCACCATATTTCATCATGCATTTCAAATTCTTCATATTATATGTTAAATGCGTGTATGGATTACAAGATATAGGGGGAGATCTCCATGATTCTACACTTCAAGTGTGCATTGCTTCAAAAGCAAATTCCTCACTATGCACATCTTCAGGGGGAGTTCTTCTATATCTTGCAATCAAATTCCTCAATATCAGTATTTACACTTCATATGTTTATCCCTGTTGAAAACTTAACCTATATTGTCATCAATCACCAAAAAGGGGGAGATTGTAAGTGCATCTAGTGCCCCTTAGTGATTTTGGTGTATTGAAGACTTATAGGTTACGGGTCTGATGCGTTTGTGAGTGTACATGGGTCTATAAGTCTATGAGGAGTTTGATATTTACAGAGAAAGTCGACCCCTCAAAATGAAGTTCTTCGACTGAAGACTTTGGATTTCTGAAGACTTTGAAAGTGAAGAAATTGGTGTGATCCTGAAGACTTGGTATTCATTCGAGGAACATGAAGCTTGAAGACTTTTGTTTTCGTAGTTTCATTTTCTCTTTCTTGAGTCATAGGAAACACCGTACTATTAAAGGGGGTCGAGGAAATACTAAGGAAAAAATTCCATGTGATGCTCAACTCAAAATCCTACCTACCAATCCCTTCGAGTGAAGCCATTGGAAATCTCATACAGTTCAGTCAAATTTCTTCAGTGACAGAGACGAAGTTCTTCTAGTCTCTGAGGAATTTGTTCTGACTGAGGAGTTAGGAATTCGCCAGTGCGTATTGCCTACATAGTGAGGAACATGATAGCCCTGAGAAATTTGATACTCAAAATTCCGACCGTTGTTGTGCTATGCGCCAGCTGTCCCAAAATATCTACCCACTTAACGGTCATATAATTGAAGGGCATTTATGTCTTATCATGTCAGGCTGCTCCCTAGGCTATAAATAGCCGCCCCCTACAACCACTAGCTGGTTGGCTGCTCCGAGAGAAACTGACACTTGTCATTTGAGAGCATCCCATCCTCCGAGGACTTTGAGTGAAAATCATCAAGTGAGGAAAACCCAAACCCAAACACCTACAAACCCAAAGTGGTTGAGCATCACTGAAGAGATTGATCCTGCGTGGATCCGACGCTTGTTACCTTTGAAGATTGTGCATCTTCCAGACGGTTAGGCGTCATAGTCTAGATCCCCAAGAGGAAATTGTGGATCGCCAAGGGACCAAGTCTGTGAAGGTTTGGAAGTCACCTGAAGACTTACCACGAGTGATTGGGCGAGGTCTGTGTGACCTTAGCTCAAGGGGAATACGGTGAGGACTGAGTGTTCTGAACTGCGTGTTCAGAACTGGGTGTCGGGGACTGTGTGTCCTCAGGTTTAAATACCTAGCCCCCTAACCAGACGTACAACTGTCACAGCAGTTGGAACTGGTCTACCAATTCATTGTCTTCACCAAGTTACCTGGTTCCATTTCCTCAACCCTTCCATTTCCTCTTTTATGTGTTGAGTGCTTGTTCATATCTGTTTGGAGACTTTGACTGAAGACTTCCTCTATTTCCTCAGTTCAATTTCTTCAGTGTGTTTGTCTTATCCTGTGTTATCCTGTGTTTACGCTTTCTGTACTCTGTACTTGTTTTCATTTCATCATGGAGACCATGCTCATGCACTGCTATGTTTACTTCTGAGTACTTATTCCGCTGCAAGTAGTTCTTCACTCAGGAATTTCCTCACCCGCAAATTCCCCAGTGAAGAATTCATAAAAATCACCTATTCACCCCCCTCTAGTTGATATAATGCACTTTCATATATATCCAATTTGATGTAAGTTATCATGAACTATTATTGTTGAAATTACCCATGAGGTAAATGGTTGGGAGGCGAATCTATAAGCCCCTATCTTTCTCTGTGTCCGATTAAAACTTTGAACCCATAAATATCACGTGAGCGTTAGCAATTATGAAAGATTAAATGATAGTTGAGTATGTGGAGTTTGCTAAATCAAAGCTCTGACATAGACCCTTCCTAAAAATAAGATGAATTGCAATTGTTTGATGACTTAGAATATAGTTTGTTAATTTCAAGAAAGTTTATGATCTATACTTTAACATGTGAATAGCTTGTTACTTGATCATGAAAAGTTCATGAAAATGAGCTACTGTTATGATATATAATGATGCTAGAAAAAGTGATTGGAACTATCATTGATGAAACTTATGCACTTTCTAGCATTCACACTTCATAAATTATTTCTTTTACCATTTACCTACTCGAGGACGAGCGGGAATTAAGCTTGGGGATGTTGATACGTCTCCAACGTATCTATAATTTATGAAGTATTCATGCTATTATATTATCAACCTTGGATGTTTTATATGTTATTTTATATGATTTTTGGGACTAAACTATTAACCTAGTGCCCAGTGCCAGTTTCTGTTTTTTCCTTGTTTTTTCAGTTTTACAAAAAAGGAATACCAAACGGAGTCCAATTGACGTGCCATTTTTTGACATTTTTTTATGGACCAAAAGAGATCCCGGAGTAAAAGAGTTGGGCCAGAAGAGTCCCGGGCCGTCCATGAGGGTGCCCCCCCCCGGGCGCGTGGGCCTACCTCATGGACGACTCAGGCATCTCCTTGACGTGGGACCAACGCCAAAAATTCCTATAAATACAGAAACCTCCAAAAAATAACCTAGATCGGAAGTTCCGCCGCCGCAAGCCTCTGTAGCCATGAGAAATCAATCTAGGCCCTCTCTGGCACGCTGCCGGAGGGGGGCCATCATCACCGGAGGGCATGGAGGAGGATCCGGAGGGGCCATCATCACCATGAAGGCTAAGGACCAGAGGGAGAACCTCTCCCCATCCAGGGGGAGGCCATGGAGGAGGAAGCACAAGGGGGAGAACCTCTCCTCCTCTCTCTTGGTGGCACCGGAGTGCCATCGGGAGGGGAATCATCACCGCAGTGATCGTCTTCATCAACATCACCATCATCATCTCTTTTACGCGGTCCACTCTCCCGCACCCCGCTGTAATCCCTACTTGAACATGGCGCTTTATGCCACATATTATGGTTAATGATGTGTTGCCATCCTATGATGTTTTGAGTAGATATCCTTTGTCTTTGGTTGATTGATGATCTAGATTGGTATGAGTTGTATGTTTTACTTTGCTGCTGTCCTATGGTGCCCTCCATGTCGCACAAGCGTGAGGGATTGCCGCTGTAGAGTGTTGCAATATGTCGATGGTTTGCTTATTGTCTGCGTTGCGTGAGTGACTGAAACACAAACACGGATAAGCAGGGCACGGCGTATGGGAATAAAGAGGAGTTGATACTTTAATGCTATGGTTGGGTTTTACCTTAATGATCTTTAGTAGTTGCAGATGCTTGCTAGAGTTCCAATCATAAGTGCATATGATCCAAGAAGAGAAAGTATGTTAGCTTATGCCTCTCCCTCATATGAAACTGCAATAATGATTACCGGTCTTATTAACAAGTGCCTAGGACAATTGCGCACACCAATCCACCATTATTCCACACTCGCTATTTATAATATCTAGTAATATACTCTAACTTTATGATAACATCACCTACTTTCATATTTTAGCTCTGCGAGATAATACAAAGTTATCCACTTCATACCCACAACATAGTTTTATTTCTCGTTTCTAGATGGAAGCAAATGTTCGGTGTACGTAGAGTCGTATCAGTGGCATATAGGGCTTGAGAGTATATTTATCTTACCTTTAGCTTCTTGTGGGTTCGACACTCCATACTTATCACTTCCACCTTTGGAAATTGCTACGATGATTCCCTGCACTTGGGGATTATCAGAGTATAGCAGCGGAATGTAAATAATTGCATATGAAGGTAAAGGGGAGGAGTTTGGAGGGAGAAAGCGCAATGTAGACACGGAGATTTTTGGCGTGGTTCTTATAGGTGGTGCTATCGTACATCCACGTTGATGGAGACTTCAACCCACGAATGGTAACGGTTGTGTGAGTCCACGAAGGGCTCCACCCACGAAGGGTCCACGAAGAAGCAACCTTGTCTATCCCACCATGGCCATCGCCCACGAAGGACTTGCCTCACATGGGTAGATCTTCACGAAGTAGGCGATCTCCTTGCCCTTACAAACTCCTTGGTTCAACTCCACAATCTTGACGGAGGCTCCCAAGTGACACCAAACCAATCTAGGAGACACCACTCTCCAAAAGGTAATAGATGGCGTGTTGATGATGAACTCCTTGCTCTTGTACTTCAAATGATAGTCTCCCCAACACTGGTGGAAAGATGGTTTGAGTGGAAAGCAACTTGGGGAAGGCTAGAGATCAAGATTCTTGTGGTTGGATTGGAATGTCTTGGTCTCAACACATGAGTAGGTGGCTCTCTCTTAGAAAATGAATGTTGGAAGTGTAGGCACGTTCTGATGGCTCTCTCACTGATGGGGAGGAGGGTGGAGGGGTATATATAGCCTCCACACCAAACCTAACCGTTACACACAAAATAGCCAACACGGTTAGACCGAATATGTGAACTCGGTGAGAGCGATTCAGTTCAAAATGTGAACGTTAGAGTTTTCGGTGGGACCGACATGATCAACTCAGTGAGACCGATGCGCTAGGGTTAGGGAAAAACTTGATCTCGATTTGACCTATTACTTCAACTGCTGAGACCAATTTCAGTAATAAGCAAACAGAGAGTTGGTTAGGCAAACTTGGTGGGACCGATCGCTCATTTCGGTGAGACTGAAAAGTTACGAAAAGGAAATAGAGAGTTTGCATTGCCAACTCGATGGGACCGATCGCTCATCTCGGTTGGACTGAAACGTTACGAAGGGAAATATAGAGTTTGCAATCCCATCCCGGTGAGACCGAGATCACTATCGGTGAGACCGAACTGATTAGGGTTTCTAGCAATGGCTATGTCAAGTGAACTCGGTGGCGCCGGATAGATCAAATCGGTGGGGTTGAGTTTGACTTTAGGTTTTGGACATATGTGGAAATGAGAAAGTGTTGAGGGCTTTTGGAGCATATCACTAAGCATTTTGAGCAAGCAAGCCATTAAGCAACACCTCATCCCCTTTTTATAGTATTGGCTTTTCCTATGGACACAATGTGATCTTGGATCACTAAAATGAAAATGTAGAGTCTTGAGCTTTTGCCAATACGTGTCCTTAGCATTTTGATGGGTTCACATCTCTTAGTCCATGCCATGCCAATCACTGAACTTTCTGAAATGGTTATCTTGAGAGAATACTAGTTCAATGAGCTATATGTTGTTAAGAATTACCAAAACCACCCAGGGATTAGTTGCACTTTTAGGAGATCTATTCGATGTAATACTTTTTGCGATGTGTTTGCCGAGATCTGATGAAATGTGGATTTATGATCAACTTATCTATGAATATTATTTGAATCTTCTCTGAATTCTTTTATGCATGATTTTATAGCTTTGTAATTATCTTCAAACTATCGGTTTAGTTTTGCCAACTAGATTCATTTTTCTTGCAATGCGAGAAGTGCTTAGCATTGGGTTCAATCTTGCGGTGTCCTTTCCTAGTGACAGTAGGGGCGGCAAGGCACGTATTGTATTGTTGCCATCGAGGATAAAAAGATGAGGTTTTCATCATATTGCTTGAGTTAATTCCTCTACATCATGTCATCATACTTAATGCATTACTCCGTTCTTTATGAACTTAATACTCTAGATGCATGCTGGATAGCGGTCGATGTGTGGAGTAATAGTAGTAGATGCAGAATCGTTTCGGTCTACTTGACACGGACATGATGCCTATATTCATGATCATTGCCTTAGATATCGTTATAATTTTGTGCTTTTCTATCAATTGCTCGGCAGTAATTTGTTCACCCACCGTATTATTTGTTATCTTGATAGAAGCCTCTAGTGAAACCTATGGCCCCCGGGTCTATTTTCCATCATATAAGTTTCTATTTTCCATCATATAAGTTTACGATCTACAACATTAGTTTCCGATCTACTCTTTTTGCAACCTTTTCCTTTCCTATCTATAAACCAAAAATACCAAAAATATTTACTTTATTGTTTATGTATCTCTATCAAATCTCACTTTTGCAAGTAACCGTGAAGGGATTGACAACCCCTTTATCGCGTTCGGTGCAAGTTGTTTGCTTGTTTGTGCAGGTATTCGGTGATTTGTGCGTTGTCTCCTACTGTATTGATACCTTGGTTCTCAAACTGAGGGAAATACTTATCTCTACTTTGTTGCATCACCCTTTCCTCTTCAAGGGAAAAACCAATGCAGGCTCAAGAAGTAGTAGGAAGAATTCCTGGCACAGTTGCTGGGGAGATCTATGCCAAGTCAAGACATACCAAGTACCCATCATAAACTCTCATCTCTTGCATTACATTATTCACCGTTTGCCTCTCATTTTCTTCTCCCCCACTTCTAAAATGATTTTCAAAAATTTGCGTTTTCTTCGCCCCTCTTCCATTTGTCTTCTTTGTTTGCTTTTTGTGTGCTCGTGTATTGGATTGCTTGCTTTGTCACGATGGCTCAAGAGAATACCAAATTGTGTGACTTTTCCAACACCAATAATAATAATTTTATTAGTACTCTGATTGCCCCCGCTACTAATGCGGAATCTTGTGAAATTAATGCCGCTTTGCTGAATCTTGTTATGAAAGATCAATTTTTTGGCCTTCCTAGTGAAGATGCCGCTTCCCATCTAAACAATTTCGTTGATTTGTGTGATATGCAAAAGAAAAGGGATGTGGATAATGAGATTGTTAAATTGAAGCTATTTCCATTCTCACTTTGAGATCGTGCTAAAACTTGGTTTTCATCTTTGCCTAAAAATAGTATTGACTCATGGAATAAGTCTAAAGATGCTTTTATTTCCAAGTATTTTCCTCCCGCTAAGATCATCTCAATTAGGAACGATATTATGAATTTTAAGCAACTTGATCATGAACATGTTGCACAATCTTGGGAGAGGATGAAATTGATGATACGAAATTGCCCTACACATGGTTTGAATTTGTGGATGATTATACATTTTTTTATGCTAGATTGAATTTTGCTTCTAGAAATCTTTTAGATTCGGTCGCGGGAGGTACTTTTATGGAAATTACTTTAGGAGAAGTGACTAAACTCTTAGATAATATTACGGTTAATTATTCTCAATGGCATACCGAAGATCTTCCACTAATAAAAAAGTGCATGCAATTGAAGAGATTAATGTTTTGAGTGGAAAGATGGATGAGCTTATGAGATTATTTGCTAGCAAGAGTGCTTCTATTGATCCTAATGATATGCCTTTGTCTACTTTGATTGAAAATAATAATGAATCTATGGATGTGGATTTTGTTGGTAGGAGCAATTTTGGCAATAACGTGTATAGAGGTAATTTTAATCCTAGGCCATTTTCTAGTAATTCCTCTAATGATTATGGTAATTCCTACAACAATTTTTATGGAAATTATAATAAGATGCCCTCTGATTTTGAGAATAGCGTTAAAGAATTTATGAGTTCACAAAAGAATTTTAATGCTTTGATTGAAGAAAAATTGCTTAAGATTGATGATTTGGCTAGGAACGTGGATATAGTTTCTCTTGATGTTAATTCTTTGAAACTTAGATCTATTCCACCTAAGCATGATATTAATGAGTCTCTAAAAGCTATGATAATTTCCATTGATGAGTGCAAAGAAAGAACCGCTAAGATGTGTGCTAAACGAGATTGGTTTGTAAAAACGTGTTCCTCTAGTTTCCGTGAAAATAATGATGAAGATCTTAAAGTGATTGATGTGACTCCTATTAAATCTCTGTTTTCCAATATA
The DNA here is from genome assembly GCF_002162155.2 of Triticum dicoccoides. Taxonomy (NCBI): domain Eukaryota; kingdom Viridiplantae; phylum Streptophyta; class Magnoliopsida; order Poales; family Poaceae; genus Triticum; species Triticum dicoccoides. The sequence goes on along the minus strand of NC_041386.1, from coordinate 546,237,920 downwards.
AATCTTGATAAATATGGGACTGGAGATGAGTCAACTTTAGTTAAAAGGCGTCCCAATGATTCGGAGTTTTTAGATCTTGATGCAAATTTGAGAAAAGTGGGATTGGAGAGGTCAAAACTTTAGGTAGCAATAAACCCATTCTTTTGGATTTCAAGAAATTTAATTATGATAACTGTTCTTTAATAGATTGTATTTCCTTTTTGCAATACATGTTGAATTCTCCTCATGCTTATAATCAAAACAAAACTTTTACTAAACATATCGTTGATGCTATGATGCAATCTTTTGAAGAAAAGCTTGAATTGGAAGTTTCTATCCCTAGAAAACTTTATGATGAGTGGGAACCTACTATTAAGATTAATATTGAAGATTATGAGTGCCACCCTTTGTGTGATTTGGGTGCTAGTGTCTCCATGATTCCAAAAAGTTTATGTGATGTGCTAGGTTTCCGTGAATTTGATGACTGTTATTTAAATTTGCATCTTGCAGATCTACTATTAAGAAACCTATGGGAAGAATTAATGATGTTCTTATTGTTGCAAATAGGAATTATATGCCAGTATATTTGATTGTTCTTTATATACATTGCAATCCTACATGTCCGATTATTCTTGGTAGACCTTTCCTTAGAACGATTTGGTGCAATTATTGATATGAAAGAAGGAAACATTAGATTTCAATTTCCGTTAAGGAAGGGCATGGAACACTTTCCTAGAAATAAAATTAAATCGCCATATGAATCTATTATGAGAGCCACTTATGGATTGCATACCAAAGATGACAATACCTAGATCAATTCGTGTTTTTATGCCTAGCAAAGGGCATTAAACAATAGCGCTTGTTGGGAGGCAACCCAATTTTATTATTGTTTTTACTTGTTAGGTTCTGTTTTGCAACTAATCATTCATCTAGCCTCTGGTTAGGTGTGTTTTTTATGTTTTAATTAGTGTTTGTGCCAAGTAAGACCTTTGGGATAGCTTACGGTGATAGTTGATTTGATCTTGCTGAAAAACAGAAATGTTTGCGCTCAGGAAAACAAAGCATGATAAAATACTTATTATTTTTTAAGGAGATTAATAAAAAAATCTTAGGTTGTCCTAATTTTTCAGATTTTTTGGAGTTACAGAAGTATTCGAGAGTTACAGATTACTATAGATTGTTCTGTTTTTGACAGATTCTGTTTTCTTTGTGTTGTTTGCTTATTTCGATGATTCTATGGGTAGTATCGGGGGGTATGAACCATGGATAAGTTGGAATAAAGTAGATATTACACCAATATAAATAAATAATGAGTTCACAACAGTACCAAAAGTGGTGATTTATTTTTTTATACTAACGGAACTTATGAGATTTTCTGTTGAGTTTTGTGTTGTGAAGTTTTCAAGTTCTGGGTAAGGATTTGATGGACTATGGAATAAGGAATGGCAAGAGCCTAATCTTGGGTATGCACAAGGCACCAAAAGGTAATATTAAAGGACAACCAAGAGCCTAAGCTTGGGGATACCTCGGAAGGCATCCCCTCTTTCGTCTTCGTCTATCGGTAACTTTACTTGAGGCTATATTTTTATTCACCACATTATATGTGTTTTGCTTGGAGCGTCTTGTATGATTTGAGTCTTTGCTTTTTAGTTTGCCACAATCATTCTTGCTGTACACACCTTTTAAGAGAGACACACATGAATCGTGATTTATTAGAATACTCTATGTGCTTCACTTATATCTTTTGAGCTAGGCAAATTTTGCTCTAGTGCTTTATATCTTTTTAGAGCACGGCGGTGGTTTTATTTTATAGAAATTGATGAACTCTCATGCTTCACTTATATTATTTTTAGAGTCTTTAAACAACATGGTAATTTGCTTTGGTTATAAAATTAGTCCTAATATGATAGGCATCCAAGAGGGATAAAATAAAAACTTTCATATAAAGTGCATTGAATACTATGAGAAGTTTGATTCTCTATGATTGTTTTGAGATACGAAGATGGTGATACTAGAGTCATGCTAGTAAGTAATTGTGAATTTGAGGAATACTTGTGTTAAAGTTTGTGATTCCCGTAGCATGCACGTATGGTGAACGTTATGTGATGAAGACGAAGCATGATTTATTTATTGATTGTCTTCCTTATGAGTGGCGGTTGGGGATGAACGATGGTCTTTTCCTACCAATCTATACCCTAGGAGCATGCGCGTAGTACTTTGTTTCGATAACTAATAGATTTTTGCAATAAGTATGTGAGTTCTTTATGGCTAATGTTGAATCCATGGATTATACGCACTCTCACCCTTCCACCATTGCTAGCCTCTCTTGTGCCGCGCAACTTTCGCCGGTACCATAAACCCACCATATACCTTCCTCAAAACAGCCACCATACCTACCTATTATGGTATTTCCATCGCCATTCTGAGATATATTGCCATGCAACTTTCCACCGTTCCGTTTATTATGACACACTTCATCATTGTCATACTGCTTTGCATGATCATGTAGTTGACATCGTATTTGTGCCAAAGCCACCTTCCATAATTCTTTCATACATGTCACTCTTGAGTCATTGGACATCCCGGTACACCGCCGGAGGCATTCATATAGAGTCATATTTTGTTCTAAGTATCGAGTTGTAATTCTTGAGTTGTAAGTAAATAAAAGTGTGATGATCTTCATTAGAGCATTGTCCCATGTGAGGAAAGGATGATGGAGACTATGATTCCCCCACAAGTTGGGATGAGACTCCGGACGAAAAAAAGAGGCCAAAAAATGAGAGAAGGCCCAAACAAAAAAATGAGAGAAAAGAGAGAAGGGACAATGTTACTATCCTTTTACCACACTTGTGCTTCAAAGTAGCACCATGATCTTCATGATAGAGAGTCTCCTATATTGTCACTTCCATATACTAGTGGTATTTTTTCATTATAGAACTTGGCTTGTATATTCCAATGATGGGCTCCCTCAAATTGCCCTAGGTCTTCGTGAGCAAGCGAGTTGGATGCACACCCACTTAGTTTCTTTTTGAGATTTCATAAACTTATAGCTCTAGTCCTTCCGTTGCATGGCAATCCCTACTCACTCACATTGATATCTATTGATGGGTATCTCCATAGCCCGTTGATACGCCAAGTTGATGTGAGACTATCTCCTTCTCTTTATCTTCTCCACAACCACCTTCTATTCCACCTATAGTGCTATGTCCATGGCTCACGCTCATGTATTGCGTGAAAGTTGAAAAGTTTGAGAACATCAAAAGTATGAAACACTTTCTTGGCTTGTCATCGGGGTTGTGCATGATTTGAATATTTTGTGTGATGAATATGGAGCATAGCCAGACTATATGATTTTGTAGGGATAAGCTTTCTTTGGCCATGTTATTTTGAGAAGAGATAATTGCCTTGTTAGTATGCTTGAAGTATTATTGTTTTTATGTCAATATTAAACTTTTGTTTTGAATCATACGGATCTGAACATTCATGCCACAATAAAGAAATTACATGGATAAATATGTTAGGTAGCATTCCACATCAAAAATTCTGTTTTTATCATTTACCTACTCGAGGACGAGCAGGAATTAAGCTTGGGGATGCTTGATACGTCTCCAAAATATTTATAATTTATTGTTCCATGCTATTATATTATCTGTTTTGGGTGTTTTATATGCATTAATATGTTATTTTATATTATTTTTGGGACTGACCTATTAACCTGGAGCCCAGTGCCAGTTCCTGTTTTTTCCTATTTTTGAGTTTCGCAAAAAAGGAATACCAAACGGAGTACAAACGGAATAAAACCTTCACGATGATTTTTCTTGGACCAGAAGACAGCCAGGAGACTTGGAGATGAAGTCGGAGGAGCCACGAGGCGGTCACAAGGATGGAGGGCGCGCCCAGGGGGTACCCTCCTACCCTTGTGGGCCCCTCGCGCACCTCCTGGCCTAATTCTTTCGCCTATATATTCCTATATATCCCCGAACCAACAGAGGCATCCACGAAAACACTTTTCCACTACTGCAACCTTCTGTACATGTGAGATCCCATCGGTCACGCAGGGCTTCTACATCAACTCTATTTCCCTTCAGATGAAGCGTGAGTAGTTTACCTCAGACCTATGGGTCCATAGCTAGTAGCTAGATGGCTTCTTCTCTCTCTTTGATTCTCAATACAAAGTTCTCCTCGATGTTCTTGGAGATCTATTCGATGTAATACTTTTTTGCGGTGTATTTGCCGATATCCAATGAATTGTGGATTTATGATCAACTTATCTATGAATATTATTTGAATCTTCTCTGGATTCTTTTATGTATGATTTGATATCTTTGTAATTCTCTTCGAACTATTGGTTTGGTTTGGCCAACTAGATTGGTTTTTCTTGCAATGGGAGAAGTACTTAGCTTTGGGTTCAATCTTGTTGTGTCCTTTCCTAGTGAAAGTAGGGGCAGCAAGGCACATATTGTATTGTTGCCATCGAGGATAAAAAGATGGGGTTTTCATCATATTGCTTGAGTTAATTCCTCTACATCATGTCATCATACTTAATGCATTACTTCGTTCTTTATGAACTTAATACTCTAGATGCATGCTAGCTAGCGGTCGATGTGTGGAGTAATAGTAGTAGATGCAGAATCATTTCGGTCTACTTGACACGGACATGATGCCTATATTCATGATCATTGCCTTAGATATCGTCATAATTTTGTGCTTTTTTATCAATTGCTCGGCAATAATTTGTTCACCCACCGTATTATTTGCTATCTTGAGAGAAGCCTCTAGTGAAACCTATGGCCCCCGTGTCTATTTTTCATCATATAAGTTTCTATTTTCCATCATATAAGTTTCCGATGTACAATATTAGTTTCCGATCTACTCTTTTTGCAATCTTTTACTTTCCGCTCTATAAACCAAAAATACCAAAAATATTTACTTTATTGTTTATCTATCTCTATCAAATCTCACTTTTTCAAGTAACCATGAAGGGATTGACAACCCCTTTATCACGTTGGGTGCAAGTTGTTTGATTGTTTGTGCAGGTATTCGATGATTTGTGTGTTGTCTCCTACCAGATTGATACCTTGGTTCTCAAACTAAGGGAAATACTTATCCCTACTTTGCTGCATCACCCTTTCCTCTTCAAGGGAAAAACCAACGCAAGCTCAAGAAGTAGCAATCCTCTGTCGGTATCCACGCGTACAAGATCATGGATCCAGCTGGGCTTCGCCATCCATAATGAAAGCCTACTGAAGTATTAGATGTATGGTGGAGGGAATTTTTCCCAAGAGAGAGAGAGAGAGAGAGAGAGAGAAATTGACATTGATTTGGGTCCCCTTTTAAATTCAAATACGTGGCTACTAGCTAATAGAAACATAAAGAATAGTAAGGTTTTTACCTAGAGGCAAAATATTGTAGCAGACCCAGCCCACCAGGGGCAAGGTCATCTTCTTCCTCGCACGAGTCAAACGAGGAGTGTGCCGCCGTGCGCCACCACCCCTGGAACCTGTTGATGTTGATTCACGCATCTAGGACTAAACCTCCCAACCATGAGAATTTTTCTCCTCCTGATCTAGGATCAAAGAAATGATCTCTCTGCCACGTGTATGAGATCACGAACCGAGCTCGGCTTCGCCTTCCAGAATGAAAGCCTACCGGAGTACTAGATGTATGGTGAAGCAGCATTATGGCAGAGGTATTTTTTTCAGAGAGAGAGAGATGTGATCAATGGCAAAGATGACGGTCCCATGGCCGAGGATGTCGATGATCGAGCCATCCACGAATCGCACCTTGCTGAAGATGGAGTGGTCTAGCTCGTCGAACGCCTCAGCCAATCCAGTCATGTAGTTCTTGCGCCCGTGTCGAGGAACCATACCTCTCCACACTTGTCATCATCGTGCGTGAGCGTGATCACCGACCTCTCCTCGTTAAGGAATGTGTGCCCCCGCGTGCGCATTGGCGGGTTGATCTCCGCCGATGCCATGGCCGGAGCACAAGCGTCTAGAAGCACCATGATCTCGTGCACATCCTCAATGTGCGCCATCAGAGCCTTAGCCTTCGCCCTCCTCAGCAAAGAAGAGGATTGCCGCCACTGCGGCCTCATTACGATGCTTTCTTATCGCAATATTGACATTTTTTTCCGGCCATCATCGTTGCCAGGACCACGTGTTGGCGCTCCCTGCTGTGAGGATTGCCCCGGTTTGCACCCGCGGTTGCCACCGCCTCCGCGGACTCAACCACCGCCATTACCCAAGGTGTCGATCCCCGTGGTTGTTTATTTCGCGCCTCACAGTCCCCTTATGTCAGAAGAAGGCGTCCTCCAACAACGCTCTCCCGATCACCGTCCAGCCGGTCCTCGGCCACTCACGGCCACCCCCGTGAGCTCCTTGATGGGGAGTTGCACAAATCGAACATACTCCCTATGGAGACCATCACCCGCGCAAAATGGGAGGGGATGACGTAAAGAATTTTTTGGACGATCTTCACATCGTCGATGGTGAAAGAGCATGATGCCCCCATGTTTGGTTTTGGTAATTGATGACAATTCCTATGGACTAACGGTTGCCTTTGACTATATTTGAAGGGTTTGTCCATAGTCATTGCTTGAAACCCATTTCTTGGTTTCAAGGGTATAAGAAGAAGATTATGTGTTGACCAAGGTGCTATTCAAGGAGTTATCCAAAGATTGGTCATGTGATAGTTGAGCCTATTGCAAGCATGTCTTGAAGAAGAAGATTGTGTGAACATTCATGTTTACCTTCAAGATATAATCTTTATCAAGAGAGAAGATAAATTACAAGGTTTATCAAGACTAAGTCGAAGAGTGATTCAAGTTGATCAACACACAAAGAGTATAAGATGTACTGAGGGATCAAATGATCCCATGGTATGCTAAGCATTGTTCATTACGCTTTGTGTACTAACCCATGACCCATGTGAGGGTTCTTTCTGGGGTTAGGTATTTTTACATGGGCTTGCATCAAGCAGAAGATCTCATATAACCCATGTACGATGACATCAAGTGGTGATCACCATCAAGGTTGTGTTGTGCAAGTTTAAGTGGAGCATCACGAAGAGATCACATGCTTGAAGCTTGTCTTCCATTGTGGTGACAATAGACTTGTGAATATGTGCCTAAAAGTGGCTCACCCATAGTGGAGTAAGGGGGATCAATCTACTAGCCTTCATCGAGCCAGCGCAATCAAGAAAGGTGATCCAACTTGACGAGGACAAGACCATCATCATCCAGGTTATAGGATCGATAGTCGTACTATCAGGGGGGGCTCTTGAGTGAGTAGCGTGTTCATATTGTTCACAGAGAGCTCAAACCTTTGCATCCTTGGCATCATATTTCTTGGTTCTTGTTTGGCATTTTCTCTATGTGAATTATAGAGCTTATGGTTATCTTCATGACAAGCTCAAGTTCATCGAAAACAACTTTCCTCTGCATCTTCTTTTGTGTTTTCAATGTTGGAGTTTTTGCTGGTTCTTCACTCATGGAGGTTTCACACCTCTATATCATTGGCATATTTCTCTTGTCACTTCTGAAGATTTCCAATCATGATTTGACATCTCTTGTCATTAGCTTTCTATCAACCTTGAGTTCGTCGAAATCAGAGTTCATTTGGAGAAGTCATGACAGTTCTGGTTTTACCTCCTCCAGCAGTTGTACCACTAGTGTAGATGGTTGTACAGGCCGGGCCGGTGCTACCGAAGAAACCACCGCCTGAGGGGTGATTCCCTCAGTAGTAGGGCTCCAGGAAGTAGTGAGGCGGTTCTACCCCCGTTCCACACAAGCGGTTGTACCGCTTGGAACTTAGCCACTATAAGAGCATGATACGTCTCCAACGTATCTATAATTTATGAAGTATTCATGCTATTATATTATCATTCTTGGGTGTTTTACAATCATTATATAGCAACTTTATATCATTTTTTGGGACTAACCTATTGACCCAGTGCCTAGTGCCAGTTGTTGTTTTTTGCTTGTTTTTTACATCGCAAGAAATCAATATCAAATGGAGTCCAAACACCGCGAAACTTTTTGGAGATTTTTTATGGACCAGAACAGCACCTGGGGGGTACCCCGAGGGGGCAAAACCCACTAGGGCGCCCCTGGGGGGCCAGGCGCGCCCAGGTGGGTTGTGCCCACCTCGGTGGCCTCCCGCACCCCCTCTTTATCCTATAAATTCCCAAATATCCCGAAAACCCTCGGGGTAAACCTAGATCAGAAGTTCCGCCACCGCAAGGCTCTATAGCCACCGAAAACCAATCTATACCCCGTTCCGGCACCATGTCGGAGGGGGAAATCATCACCGGTGGCCATCTTCATCATCCCGGCAGCCACCGCGATGAGGAGGGAGTATTCTACCCTCGAGGCTGAGGGTTTGTATCAGTAGCTATGTGTTTAATCTCTCTTTATATCTCTCATGTTCTTGAGATGTCATGATCTTGATGCATCGCGGGCTTTGTTAATATAGTCGGATCATATGGTGTTTTCCCCTCTCTATCTTGTTGTGATGAATTGAGTCTTTTCCTTTGAGATTTCATTGTTATCGGATTGAATACTTTTATGGATTTGAGAACACTTGATATATGTCTTGCAATTGAATACTGGTGGTGACAATGGGGTATCGTATTGATTCACTTGATATATGTTTTGGCACTCAACTCGTGGATTCTCGAGGTGACATTGGGGTAATCTATGCATAGGGGTTGATGCAAGTTCTTGTCTTTGTTTCTCTGGTAGAAATCTTGGGGAACTCTTTGAAGTTCTTTGTGTTGGATTGAATTTATGAATCTGAATTTGCTTTGGTGTTATTTTAGTACGAACTCTTGGTTAGATCGATCAGAAAGAATAGCTCTGTGTTATTTTATTACGAACTGTGGGATAGATTGATCGGAAAGAATAGCTTTGAGGTGGTTTCGCACCCTACAAACAATTCCGTCTTATGTTCTCCGCTAGATAGGAACTTTGGAGTGATTCCTCGTTGCACGTTGAGGGACGGTTATATGATCCAATTATATTAGCGTTGTTGAGAGATTGCACTAGCGAAAGTACGGACCCTAGGCCTCATTTTAAAGCATTGCAATACCGGTTTTATGCCCGTTTACTATTTGCTACCTTGCTGTTTTTATTTATTCAGATTTAAAAAATATATTTCTACCATCCATATTACACTTTTATCACCATCTCTTCGCCGAACTAGTGCACCTATACAATTTGCCATTGTATTGGGTGTGTTGGGGACACAAGATATTTCTTGTATTTGGTTGCGGGGTCATTTGAGAGAGACTATCTTCATCCTATGCCTCCCAGGGATTGATAAACCTTAGGTCATCCACTTGATGGAAAATTGCTACTGTCCTACAAAACTCTGCGTTTGGAGGCCCAACACGTGTCTACAAGAATAAAGTTGCGTAGTAGACATCAGAGCACTACGAGGTGGTTGTATCGGACCTACCGCTGGCCCTAGTACTGCTCGAGGGTGATTCCTCTTGGGTGATATAGGCGGTAGTAGGCGGTGGTGGTCCGGTAGTTCTCAGATGGCTTTGGCGAACCGGTACTACAAGTGGTCTTGGAGCGGTTGCACTACTCCAGACTTAGCCACCACAAGTGCGTTGGTCCAACGGTTGTACCGAACAATGTACCGGTTCTAGTACCGCTTGCAGGTGATTCCGCTCAGGTTATTGGAGCGGTACCTGGCGGTTGTGGGCCGGTTGTTCCCGCTGAGCTCGAAACAGCGTTACTACCGGTGTCACCTCTGGTTGTACCACCTAGTGCCCTAAAACGGGGAAACCTGCAAAAAGCGGTTGTACCACTCCTTGGATAGGTTGTACCGGTCCTATTTATTTTCGTAGAATAACGGGGTGATTCGTGGGGGCCGATAAAAGGGCGTCATCTTCCCCAACACCCCCAAGGTTCTTGAGCAAGTTTTCCCCCACAATTTTTGACCTCTTGGAGCTTGCTTTCTTTCTATTCCCTCCATGATTCTTACTTTTATTTGAGGGCAAAGAGAGAGGAGATCTAGATCTACATTTCCACCAATCCATCTCTCCTCTGAGTGAGGGAAACCCTTTGGATCTAGATCTTGGAGTTCTTTGGTGTTCTTTTCCTTTGTTCTTCCTCTCAATTCCTCCATAGCATTAGATGTTGTGGTCGGATTTGAGAGAGAACGACTTGAGCATTCTGTGTGCTCTTGCCATTGCATTTGGTGCATAGGTTCGAGTTCTCCACAGTTATTCACGGAAGTAAAAGTTGAGAAGCTTATTACTCTTGGGTGTTTGGACACCCTAGAGGTTGTTCTTCTTGGGTGCTTTGGTGCCTGAGGGAGTCCTGGATTAGGGGATGTCCGGATAGCCGGACTATACCTTCGGCCGGACTCCTGGACTATGAAGATACAAGATTGAAGACTTCGTCCCGTATTCGGAAGGGACTTTCCTTGGCATGGAAGGCAAGCTTGGCGATACGGATATGTAGATCTCCTACCATTGTAACCGACTCTGTGTAACCCTAGCCCTCTCCGGTGTCCATATAAACCGGAGGGTTTTAGTCCGTAGGACGAACAACAATCATACCACAGGCTAGCTTCTAGGGTTTAGCCTCTTTGATCTCGCGGTAGATCTACTCTTGTACTACCCATATCATCAATATTAATCAAGCATGACGTAGGGTTTTACCTCCATCAAGAGGGCCCGAACCTGGGTAAAACATTGTGTTCCCTGCCTCCTGTTACCATCCGCCTAGACGCACAGTTCGGGACCCCCTACCCGAGATCCGCCGGTTTTGACACCGATATTGGTGCTTTCATTGAGAGTTCCTCTGTGTCGTCACTTTTAGGCCTGATGGCTTCTCCGATCATTAGCAGCGATGCGATCCAGGGTGAGACCTTTCTCCCCGGACAGATCTTCGTATTTGGCGGCTTTGCACTGTGGGCCAATTCGCTTGGCCATCTGGAGTAGATTGAAAGCTACGCCCCTGGCCATCAGGTCAGATTTGGAAGTTTGAGCTACACGGCCGACCTCCGCGGAGACTTGATCTTCGATGGATTCGAGCCGCAGTCGAGCGTGCCGCACTATCACGATGGGCATGATCTAGCTCTGTCACCGAACAATGCCCTGGAGGCCGCACCCGCATCAGCCCCAACCCTTAATTCGGAGCCAACTGTGCCAACCGAGGATGGGTGGTTGGACACCGCCTCGGGGACTGCAATCTCTACGGTGATCAAGCCGAACACCAGCCCTATTCTCTGTGAAGCCCATGACTCCAAGGAGTCGGACTCCTCTCCATACTCCGAGCCCTCCGCGCCCCTACCGATCGAACCCGATTGGGCGCCGATCATGGAGTTCACCGCCGCGGACATCTTCCAGCACTCGCCCTTCGGCGATATTATGAATTCACTAAAGTCTCTCTCTTTATGAGGAGAGCCCTGGCCGGACTATGGTCAGCAAGGTTGGGATGCGGATGATGAAGAAATTCAAAGCCCATCCACCACCCACTTCGTAGCCACTGTCGATGATTTAACCGACATGCTCGACTTTGACTCCGAAGACATCGACGGTATGGACGCCGATGCAGGAGACGATCAAGAACCAATGTCTATAGGGCACTAGAAAGCCACCTCGTCGTATGACATATACATGGTGGACACCCCAAAAGAAAGCAATGGCGGTGGAACAGCGGAGGATGACCCCTCCAAGAAGCAGCCTAAGCGCCAGCGTCAGCGGCGCCGCTCTAAATCCCGCCAAAGCAAAAACGGTGATTCCGGCACAGGAGATAATAACACCCCGAACAGTGCCGAAGACAACCACCTCCAGCAAGATTCAGCACAGGAGGATGGAGAAGCCAACCCTCATGAGAGAGCGGCAGACAAAGAGGTCGAGGACGATAATTATATGCCTCCCTCCGAAGACGAGGCAAGCCTCGACGACGACGAATTTGTCGTGCTGGAGGATCCCGTCGAACAAGAGCGTTTCAAACGCAGACTTATGGCCACGGCGAGCAGCCTCAAGAAAAAACAGCAACAGCTTAGAGCTGATCAAGATTTGCTAGCCGATAGATGGACTGAAGTCCTTGCGGCCGAAGAGTATGAACTCAAACGCCCCTCCAAGAGCTACCCAAAGCGCAGGTTCCTACCCCGATTAGAGGAGGAAGCACCTAAACCTACATCACCAGTGTATGATACGGCCGACCGGCCACCCCGTGGCCGCGACAGAGAGGCCTCTTGGCCCTCCACTCAAGCCGCACCCCGGCGCCGCTCAAAAAATACCAAGGCACGGGAAAATGCGCCAAACCCGCGAGATATATTGGAGGACAAGGCAAGGCAAACAAGATCGATCTACGGATCGCGTGGGCGCCCCACGGCACGAGACGGTAATCGTCACTCGGGATACAGTAAATCCGGCCGGGCCGAACACAGTAGACAAAGCTCGTTTGAGTTGCGTCGTGATATAGCCCAATACAGAGGCGTCGCACACCCACTATGCTTCACAGATGAAGTAATGGATCATCAAATCCCCGAGGGTTTCAAACCCGTGAACATCGAATCATACGATGGCACAACAGATCCTGCGGTATGGATCGAGGACTATCTCCTTCATCCACATGGCCCGCGGTGATGACCTACACGCCATCAAATATCTCCCACTCAAGCTTAAAGGACCAGCTCGGCATTGGCTTAATAGCTTGCCAGCAGAATCAATTGGTTGTTGGGAGGACCTGGAAACCACATTCCTCGACAATTTCCAGGGCACTTATGTGCGACCACCAGACGCCGATGACCTTAGCCACATAATTCAGCAGCCAAAGGAATCGGCCATACAATTCTGGACACAGTTCCTAACCAAGAAAAATCAAATCATCGACTGTCCGGACGCAGAGGCCCTAGCAGCCTTCAAGCATAACATCCGCGACGAGTGGCTTGCACGGCACCTAGGACAGGAAAAGCCGAAATCTATGGCAGCCCTCACGACACTTATGACCCGCTTTTGCGCGGGAGAAGACAGCTGGCTAGCTCGCAGCAATAACATGACCAAGAGCCCTGGTAATTCGGATACCAAGGACAGCAGTGGCAGATCGCGTTGCAACAAGCAAAAGTGCCGCATTAACGGCGACAATGCTGAGGATACGGCAGTTAATGCCGGATTCAGAGGCTCTAAACCCGGTCAGCGGAAAAAGTCATTCAAAAGAAATACTCTGGGCCCGTCTAGTTTGGACCGAATACTCGACCGCTCATGCCAGATACATGGCACCCCCGAAAAACCAGCCAATCACACCAACAGGGATTGTTGGGTGTTCAAGCAGGCAGGCAAGTTAAATGCCGAAAGCAGATACAAGGGGCTGCATAGCGATGACGAGGAGGAGCCCCGGCCGCCGAACAACAATGGACAAAAAGGTTTTCCCCCACAAGTGCGGACGGTGAACACGATATACGCAACCCACGTCCCCAAGAGGGAGCGGAAGCGTGCGCTAAGGGACGTATACGTGATGGAGCCAGTCGCCCCAAAGTTCAACCCATGGTCTTCCTGCCCCCTCACTTTTGATCGAAGGGACCACCCCACTAGCATCCGTCATGGCGGATTCGCCGCATTGGTTCTAGACCCAATTATTGACGGATTTCACCTCACTAGAGTCCTTATGGACGGCGGCAGCAGCCTGAACCTGCTTTACCAGGATACAGTGCAGAAAATGGGCATCAATCCCTCGAGGATTAAACCCACTAGAACGACCTTTAAAGGAGTCATACCAGGTGTAGAGGCCAACTATACAGGCTCAGTTACACTTGAAGTGGTCTTCGGATCTCCGGATAATTTCCGAAGCGAGGAGTTAATCTTCGACATAGTCCCGTTCCGCAGTGGCTATCACGCACTGCTCGGGCGAACCGCATTTGCCAAGTTCAATGCGGTGCCGCACAACGCATACCTCAAGCTCAAGATGCCAGGCCCTCGAGGAGTCATCACGGTCAATGGAAACACCGAACACTCTCTCTGAACGGAGGAGCATACGGCGGCTATGCCAGCGCAAGTACAAAGCAGCCTCTCAAGGCAATTCTCCAGTCCAGCCATTAAACGTCTGGACACCGTCAAGCGCGCCCGAAGTAACCTACAACAAGACCGCCTGGCACATTCCGAGTAAGCGTAGCAATGCGGCCCCAACCCCTGCCCTCGCGAACTTGCGAAACCAGTGTTGCGCGTACATAACTACGCTTTGGAAATACCATGGGCACAGGGGGAGGGGCACCATCACGGCACGCCCGAAACGTGGCTTAAACCGCACTAGGGGCTGTCGATTTCTTAATTTTCTCTTATTTTCAGGACTCCATTCTTCGGAAGGCTTGTCCGACAGTACAATTGCCGCACAAACAATACAACCAGGGAAGCAGAAAGCTACGCCGCACTATGAAACTCTAAGGTGGTCTCTATAACGAGCAGTATACCTGTTTCACATAACATTCCGCAGCTCGCCCCTGGAAAGGACATGTTAAATAGTCCCATCTTTTGCTTATTGCACTATTTGTATCGTTCTGCTTTGATCGCAGCTTTTTTAAATAAACAATGCATAGCTTCCGTCTATTATTGCATTACTCTTTTTTACGAATATATGTTCATTAATGACATGTTGCACCCATACACTTTGGTACGACCAATACGCCAGGGGCTTAAGTACCCCACAATACGGTGTGAGAAGTCCGAACACTTTCACAAGTGCGGCACCCCGAACTTATAGCATTATAAGCATCGGCTCCGAATCATGTCTTGGGTCAATAGTTGGGTTTGCCCGGCTCCTATGTTTTGGTACCTTACGTTCCTTTATATAGGCTAAGGTAGCACTAGGAGAATTACTGCGATTGTGCCCCAGTTGAGCTGGGCTAAGCACCTCAGTAGAGAAAGCTAAAACAGACCGTCATGATGAGGCAAGAGCTAGTCGCTGTTCGAGAGGTTTTTGAGTCCCTAAAGACTTATGCCGCTTAGAGCGAGGAGTCGGCTTTGTCCGGCCTAGGCGTGGATAGCGCCCCGAACTCGGTCTTCCGAACACTAGGGGCTTCGCCGAAATTTAAAATTATAGAATTCTATGGCTAAGTGAGAGTGTTCAAGCATTATAGTCCGA
Source organism: Triticum dicoccoides (assembly GCF_002162155.2). Taxonomy (NCBI): domain Eukaryota; kingdom Viridiplantae; phylum Streptophyta; class Magnoliopsida; order Poales; family Poaceae; genus Triticum; species Triticum dicoccoides. The sequence continues at coordinate 546,222,841 of NC_041386.1, read as the reverse complement.
TTGCCTTGTTCGTTGTGTTGAGCACCTCCCTCGAAGGACCCAAGAATGGGAAAAAGAGCGCTCATGTTTATCCCAAACACCCCAGCACTCGTGGCATGGGGGAAGAAGCCAACGACTCGCTATCTCTCAAATTTGATAAACGGTCGCACAGAAGGTAATATTTTAATTTCAAAAGCATTGCTTAGCGCATATGAACAAGTTTTCAGCATACAGGATCACAAATGCGAGTTTACTCAAAAATTACATCTTTGGAGCATTCATCCGCTATAAGGTGGGCACCCTTCAGGACGCCCTCATAATACACTTCCAGGACGCGATGCTCCTTGCCCGGCGGCGGCCCGTCCTTCACCAGCTTCTCCGCATCCATCTTGCCCCAGTGCACTTTAGCACGGGCAAGCGCCCTACGGGCACCTTCGATGCAGACGGAGCACTTGATTACTTCAAGCCATGGACAGGCATCCACCAGCCGCCTCACCAGCCCGAAGTAGCTCCCAGGCAGAGCCTCTCCAGGCCAAAGCCAAACTACGAGGCCCTTTATGGCCTGTTCGGCCACCTTGTGGAGCTCGACCATTTGCTTCAGCTGGTCGCTCAAAGGCACCAGGTGTCCGGCCTCAGCATACTGAGACCAGAACACCTTCTCCGTCGAGCTCCCCTCCTCGGATCGGTAGTAGGCGGCGGCATCAGACGCACTACGGGGCAAATCTGCGAATGCTCCTGGAGAGCTCCGGACTCGGGTAAGTAACAAGTAATTCACTTTCACGTGCTTGCTTTGCATAATGAATGCCTTACCCGCCGCTATCTTCTTCATCGCTTCAATTTCTTGGAGGGCTTTCTGGGCTTCGGCCTTGGCAGACTTCGCGCTTTCGAGGGCTGCCGCAAGCTCGGACGCTTGTGTCTTTGAGTCAAGATCCAAACTCTCGTATTTTTTCACGAGAGCCTGGAGCTCTTTCGGCACCGCCTCCACCCGCGCCTCCTGCTTCCCTCTCTCTGTGCGCTCCGCGGCCGCTCTGTTTTTGGCCTCGGAGCGCTTTCTTTAGGGTTGCCACCTCAGTTGTGGCCCCTATAATAGCACGTTGATCCTGTCATTTTTTGCAACCACATCTTCTCTATATACTTGCGCAAGGTATTACTTACCTTCCTTCTCCTCGAGTTGCCTCTTGGCATGGCCGAGCTCGTTCTCGGACCGCACGAGGTTTTGCTTCAGCGTATCCACCTCTGCAGTCAGTGCGGTGGAGGCCAGTAGCGAAGCATGCATACGCATATTGACTTGATTATGTTAGACTCCTGCGAATGTTATTAGATCCTCTATTCGGCTTTTCTTTCCGAACGCCGAACAGAGCATCAAGGGCTACTGTCTATGCGGTAATATTTTTACATAGTCTTTACTTACCTCAAAGCCTGTTAGAAGGCTGGCACAGGCTTCAGTCTGTCCGCCCTTGGCGGACTGAACCTTCTAGATCACCGCACTCATAATAGTGCGGTGCTCCTCGTCGATGGAGGCGCCTTTAAGCACCTCCAGCAAATTGTCCGGCGCCTCTGGTTGGACGGAGGTCACCGGCTCGGTAGGCTTGCTCCTCTTGGAAGGAGGCTGCCTACCGGAGTTCGGAACCGTTGAAGGTTCCGGCGCGGTGTCCGGCTCAAAGCCGGACTCGGGGCCCTTGGGGGTTTTATCCCCTTTGCGCCTGGAGTCCGGGAGGTTGCCTTGCGGCGCCTCCAGGACCACCTCCTCCTGGCTTGGAACCTGTTGGGACAACACCTCGGCGTCGTCCGTAGGGTGGGGGGAGGTAGCGGGCGGAAGTGAATTCACGTTTGACGAATCCAGGGAGCCGCTCGATGACTCATTGAGCCCGGCCTTGGGCGGACTGCATAGTCATATTCGGCGTAAGGAGGAGTTGTGCAAGAAAGGAACACTATGAATTGCTCCGGTGTCCGAATACTTACGATCTCGCCAGGGGCTTGGCCCTATGCGGCCACTCCTCTTCGCCGTCGTCGGCGTGGTGGAGTAGTCCGGAGGAAGGGTCTTCCCCTTCTTGGACCCTTCAGCCTCCCCAGTTGGGGTGGCCTTCCTTTTCTTCCCTCCTCCCGCTGGAGGGGGGGAGGTCTCTTCTTCCTCCTCCTCGTCTTCATGGGAGGAGTGCGTCTTGGAGTCGTCGGATGATGAATCCGACACCTCCTGGCGCCGGGCACTCTTTCAAGTCCCCGTGGCCTTCTTCTTGGCCTTCTTCTCCGGCACCACATAGGGTGCCAGAACTAGCAGCTTCGCCAAGCGAGCGTCCGCTGGGCCTTCGGGCAAAGGAGCCGGACAGTTGATTTGTCCGGACGTCTCCTGCCAATCCTGTCAAAGGTAAGGGAGCTTAGATCCCGCATGGAGTCAAATGAAAAACTAATACCCTGTAAAAGGTAAAAACAGCTTACCGCACGAGCGTGACGCTGCGTGCTGAATCCGCGATCCTCGGTAGCGGATGCGGGGGCCTCAGCACCCTTGAAAAGCACCTTCCAGGCATCTTCATAGGTCGTGTCGAAGAGCCTGCTCAGAGTTCGGTGCCGCGCCGGGTCGAACTCCCACAGGTTGAAAGCCCGTTGTTGACATGGGAGGATCCGGCGGATGAGCATAACCTGGACTACGTTGACAAGTTTGAGCTTCTTGTCCACCAGGGTTTGGACGGATGTTTGGAGTCCGGTCAGCTCTCTTTTTTTACCCCACGACAGGCCCGTCTCTTTCCAGGAGGTGAGCCGCGTAGGGGGTCCGGATCCGAACTCGGGGGTTGCGACCCATTCAGGGTCACGCGGCTCAGTGATGTAAAACCACCCCGATTGCCACCCCTTTAGGGTCTCCACGAAGGAGCCCTCGAACCATAGGACGTTGGGCATCCTGCCCACCATGGCGCCTCCGCACTCCGCCTGGGTGTCGTGCACCACCTTCGGCTTGACATTGAAAGTCTTGAGCCATAGGCCAAAATGGGGGCGGATGCAGAAGAAATCCTTGCACACGACGATAAACGCCGAGATGTTGAGGACAAAGTTCGGGGCCAGATCGTGGAAATCCAGGCCATAGTAGAACATGAGCCCTCGGACAAATGGGTGGAGAGGGAAGCCCAGTCCACGGAGGAAATGGGGGAGGAACACCACCCTCTCATGGGGCCTAGGGGTGGGGATGAGCTGCCCCTCTTCGGAAAGCCGGTGCGCAATGTCGTTAGACAAGTATCCGGCCTTCCTCAGTTTTTTGATGTGTCCCTCCGTGACGGAGGAGACCATCCACTTGCCTCCCGCTCCGGACATGGCTGGAGAAGGTTGAGGTGGGGTGTGCGGACTTGGGCGCTGGAGCTCGAGTGCGCGGAAATGGATAGGCAAAGGAGGAAGAAGGCGTGGATGAAAAGGTGGATCCTTATCCCCTAATATGGGCGGACGCGACTATGCGTCCCCACCAGCCTGGTAAAACTTGCTTATCTCCCCAGCACCGTAATCAATGGCGCAGTTGGGTTACCCACGCCGTATTGATGAGAATCCCGGAATAAGGGGACACGATCTCTGCTTTGACAAGACGTGCCAAGGAAACCGCCTCGCTAAATGCACTGAGGTGGGACAGTAAAACGATTCGAATAAAGACTTGGCCGTGGGGTGATGTCACGCTATGGAATACGTTAGCAGATTAGATTTGTGTAAATATTATTCTCTCTATGGCAATATGTGGAAACTTATTTTGCAGAGCCGGACACTACCTTTGTGTTCAAAATCTTCTATGAAGTACTTGGAGGAGGAACCCGCCTTGCAATGCCGAAGACAATCTGCGTGCCGGACTCGTCGTCATTGAAGCCTGGTTCAGGGGCTACTGAGGGAGTCCTGGATTAGGGGGGTGTCTGGATAGCCGGACTATACCTTCGGCCGGACTCCTGGACTATGAAGATACACGATTGAAGACTTCGTCCCGTATCCGGAAGGGACTTTTCTTGGCGTGGATGGCAAGCTTGGCGATACGGATATGTAGATCTCCTACCATTGTAACCGACTCTGTGTAACCCTAGCCCTCTCCGGTGTCCATATAAACCGGAGGGTTTTAGTCCGTAGGACGAACAACAATCATACCATAGGCTAGCTTCTAGGGTTTAGCCTCTCTGATCTCGCGGTAGATCTACTCTTGTACTACCCATATCATCAATATTAATCAAGCAGGACGTAGGGTTTTACCTCCATCAAGAGGGCCCGAACCTGGGTAAAACATTGTGTTCCCTGCCTCCTGTTACCATCCGCCTAGATGCACAGTTCGGGACCCCCTACCCGAGATCCGTCGGTTTTGACACCGACAGTGCCCTAGGCGGTTGGTCTCGCCGAAGCTCAATCATTGTGGCGTAAAGCTTCGGGCAAGCTTTGGGAGCCTCCAATTAAGTTGTGGAGATTGCCCCGGGCAATTTGTACGGGCTCGGTGACCGCCCCCAAGGGTTGCCAATTGTACGGGTTCGATGACAGCCCTCAAGGACCCCTTAGTAGAATCACGACATCTTGCATTGTGCGAGGGCGTGAGGAGATTACGGTGGCCCTAGTGGCATTTTAGGGAGCATTATGCATCCACACCTCTCTAACGAGATTAGCATTCGTAAGGGTGTGAACTTCGCGATACATCGTCATCTCCGCGTGCCTCGGTTATCTCTTACCCGAGCCCTTTACTTATGCACCTTACTTTGTGATAGCCATAGTGTTTCATGTTATATATCTTGCTATCACTTAGTTGCTTCTCTTGCTTAGCATAAGTTGTTTGTGCACATAGTTGAGCCTAGTTGATTTAGGTTTGTGCTTGATAAATTAAAGTCTAGTTTTATTTCGCATTTGTTCTAACCTAAACCGCAATTGTTTTAAAGCGCTTATTCATCCCCTCTAGGCGACATCCATGTCTTTTCAGATGGTTTCGCCGTGGGAGTGGAGGGACGTCGCGAGGCTGGTGATCCTCATGGCGAAGTTATCGATCCCTCGCTGCCCCCTGAAGGCGATGGATTCGAACTCCGCTTGCAGCTGTTGTGCTCTCGCCTCGCTCACACAATCGCTGCCGAGACACTAAGTGTCAATCGTGGACCACCCCTCTTTGGCACTCACCTTCTTCGCGAGCATGCTATGCATCTCCGACGGAGTGGAGCAGATCAGCGCCGCACGCACCTGCATGTTCTCCTCCCGCGAGATGTGGTCGTCCTGCATGGCATCCTAGAGGCTCGCCGCCTGCAAGTTGACTTCCATCACAAGTGCTCAGTCGTCCCAGTTCATGCAGGTCAACATCGGGAAGGATTGGTTGCTACCTCTGCCACCGTCAGTCTTACACACCATCTGCTGCGCCATGATCTCATCACCCATGCCGCGTTGTGTCCTACTGCTCTTGTGGCTTGGTGAGCACTGTCGTCTCTTTCTTGAGGTTGTGCGAGGGCTTGGTGAACGCTGTCGCCGCTTCCGCTGCGGTCACCGTGTCTTGGAGTCGTGCGAGTGCTTAGCGAGCACTGTTGCCGCTTTCACTGTGGTGACCGTGTCTTGGAGCCGTGCGAGCCATACTGCTTCCGTTGCCCTTTGCCACTGGACATGGCTGCCGGATCAAGGCTCTGATGCCAATTTTCAGCCAAGCTACTAGCGGGAGAGAGAGCGAGAGGAAAACGATGACTATGAAGATTTTGCGCTGTGTAAAAAGTGTACAAGTTTTCTGTTTCTTCTCTTCTTATTTCTTCATAGAAGGAAATCATGCGCAAAGTCATTTTGCGCGGTTAGGGTACCTACCGGTAGATCTCACACCACCCATTTTTTTGAGATGCGTGTTAGCTATGGCCCACTTAGATGTATAACAGTAGTATAGTTGTTGTATATTTTTCGCGTCAAATCAGTGTTAGTTTGATGGGCCCAAAGGACTTGCTCTTGCCAAGGAAGATGTGCATGCATGTAGCTTTCTTCTCTCTCCATCCCAAACAAATCCCTTGAGTTTATTTCATCTTAGACAATTTAAATCACACATATCTTTTAACCTATAAACTCGTTTTTGAAACTTTTTATATATTTGGACTCTTGGCGTCAAGCCCTTTAGAACTAGACCAATTTTGGATACATTTTTGAACACGTTTGAATTTTTACGTTTTACATTTCATATGTGAAAAAAATTCACTGGAAAAAATGAAGCCAACCAGTTTCACTAGAAATATGTGAAAACAACTTGTTTCATCGAAACATACTTAACCCAAATATGAATCTGAAATGTAAACTTGTGAAACTAATTATTTGAAAATGTGCAGCCTTTTTTCAAAAGAGTAAAACATGTTATTTTAAAAATGTGCAAATGAAATAGATGTGATTTTTGTGAAACAAGATAGTGAAATGTACATTCTGAAAGTAAAAAAAAAGTCTTTTCTAGGTCAAATCAGTGTCAGTTTGATGGGCCCAAAGGACTTCCTTTTGCCAGGAAAGATGGGCATGTAGCTCTCTCTTTTCTCTCTCTCTCTCTCTCTCTCTCTCTCTCTCTCTCTATCCCAAACAAATCCCTTGACTTTATTTCATCTTAGACAATTTAAATCACTCATATCTTTTTAACTATAAACTTGTTTTTGAAACTTTTTATATATTTGGACTCTTGGCGTCAAGCCCATTTGAACTAGACCAATTTTGGATACATTTCGAACACATTTGAATTTTTATGTTTCACATTTCATACATGAAAAAAACACATTTCACTGAAAAAATATGAAGCAAACCAATTTCACTAGAAATATGTGAAAACAACTTGTTTCACCGAAACATACTTAACCCAAATATTAAACTGAAATGTCAACTTGTGAAACTAATTATTTGAAAATGTGCAACCTTTTTTTGAAAGAGTGAAATATGTTACTTTAACAATATGCAAATAAAATAGATGTGATTTTTGTGAAACAAGACAGTGAAATGTATATTCTGAAAGTGAAAAAATGTCTTTTCTTGGTCAAATCAGTGTCAGTTTGATGGCCCCAAAGGACTTGCTTTTGCCAGGAAAGATGGGCATGTAGCTCTCTTCTCTCTCTCCATCCCAAACAAATCCCCTGGCTTTATTTCATCTTAGACAATTTAAACCACTCATACCTTTTAAACTATAAACTTGTTTTTGAAACTTTTTATATATTTGGACTCCTAACGTCAAGCCCTTTAGAACTAGACCAATTTTGGATACATTTCAAACACGTTTGAATTTTGACGTTTTACATTTCATACGCGAAAAAAAACATATTTCACTAGAAAAATATGAAACAAACCAATTTCACTAGAAATATGTGAAAACAAACCGTTTCACCGAAACGTACTTAACCCATGAAAATGAAATGCCAACTTGTGAAACTGATTATTTGGAAATGTGTAACAGTTTATTTCAAAAGAGTGAAATTAAAAATGTGCAAATGAAGTATATGTGATTTTTGTGAAACAAGATAGTGAATGTGAAATGTACCTTCTAAAAATGGAAAAAAATGTTAAACTGAAATGTCAACTTGTGAAATTTAAATGTTTGAAATGTGTAACAGTTTATTTAAAAGGAGTGGAATGTGTTTCAATAATGTGAAATTGAAATAGTTGTTACTTTATGTGAAACAAGCCAGTGAAAAGTGAAATGTAGATTCTGAAAGCAAAAAACAATATGAACTGAAATGTCAACTTGGGAAACCAATCATTTCCAAATGTGAAATGGTTTATTTTAAAATAGTGGAATATGTTCTTTCAAAATTGTGCAATTGAAGTAGATATAATTTATCTAAAACAAGCCAGTGAAAAGTGAAATGTAAGTTCTGAATGTGAAAAACAACATAAAACTGAAATAAGAACTTGTGAAACTGATTGAAATCATTTTATTCATAAGATTTCAAGCGGGTGAATATGTGAAATGTGTTTCATGAATTTTTAAAGTCACTTAAAATGTATCCAAAATCGGTCTTGTTTTTAAAGGTATTTGCTACATGAGTTCAAATATATAAAAAGTTTTGAAATCAGAAATTTGGTTTAAGATATATGAATAATTTTAAGTTAGCAAAGGTGAAATAAATGGATGAATTAGTTTGGGAGAGAGAAGAGAGAGAATTGGCAGCACATGCATGTAAGACACTATGTCATTGACCAAAAGCTGACATTGACGGGACCCACGTACTGTATAGCTATGTATTTCTGAAACAGAATGATTCACTTTTTATACTGTATTGCACTAATCTTCAGACTGCAACGAGCGGCTCCAGATTTACCGGTACATGCCGGAACAGCTCAATTTTCCATTTCGGGAAATCATGCCGTAGCCCTCACTCCACTGCCGACCGTGTCATCCCACGATCCGAGCTAGTGCTAGTCGCCTACAAAGCCGCTGGGAACGCCCAGACCACTTCCTTCAGCTGTGATCTAACGAACCGAGCAAAGAAAACACTAACTGAAAGCAGAACCCAAAAAGGGTTGCCATGACAGCCAAAAACGCTGCCATGACAGCATAATTTCCTGCGATGCGAGCGACGGGGCTTAACGGGGTTTAACAGCAACAATATCTGATACAAGTAACATCTTATATTATAGGAGTATTTCACACTGTCTCATGTGAGTACATTGGTCGTAATAACATCTTATATTATAGGAGTATTTCACACTGCGATGCCATATGTCTTTTCACACTCCTTCCATTTTACACAACCGGGAGACATTGGAACTATCCATTATCTATGTATCAAGCACATCTATGTATCAAGCACGACTGACTTTAATGTTCCCAACATACAAACAAGCATGTTGTACCTATTTTTTCTTCCTGCCAAACATGTTATAATTTGGCGTTAATCCGATGCAATGCTAACTTAGCCAAGTCCTTCCGCAAGATCTTCCCCGCAGCATTTTTCGGTATGGAATCCACAAGGAAAACACGATGTACTCGCTTATAGTGCACGACCTGTGATACACAACAGCCATTAGGCTCGGCTATGTCTACACATTATATAGAGTGAAGTAGCTATGTCAAATACCTAGTTCCTACCTGTTTAGCGACAAAGTCTTTGATCTGTGCCTCATGCAAGTTGCTTCCGGAGCGTCGTACGACAAATGCCACCGGCAATTCGCCAGCCTGATCGTCGGCGTATCTGTATGATAAACAGTTAACATGTGCTCGTCATGATGGTTCATATGCAGGGAAGAAGTGCAACACATCTATTACTCCCTCCGTTCGGAATTACTTGTCGCAGAAATGGATGTATCTAGATGTATTTTAGTTCTAGATACATCCATTTTCGAGACAAGTAATTCCGAACGGAGGGAGTACATGTTATGGACTTATGGTGCATACTTACCCAACAACTGCAGCTTCGTCGATACCTGGGTGCGTTTGAAGCAGGTCCTCCAGTTCTGTAGGAGCAACCTGCATTAGACAAAGGTAAGAGTCTACATCCATTCCATATCCTGAGGTGGTTATCAGCAATTTTGAAGTAATAGTAGGTACTACCTGGTAGCCCTTGTACTTAATTATCTCTTTCAGCCGGTCAACCACAGAGAGGAATCCATCTTTGTCGATGACACAAACATCCCCGGTTCTCAACCACCCTTCAGAATCCAAAATCCCAGAGGTGGATTCCTTGTCACCAAGGTAGCCTATACTAATGTTTAACAATAGATAGAGTGTCTGTCAGTGAAAAATTTATATCCACTATTATGTGATAGCAACAAAAACCTAGCATCCGACAAATCTGCTGAATGCACCATTGACAAAAAGAAGATGCAGACCTGGCAGAAAGCAATATCCATCAAGACTAGGAACAGATTAGGGTGTGATGTTGACTTGCTAGCTTATCATGTACGTAAAATGCAAATTGTCTTCAATGTCTGCTGTATTTCTTAAATTATATACTACGTATGTACATAGAAAGCATGGCTAGCAATTTTTTGTAGCTCGAATGGTAGTCATCAACAGTTACACCGGTTCAATGCTTGCCGTCCTTGTTTACCTGACATATCATGCATTCACCAAGACAACAAATGAACCACAAAGAAGTTTGTCCCCTAAATAGAGCAATTCACGATGCAAATGCATGTCGGTATATACTGCGGATGCCTTGAGCAACAACTATCAAAACAACATTGCAGCAAAGTAGCATGATTGCTGGTATGAACCAGATGGATTGCTGCCCTAATGCTTTCTACTACTCCGTACATGATAATGGCATAACATGATCGTTATCATTACTGTACCTTGCATTACAAAAGGTCCTCGGACCCAAAGCTCGCCTGGCAGACCCGGAGGCAGAGCATGCCCTGTTGCAGGATCAATAATCTTCGCCTCAGCGCCCGGTGAAAGACGCCCAACTGATCCGATTCGTCGACTTTCTTCTACTCCAGTGGAACGGCAAAAACCAGCTGTAGTCTCGGTCAGTCCATATCCCTTTTGCAAGTGCAAGTTAACTCATGAGTAACCAATACAAAATTGTTAGTATCAAAGATAACCGTAAGGCACAATGGAATCATTGGAACACTACAGGCTTCAATTCTTCTTCTTCTTTTGAGAGTCTTATAAAACAATTTTTCAGAATCTTATGAAACAATGGAATCATTGGAACAATATACAGGCTTCAATTATAATACTCTTATATAAGAAGCAAAAATGCCAACCTGTGAAACAAAGACGTGGGGAAATTTATGCGAGAACCGCCGTACAAGCTCCGGTGAGAGGGATGCGCCGCCGCAGAGCACCACCTGCAGCGTTGCTGCGCTGGCAGCCACACTCTCGTCGTCCTCAGCTGCTCGCACAATCGCCAGCAGCGCCGGCGGCGCAAGGGCTAGCCGCGTCACCCGGAACCTCCCCACCGCTGCCAGCACCCCCCTGGTGTCAAATCTCCCCGCCGTGTGCAACACAAGTGTTTGCGCCGCCATTACAGGCCTGAGGCAGAACACGAATCCGTAGACGTGGAAGAGCGGCACGGTCAGCATCAGAACCTCGCCTGGCGGCGCCGGACCAGGCAAGACGCGTGTCGCCATGAGGTTGCGGTGCGTCAGCACCACCGCTTTGGCGCTCCCGGTGGTGCCGGAGGAGTAGAGTATCGCCGCCGGATCCGATTGGTGCATCACAGCGGCGTCCATGACCAAGGCATCGCCGGGCCCGTGCAAGAACGAGGAGAATCTCGGCGAGTCGAGGAGGACGGCGCTGAGCCCGGGTGGGAGCTTGCCGGCCGCGCTCGAGACGGCGAAGGCGACGGAGGGTTTCGAGAGCGCGGCGAGGTGGGCCAGTTCCCCTGCGGTTAGGGCCGGGTTGGCGGGGGAGACGACGGCGCCGACGGCCATGAGCGCGAAGTAGAGCACGGGGATGTGGAGGCTGGGGGGCGCGAGGACGAAGGCCACGTCGCCGCGGGAGATGTGGAGGTGGGCGCGGAGAGCCGTGGCGAGGGCGCGGACCTGGCCGAGGAAGGCCGGGAAGGGGACGGCCTCGCCGGTGGCGGCATCGAGGAAGGCGGCGTGGGCCGGGAGCGGGGAGGGGAGGAGGGAGAAGGCGAAGGCCGGGAAGGAGAGCGGCGGGGATGGGGGCGGCAGCGGGATGGGCGCGCGGAGGCTGTGGAAGGTCCTCGTGACGGCGCAGTAGCCGCTCAGGGGGTCGACGGCGGCAGGGGACGGCATTATCACTGGCTCGGCAGTTTTTGGGTAGCTGGGTGGCAGCAGTGGGATGGGAGTGGGACACGACAGTGCGTGTGAGCGAGGATCTCCACGCTAACAACGAAACTGCTCTTCTTGATTGACGGAATAGTAAACTAGAGTGCTTTTAAGCCATGGCTTACTCCAGATGCAGGGTGGCTTTGGGATTAAATTTGGTCAGGGCCTCTTTGATTAGTAGGATTTTCAAAATGCAGGAATAGGAAAAACGTGAGATTAAAATGGCATGTCATCTTGAATCCTACAGAATTGTATGAGTGTTTGATTGTGCATAGGAAAAACGTATGATTCTTTTAAAGAGGTTTGAGTGGATGGAAAATTTCCTATGAAATATAGTGCAAATGAGTCCTATGAAAAAATTCATATGGTTTACAATCCTACGAATCAAACAACCACATAGGAGAAGTTCTTAAGGATTAGAATCCTCCGAAATTCCTTTGAGAATTCTTTGAATCAAAGAAGCCCTTAGTTTGGTTACCTGCAAGCTCAGATGCCCGGTTCTTGAGGAACAGTTGAATAGTCCGTTTCCAGTGAGCCATGTTCGAGTAAGCGCATAGAGGACACGTGTCTACATGCTCCGGGATAAGCGGAAGACAACGTGTTGTTTTCAGAAAGCGCGTTATAAATCCCCTCACTGTCGTGGTTCTAAGTCTGACAGTGATGTAGGGAGTAAGTATGGAGAGGCAAGATCTTAGCTATGGAGAAGTTGTAAGAACGCAAGGTTTACGAGTTCAGGCCCTTCTCGGAGGAAGTAATAGCCCTACGTCTCGGAGCCCGGAGGCGGTCGACTGGATTATGAGAGTATGAATTACAGGGGTGCGAACCCTTTATACTGAGGAAGGGGGTGGCTTATATAGAGTGCGCCAGACCCCTCCGGCCCTCAGTTATGCAGGGTTTTAAGTACATTAAGGTCGGGCGTTACTGGTAACGCCCCTAATAAAGTGCTATGATGACCATAAAAGCTACTTAATGACCGACCGTTAGCGTGCGGAGTGACTTTAGGTCTCCTGGCCGTCGGGTGGTTGGATCTTGGTCGAGTGGTTGCTTCTTGGTCGAGTGTCTTCGAGTCCGTCGAGTGAAACACCGCCAAGTCGATTGAAATGCATTTTCTTCTGGAGGTGTCCTTGGGTAGGTCAGTTTGGACAGGTCCATGCCCCTACCCTAGGTACATAGCTTCATCATTAGCCCCCGAATGGATCGAGGTTTGAGTGGGAAAGGGTTTGAGCACATCTCCGACTCATTTTTCATGTCGTGAGCATACCTTGTTTCGGATCAATGGACCAGAGTGATGTCAACAACTTTCTTTCCAGTCGCCTTGATCCATTCTTACGTTTTGTCGAGTGAGTTATTATACTTGAAGAGTTCTGAGTGACGGTGCGGAGGAGATCTTCGGTCCGACGAGTTGTTCTACTGCCCGCGAATTTTGTGGGATCCAAATTTCGGGAAGTGCGCGGGACGGGAGAGGCCGCAGTAAACGGATGGGATAGCGTGGAGCCGCCTCGATCCCCGCGCCAGCTTTTTCGCCACGTATCGCGCGCGCGATCGCCACGGGATTTGGCAGGGCCGTCCGGGCCTACCAGTCAACCACTCGGAAGCAGCCTCATATAAGGCGTTGGGCCGAGACTCTGTTCCACACGCCACCATTCTCTCTCTGTTTTCTCCCGATTTCTCCGCCACCCTTGCTCCCGTCTCGTCACCGGATCTCCGCTCGAGCTCGAACTGCCACCATGGGGAAGGACAAGACGGCGGCGCTGGAACGCGCGAAGAAGGCAACCGCGAAGGCGAAGGGCAAGCGGACCAACCGGGGCGGATCCTCGTCGAGGTCCGGCCTGCCGGCGGGCTGGATCCAGGGTGACTGGATCCGCTCGGCAATCACGCAGGACGACCTCGACGACCTGGTGGAAGGGGGATTTATCCCCCACAAGTCAGCTCGGCTCCCGGGAGACGAAACTGAGCCGCAGCCCAGAGAGGGTGAGTGCGTCCTCTTAGCAACTCACATAGATCGTGGGTTCTCGCTGCCTCCCCACCCTTTCTTCCGGGGTTTTTTGAACTTCTTTGGGGCTCAGCTCCACCATTTTACTCCGAATACCATAGTCTATCTGGCCGCTTTCGTGTCTATGTGCGAAAACTTCTTGGGCTGTTGACTGCACTGGGGGCTCTTCAAACATATCTTCACTTGCCGTTCCCAGTCGGTCAAAAAGACCAAGTCGAGTGACGAGAGGACTCGGGTGATCCAGATGTGCGGTCCCCTGGGGATCCAGATGAGGAGCAAAAGTACTTTCCCAGCGATGATCCTTCCTGACTCGGTCCGGGGCTGGCAGTCGACTTGGTTTTACTGCAAGGATCAGCCGACCCCTGGCCAGTCGACTGGGCTTCCTCCTTTCTCCTTGGCTCGAGTGGAGAAGCCTGCTCCCCTGAAGATAGTTCCAGAAGAGAAGGCGCAGGTCAAGGAGCTGGTCGAACGGGTCGTCCAGCTCGTCCGCGACGGAGTGACCGGGATGGATCTGCTGGAGGTCTTTCTCGGTCGACACATCCAACCCCTTCAGGCGCGTGATCATCCGATGTGGATGTATTCTGGGCTCGAAGATACCACTCGGATCCACCCGGAGGAGGTCAGTGAGGATACCTTGGAGAGCTGGTTGAGAGGAATCACTGGCAACAAAGACAACCCTCGGGGATCCAGGAGGGTGACTCCATTTGACAACTCGCGTCAGCCGGAGCAAGTATGTTTCTGTAAGTAACTTTCCGACTCTCCATGTGATGTCCCGTTTGCGTTCGACTGAATGTCTTTTGATTGTTATTTTTTAAGGCCCTCATTGAAATGTACTCGATGCCCAATGGAGAGCAAGGGCAAGACTTGGAAGGCGAGGCGAGCGGCGGCGACAGTGGCGAGTGGACTTCTGATGGTGAAGAGGATGGAGAAAGCGAAGACTCAAGCGACGAAGAAGAAGTCGAGTCGCCTCCTCGCAGGGAGAGGCGATCCAAACTTGCCCAAGAATGACCGGGCGTCAGTGAAAAGGCGACTGCTCAAGCTGGTCAATCTTTGAAGCGTCCTCGGATCTCTTCACCAACCCCGACCGAGAAAGCGCCCAAGCACCCCAAAGTTGCGGAGCCGAAAATCCGGAAGGCGTTGCCGAAGATTAAGATTGACATCTCCGTCGCTTCTGCGTAAGTGTCTTCCTCTGTATACACTCGACGCTCAGCACCGTTTGTTTTTCTTGTTTTAACCGGACGAACTTTGGAACTGCCAGCGCTGCCACTTCTAGGACCTGAGCTTACAGGGATGATGATGAGGTGATGGAGGATGCGGTCACGTCAAAATTGGGTATGACTCCTGCCATACTGTCTTTATTTTGGTCGATTCAACTGTAACATGTACCATTGGGTGATGTGATTTTGACGATTGAACTTTGCATAGCTCCCAACGTTATTGACCTCCCTGATGATGATGAAGATCCCGAGAGGCCTTTGACGAGGAAAAATAGGCAGGCTCCTACAAGTGAGGCGCCACAGTCGACGCCAAGGACGGAACCAGTCGTTCAGGACACTGCCGACGCCAATCGGGGTTCTGTTACCTTTGCTGTGCCACTGTCGAGTGCCTTGCCCTCTTCGTCGACTGCTCAGGCTCCCGTCGACCCACCTTCAGTTTTTGTGACCCATCATGTCCCGGAGGACGAAGAGAATGCTGCCAAGGAAGCCATACGTCAGGCGGGCATCATGATGGAGAAGATGAGGATGGTGCGGGATGCCAGTCAGGCTGCCTACGACGCCAGCTCAGCCCTCCAAAGCAATGTTCAGGTTAATTGGTCACTACTTGTTTTGTTAGGATATGTTATCTGAAGACTCTTTTCCGAAAATCTTTGCATCTGTACACCCACTAGGTGCGTCGACTGAAATTTTTGAACCGGTGGGGGCACGCTGAGTACACCCACTGGGTGTAGTCCCCGAGACTATGGTGGACTGTTGGTAGTCGACTGTAGTCGTTATATTTTTTCAAATGTATAAACCAAACTGGTAGTTTATCTCTTCCACTCGGTCTGGTTGAGTGGGATCAGAACCGGTGGGGGCACGCAAAGTGCACCCACTGGGTGTAGTCCCCGAGACTACGGTGGACTGCTGGAAGTCGACTGTAGTCTGAGTTCTACTTTCTCTCTTTCTGCCCTTTTTTTACTTCCTGGACTTGACTTCGGCGGGTCGGTCGAGTGGGATCAGAACCGGTGGGGGCACGCAAAGTGCACCCACTGGGTGTAGTCCCCGAGACTATGGTGGACTGCGGGCAGTCGACCGTAGTCTTAGTATTTATTGCCTTTGTTGTTTTTCGCTGTAAAATAACTTCTCCTCTTTGATTGCAGAAATCTTGTGATCTGGGAGCTTGCTTTACTGATTTGGAGAAACAGCAGATCCAACTGAACCTTGACTTGGAGCTGGCCAAGACAGAGCTGCAAAAGGCTAAGGATGGTGCCAATGGTAAGACGAGTTTATCGACTGGTTTGCCTTGGGCTTGAGTACCCTTCTGCTCTTTCTGAATCAAGCACCATTTCTTTGCAGAAAAGCTGAGAGAAGCTCTGGCAAAGAAGGACCAGGATCTGGCTGTTGCCCGAAAGGAAGCTGACAACAGAGTCGCTCTGGCCGAACAGAAGCTGGCTTCGGTCGGCCAGTTGGAAGAAGAGAATACCAGGTTGAAGTCTGCTCTGAATGACTCCAACAAGGAGTGCTCGCGCTGGAAGAAGGCGAATCTCGTCCAGGGCGAGAAAATGGAAAGCATTGCTCGCAGGAGGGATGATCTGGAGAGCTATCTGAGAAGTCTTGCCAAGAAGTTGTTCATCAAGCTTGAAGGTGCACATTCTGTTCTGACTGATTTTTTTTGTGTCGACTCAGTGTACGAAAATTGACTTATCCTTGGATCGTGAATGCAGAGTTTTGCCAGAACTTTGAAGAGGAGACTGGGCGGATCGAACCAGGTTTGGATCCAATCAACTCTCCCGTGAAAGATGAAACTGCCATGAATCTGCTCCGACTGGAATCTCGCATCGACGGTGTCGTGGACTACTTGGCTCGACTGAAGGTCGCCATGTCACGGATCGACCCGGCACTTTGGCCAGAGGCCACACTCCAAAACGATCTTGAGTCTCTGATGACTCAACTTAACGGAATCCCTGACCGAGTGCAGGAGTGGAAGAAGTCTTTTGCTCGGTGTGGCTCTGTCTTTGGTTCGTGTCCACTGCAAGGAGGTGCGACAAGATAAGCTGGCCGCAATCAAGGTCGCCAACACCCAGAAGCACGACTTCCGAACTTTTATGGAGACTTTCATTGCTGCCGCCACTCAGATTGCCGATGGCGTCGACCTGGACGAGTTCGTCGAGCCTGCCAGCCCTCCTCCTGCGGAGTGAACAAACTTTTATGCCCCACCTTAAATTTGCCTCGGAATGCTGAGTGGTTTTTGTAACCGTTAAACTCTTTCGGGCTGAATGCCTGAGCACTTTGACCTATGGTCCGGACCCTATAGGATTTATCTGAACTCGGTTTATCGTTGAATATCTTTATGAATCCCCCGTCGAGTGGAAATAGTTCTTCTTTCGAGACAACTTTTTTGTACTTGTGGCGCGGCTCCAAAGGGGAAGGTAGCAGCCGACCTGCACCTCGTTACTGCGGAGCAGGATGGAGTGCATGTTGTATTTGTGGCGAAGCTCTCCAAGGAGGAGGTGGTCGTCGATCTGTAGCTTGTTACTGCAGAGCGGGATGTGTTTCGTACTTAGGCGAGTACCTGACCGCAGCTAAGTCTTCAAACGAGAAAACTTAGGCAAGTACCGGACTGCAGCTAAGCCCCCGAGTGGGAGGACTGCTCTCCACTCGGTAGGATTTTTCAAACTTAGGCGAGTGCCTGACTGCAGCTAAGTCCTCAAGTGAGAGAACTTAGGCGAGTACTGGACTGCAGCTAAGCCTCCGAGTTGGAGGGCTGCTCTCCACTAGGTAGGATTTTTTGTTTTTCAAACTTAGGCGAGTGCCTGACTGCAGCTGAGTCCTCAAGAGAGAGAACTTAGGCGAGTACTGGACTGCAGCTAAGCCCCCGAGTAGGAGGGATGCTCTCCACTCGGTAGGATTTTTTCAAACTTAGGCGAGTGCCTGACTACAGCTAAGTCCTCAAGAGAG